>NC_051308.1:237819264-238144300 GCF_015220235.1 Choloepus didactylus
GAATCAGCTTAGCAAACAGACTTCTCAAAAATAACATCAATGCAAAGCTACAATGGGGCAAACAAATTCAAAATATCAGTGAAAGTCTGAACCAAGGATTTTATAGCTATAGAGAAAATATTTCTTTCTGCATGTTCAGGGCTTTCTGAGAAAAATTACTGGTGACCCCAGGTCAAAGTTTTCTAAAAGGCAAACAAGCCTTGAGAGTTTATGAAAGCAAAGTACCCAGGAGAGGGACTTCCAAGGTGGGTCCCCCTTTTGGTGTGTGTTCCAAATCCAAAGTGACATAAAAACCCAGAGCCCTTTCCTCACATTCCAAAGGGTATAACCTGGGGAACTTTCCCTTTTCTCACAGAGAATCTGTCTACACTGGAAGAGGAGGCTTCTCTCCAAGTCTCCCCAGGGGAGGAAGTCTGCCCAGTGACTCCCAGGTGAGCTCCGAGAGTCACAGCTGGGGGTCTCTCTCCCCCGTGCACAGCCTGACCCGAGGACTGACCCCGCAGAGGTGTTCTGTGAGTAATGATTGGGCTTTCCATAAATCCAGAAGTCGGTGGCTATTTTCAAGGTGGAATAAATAAAATGGAAATTACAATGTATCAGTATTCAGCCAAGCAGCCCTTCAAGTATTGAGGCTACAGAGAATGGTTTTCAACTGAATTTGGGGAACTCTGAGCCCCTCTGAATCTACCAGAAGATAAACTTCATCCAACTCAAAGATGGCAGAGAAATGGCAGCAAAACGACTAATAGCTGGGGGGAACTAGAAACCCAAGGTGCTAGTGTCATATGTCAGGACAAGCAGAAATAAAGCAACTTTTTAAGTGGGAGGAGAAGAGAGGGAAAGAGTAAAACAGAATAAGCTCATTGCTTGTCACGAGAGAGTTCAAGTTGCCATGAAAAACTGACACATCAACAGTAAAAGTTTAAACAAGAAAACAGGAGACTACGGCCATTTGAAAAGTACACGTACAAAGAGAACCACCGGAATAAAAACGTGAACCTTCCTAAAAAAATGCGAACAAAAAAGAAAAAGCAAAGGACACACACCAAACAGCAAATACAACAATGTACACATAAGTGTAAAATATTATATAACGGCTGACACCAAGCATAGAAGTCATAATAATAAAGGTTAACAGGTTGGCTCACCTATTACAGAATATTTCGAGAGCGCGGCGGGCCACGGTGGAAACAGTGGCCATGGGAAGCGGCTGCCCAGGCCTTCCCCACCCCACCCACCCGGATATGGAAGCTTCTAGCCTCCGGCCCAGGCCGCGGCCCGACGTGAGCGTCCGTGAATCCACGAAGCCTTGCCCCGGCCTCCGGAACACAAGCCGGGCTTCAGAATCCCCGGGTGCCTGGAGTAAGAGTTTACGACGACTTCATCATAACCCCTCTCGAGGACGGGGGGCGCAGAGCCGGGGTGTTCCTGAGAAACTCCAGAGCGAGTGTGGCCCTGTCACGGGCCCCCCCAAGCCGGGCAAGGACCTCCCTAGAGACACCGTCCTGGCAGGCCCTGTCCCCGCGGGGATGGGACCCAGAGAGAGAAAGGCGTTTGTTCACACGGAACCTGCACCAGATGTCCACAGCAATTTCCCGGTATCCCCCAGCCCCGCGTCAGCCGGCGGCTCACACCTGGTCTTCTGGAACCCTCCTCGAGAGAGCGCCGTGGAGGCTTGGCCAGGGGCCCAGGCGGGGTCGGGCAGCAGGTGACCCCCATGGTCAGTCCAGCCTGAGCTGTAGGCACCTGTGCTCAGGGGTGGGCCCACAGCGGCCCCCGCCCCACCCTGGACCACCCCAAAGACTACAAGGGCCCCCCTCCCCAGCTCAGCTTCAGGGAACGGACAGACAGAGGCAGGGACAAAGGAAGAGCGAGAAGGCACGGCCCCCAGGACCCCACCCTGCCAGGCCACCCCCTGACGCCCCGAACCGCTTGGCACAGCCCCCACGAGGCCCTGGGGTTTCCTGGGTGGTCTGTGTCCACCATGTTGGGGGACTGGTCGGCAGGACCGGGTGGAGCAGGGACCTGGTGAGGAGCCGTTCCGGCTCAGGCGAGAGCGAGGCCCCCACGGGGACAGCTCTGGGGAGAGGAGGCCACGGCAGAAGTCCTGGGGAGGGGTTCCCGTGGGGGCTGTGCCTCCCCAGCCGCACGGACTCTGGCCCCCGTCACCTCCCTCCTGTCGGGTCCCAGCCCACCTGGCCCCCTCTCTGGGCTGTTCAGAGGCCCCGAGTAGCCCCCGGTAACAGCGACACCCCCCATCAGGGGGGGCCACGGAGGTAGGGGGTCACTCCCCCCTGGAGACCACAGCACACCCCAAGGCCCCAGTGTACCCCGAGGCCCCAGTATACCCGAGTCCCAGCCCACCCTGAGGCCCAGCGCACCCCGAGGCTCAGTGCCCCCTTGGGCCTCCAGGGAACTCCAGAGGTCGGCTGGGGGCAGGGACAGAGGAGAGGGGGTGTGGGGTGGCGGCTGGCCATAGGCTTTGCCCCTGAAAATTGGGGCCAACCGAGGTGAGCAGCCCCAGGTGGGCAGGGATGCCCCTCCCCATCACTACCCAAACCAAACTCGGCCTGTGAGACGGGGGCTCCTGGGTCCCACCCCCCAATCCAGCCCACCTTGGCCAGGACGGGCCCTGCCCCCTCCAGCCCCCACCAGGACGTCCACTGAGCTAGTGTCCAGGTCTGCCACGTGGACAGGCCAGTGGGGCCTGGCTGCACCCCCTCCACTTCCGACTGCCTCCTGCCCCCACTCCTGGACCCTAACCCAGGGCCCCCCCCATTTCCCTGCCCCACCGCCCAGGAGGGGAGGAAGTAGCACTCCCCAGGCCCACTGCAATGACTCGAAGATTGCTGCCCCATCCTACAGAGAGGGAGACTGAGGCTCAGAGAGGGAGGTGACCGGCCAAGCTCACGCCTCTTCCCTAGGGAAAAGAAGGCTAAGCGGTCCCACCCCACCCCACGCTCGGCCAGAGCCTGCCCCTGTGCTCCCCACCCTCTCCAAACCTACACTGCTCCCTACTCCTGCACCCCATCCTTCCAGGCCGGGCCGCCCCTCCCTTCCTGGCCCCGAAAGTCCCCGCAGGCCCCGCCTGGTGCCACAGAGCTGACTGGGAACATCCTGCCCCGGGACAGCCCACAGGGGCAGCCGGAGCCTGGAGCCCGTGTCAGGAAGGAGCTGGCACAGGTCTGCACCCCCCGTGGGCCTCACAGAGGCTCAGGGACACCTCAGGTCCCTGCCCAGCACACGCTCCGGACAGACCCGCAGGGGCGGCCGAGCTCCCAGGGCAAGCATGTCTGGGGGAGCTCTCGGCTGTAGGGTGAGGCCCCCGTGCCCCTGCTGCACCGACAGGGGATGTGGGCACCGTGGAGCTTCCCTCTGCAGGCGCCGAGCCCCCAATGGCAGGCCCACCTGTGCAGGTGAAGGCACGAGGGCCGGGCTGCTTGTTACCGCGGCGCAGCCTTGCTGTCCTGACCATCGTGGGGCCTGGGCCGGCCACTGCTCTCCGTCCCACGCCACCCTCCTCCCCGGCGTCAGAAACATCGTCGCGGGGCTCCTGTTGGCACAAGAAGTGGGTAAAAGTCCAGAAAGTTCTGATGTGGGGGCCCCAAGGGCAGATGAGGACTCCTGGTGCATCTGTGGGGCTGGGGTGTGGTTCCCCAGAGACCCCCCGGGGCCTCCAGCTGCTCCCCCCAGCCCAGGACGCGCCTCCCGCCCCTGCCACACGGACCCTCAGCCCCTCGCCCTCCGCACAGCGCCAGCCTCCGTGACCAGGGCCGCCCCTTCCCCTTCGCGAAGAAGCGCCTCGGGTGGGGGCTCCCCCATGAGGGGTCCAGGCCGCTGTCCCTGGGGGACACGGAGCCCCTCCCTGGGGCAACAGCCCGCTGCAAACAGGCTTCCAGGCCACGGGTGGTGGGGGCTCTGGGTCCTGTTTGCCCCCTCCTCGCTGCCCCCGTCCCCTCATCCTGCCCGGCAAATACTTGACACGGTATTTTGAATTTAATAGTTCACACAGGCTGCTCTCTGAGCTACTGCCTTTTATTTTATGACTAAATTAATATTATATACACAATAGCACGTTTAAAATACCCACTAGAGTAGCAAGAATGGTGGCTGCACGGAAAAGGATACATTTTTACACGCGCGTCGCAGGGCCATTAACCAGCCAGCGTGTCCATCCGTCTTTCCCGCTGACCTTTATTCCCAGCCGGCCCCGCACGGCCCCACGCTCGCTCTCGGAAAATCGCCGGCACGTCTGCTTTAACGGCCCACTAATTTATCTGTACTGAAATATATTGGACTTCATAACTTTACATGCAAATCAATAAAAGTCCTTTGCTATCTCATTTAAATCACTGAATAATCAACCAGGCCCCTGCCCCACCCCTGGCTCTCAGCAAACCCCAGGAAGGGAGAGCAGCCGGCCGGGAGTCACACAGGGCCCGGAGAGTGGGCCCAGGCGGCACGCAGCCCGTACCCACCCAGGACGCCCCTCGGTCTCCTGGTGCCCTGGCGGGGGCTGTGCTGGCCCCAGGGGCCTGGGGATGGGTGAACCCGGGTACCCGAGAGTCGTCTTCTCACCCAGAGCCCGTGACACGGGACCACAGCCCCTGGATACGGCCCCGGGCAGGTGACCCGCGCCCTGACCCCACCCCTGACGGGGAGACTGCCTGGCAGCAGGCCAGGGAGGGGCGGCATCTGCAAACCCCACAAGGCCCCAGGGAAGGCAGCTCTCCCCTCATCAGGATATCACACCACCCCAACTCCCTGCACCCTCCATCCTCCTTCCTCCATCCTCCTTCCTCATCCTTCTTCCTCATCCTCCTTCCTCATCCTCCTTCCTCCATCCCTCCATCCTCCCTCCTCCATCCCTCCTTCCTCTGTCCTCCTCCCTCCATCCTCCTTCCTCTGTTGTCCATCATCCTTCCTCCCCCTCCCTCCTCCTTCCTTCCTCCCCCTCCCTCCTCCCTCCTCCGTCCTCCGTCCTCCTTCCTCTGTCCTCCGTCCTCCCTCCTCCCTCCTCCATCCTCCTTCCTCCATCCCTCCATCCGCTCACCCAGCAGCTGCCCTGGTGCCCACCATGTACCTGGCCTCTCAGAGTCTGGGGTCATGGGGGCAAATGAGTGAGACGCATCCTAGGCACTCATTGGTCCCGCCGAGAGGGTGAGCCTGGCTCACACTTCAGCCACGGCCACACCCACGACTCACAGTTTTCTCCACCGTGGTGCATCCTGCTCATGCTGGGGGAGGCTGTGCCCACACAAGTACCCCGGAGCTCCGCATCCAGGCCCAGCCAGGGCTGCAGGAGGCAGGGATGGCCCGTCCCCGACCCTGCACTCACAGGGCCCCAGTGTCGTGGGAAGAGCAGCCGGGCATTTGGCTAAGCCCACAGGAACCCACCACAGCCCTAAGCAGGAGGTTCTAGCATTTTTCTGTTCTGCAGGCAAGGCACCGAAAGTACAGGGCCCCAAGTGACCTCCTAGAGGACGCACAGCTAGACGGCCAGGCAGCCAGGGTTCGAGCCCTGGCACAGGTGGAGGCCCCTGAGCTCAGAGCCTGCACTGGACGCAGAGGCTGCACAGGAGGGGCGCCCGGGGGCATGAGGCTCGGGACATGTGCAGCTGTGACAAAAGAGGGGCGAGGACATCTGAGCAGGACCGGGAAGGAGGAGCCGGGTCCACGGGGTGCAGCAGCGAGAGGGGTCAGCAGCAGCAGGAACAGGAAGTGTGAAAATGTGTGGCCCGGCCTGGCTGGAGAGGGGGTACCCCGGCGGCTCGGGGAGAGGAGAAGCAGATGCCAGGCACAAGACGAAGGGCCGGGAGTGCCAGGCTCAGCAGCCCAGCTGGGTGGTCTGGGCAAGGGGAGCCTGTGAGAGCTGGCAGAGGAAAGAGCCCTTCTCACCTTCAGGAAGTTCCCTGCTGAGGATGCGGTGGGATCTGCTCACCCCCAGGTGGGGCACGCTCGGCCTCACCTCTTCTTGCCCCTCTGTCACGGCAGCTCTGGTGGGCACGACCTGAAGCCCCCGACAAGGCTTCTCTGCTGACCTGGAGGCATGGGGTCCTGGGCACTGGCTTGGGTTCCTCAAAAGCAAACCTGTCGATCAGTGAGGCCACCCCCGGCCAATTGGGGCAGCGACCGATGGGCACATTTATTAGTCAGCGTTTTCCAGAGAAACAGAACTGACAGGAGATGGAGAGAGGAGGGATCGGTTAGAGGAGTTGACTCAAGCAACCATAGGAATCGGCAAGTCCAAATTCCACTGGGCAGGCCTCAAGCTGGAAATTCCGATGAAGGTGAAGTTGAACTCTCCGGGAGAAGCTAGCTGGCTAAAGGAGAAGTAGGAATTCTTCATTCTGACTTCTGAAGTCCTCAGTAGTTCTGGCTTTAGACCTCCAACTGATTGGATGAGGAGCCTCCCCTCATTGCTGAGGGCAAGTTCCTTTGTTAATTGTAGATGCAGGCAGCTGTAGATGCAATCAATTGAGCATAGTTGCTAAACCATCTATGAAATACCCTCACAGTCACAATCAAGCCAGTGCTTGCTTGACCGAACTGGAAACCAATACCTGGCCAGAAGGACACATGAAATTAACTGTCAGAGTACATATTCGCTCTTCCTCCCCATGGACGTTGATTCTGGGGCACACCTCATGCAGCGTCCTGCAGGGTGGCGCACTCAGCTGACCCCACTGTCGCCAGCTCAGTGACACTCTCCCCCCTCCCCCTGCGCCCACCGTCCCTCACCCCTGCCCCTGGGATTCCAACCCCAGTAAAGTGCTCCCACCTGCCCTGGGTCCCAGGTTCTGCTTTCTATGGGATCGGGGCTCCAATGGAGGAGAGCCGCACACCCATTTCACGAGGCCAGTGTAGCCCAGTCCACCACTAAAGAAAAACAAGATCAGGAAAGAAAGCGAGTCCTAGCTCATGCAACGGGGAATCCTGAATAAAGGAGAAGCCCCTGAGCCCTCGTCTGTTCCCACGGTCCTTCCTCCCCAGGCTGGTGGTGCAGGCCAGGCAAGGACAGGGACGCAGCCGCGTTGCGCACACAAGCAGACCCGGGCTGGACACCCAAAAAGCATCTGAGGAAGGAGCCCGAGGCCAGTTCTGGCTGAAAGCCTCCCCTGCTGTGTTCTAGTGTGAACAAGAAAGGCCCAGCATCGAGCTTGCACACAGGTGCCCACAGTCTGGAGGGAAAGCCTGGAGCGAGGGGATGCGTCTTCCCAGAGATGCGCTGGTGCCCTGGCTGCCCAGACTGTGCCCTGGTGGCACAGAGGACAATTCTGGGCAGACAAACAGGGACAGCCACGTCTCCCAGGGCAAAGTGACCCCAGCTCTGAGAGAAGACATTTGGGGATGACCTGAACTAATTTATTTTGCCTTTATTTTCCTTTTCACGTATGCGTAAGAGTTGCCTGTGATAAAATCCTATGATTAAATACGTCTAAAAGAGCTCTTTCTGATGAACAGAAAGTACAGATTCTGCATGATAAAGCATGTGTCATGGTTTTATAGGCCACGTTTTTTCTTCCTTAGAGGTACAAAAAGTTACAGCACATCCTACAGTCAGTGGCATTCAACAAAATGTGGTTAAAAATAATAACATCGTGTCCAGGCAAGGTCTGCCCAAGGAAAGGGGGAGGCTCACCCCAGGACAATCCCTCAGTGCGATTCACTGAGCCCTTCAAAGGGACTAAAGGATACAACCCAGGAATTATCTCAACAGACACGGAAAAGCTCTGCATAAAGCTCAACGCCTGTTTATTAGTTAAAGAAAAAAAATCAGAAAGCCAAGGAAAAAAGAGAACGTCCTTAACCTGATAAAATCTATTCTCTCAAAGCCCTCAGAAGACGTTCAACTTAACAGGGAAATCTAAGATGCCATCTCGATTAAACTGGAAATACACCAAAGATGTCCCTTATCACCGCCCTGCTTAACTTAATCCCGAAAGTCCTGGCCAGCGCTCACCAGAGGAGGGAGGCAGAGCGAAGCGGGGGCTGAGGTCTGCGGGGGGTGGCCGAGAGCCTGGGGCCTGCAGATAATGGACCATCCACGCAGAAAACGCAACCGAATCACCTACTAGACTAATAAGATTTACAAGATAAACCTGCAGAAATCAATGCTATTACTCTATAGCAGCAATAATCAAGCAGAAAATAAGATGCTATTCACAACAGCAAGTGAAACCATTAAGTAGCCAGGAAATAAATTTTCAAAGAACGGCCGGGCTCCAAGAACACCTTAGCTCTCCCTGAAAGGAGCCTCGGGCCACATTCAGGTAGGGGCGACCCGGGGCAGGAAGCCAGCAGGGCTCCCCAGGTTGGTTTCCAAATTAATGCCACCCAAATCAGCATTCCAGCAAGCTTAAAAAAACCAAAGTGGCAACCCCGTCCTGAGCACGCTGTGGAAGGAGAAGTCCACGACTTTCCGTCTGCCCCACAGAATTCAGAATTGCCATCCCCATGGCAGGTGAACCAATTCCTAGAATAAGTCTCATACTATTTAGGGAAAAAAAAGAATAAAGGCCCATGAATGAGAAAACTGTTGAAAAAGAAAAGCCAAGAAAGGGCTCGCTCCCCGAGAATGAAGGAAACGACAAAGCCAGGTAACTAAATTTGAAATTAAAAAAATAATAAATGAAAGCAGTGCAGTGCCCAGGAAGGAGCTCACGCACCCGGACAGGCCCGGGACAGAGGGCAGCTCACACGGTGAAAGGCCACCCCACAAATCAAGGGGGCACCTGGCGTCGGGGAGAGTGGCTCATCATCTGGAGAGAAATGAAGCCAGGTCTTGGCACTACACGATATGAAAAGTTGGCTCCGGGTGGATCAGGGGCTGTGGTGTGAAAGAAAATGTGGGAGAAAGGCCCTAGCGCGGGGAAGGAGCGCCGGGGGCCTCCGAGGGGCGCCCAGGGGTCAGGCTCGGCGGAGCGAGGACGGCGCGTTAAACCGGGGGCGGCTCCGCCCGGACTTGCTGGGGGGCTCGGGGGTGCGTCACCGGGCCTGGGGGCACGTGGCGGCCCCATCTCGGAGGAGGCCGTGCCCGTCCGGAAGGAAGCAGCAAGAGGCCTGGTGGGGGGGGTCTGTGACCCTGAACCCCCTGGAGGACTGTCCGGCTCGGAGCGGGCGAGGGGAGGGGACGGGCAGGAGGGGCCCGTGGCCGGCACAGGCCCCAGTGGGAGCCGTCACCCTCCGTGCACACCCTTCTCCCCAGCCGGAGATGCCGCCTCCCCCAGGAAGCCCTCCGGGCCTGCGCTCCTCCCTCTGGCCAGCTGCGCCCCGCACGGACTCCGGGAGGTGGGGGTGGTGCCAGGCCCCGCGACCCCGGCCCAGCCCCGAGACCCCGGCCCGGGAGGGTTCCGCGGCGGCCCCGCGGTGGGGCTCTGCTGCCCTCGTGTGGCCCCGCGGGGCATTGCGCCGCCGCTGGGGGAGGGCAGGCCCGCGACGACGGGGAAGGAGGCCGACCCCCCGCCTGCAGCCACCGCCTCACACTCCCGGGTCCCTGTGCTCCCGCTGCCTCCCGCTGCCCTGCGGGGACGGGGTGTGGAGGCGGGAACCCCTGACCCAGTCCTGAGGTAGCCCCACTGCAGACTGGGGGCCGGGCAGCACCCCAGCCCCCCTCGAAACACCTCTGGGATGGCTGTGCCTGGGGCTATGTGCCCCTTCCAAGGCAGGAACACCGGCCCCTTCTAATGAACCCCCCACAAGGGCCCCGAGGTCCCCTCTGCTGCCCCCCAGGGCACCTGGGTGGGTGGACACGCCCCCCCCCCATGGATTTCCATTCAGGGGTAGAGCTGGTGGGGCCACGAGACCCCTGTGCCCCCACCCCTCCATCTGCCACCCCCACACCCTGGACCCCTAATGCCAGGGAGGCAGGGAGCAGGGAAACGGCCCCTCTGGGGTAAGAGAGGCAGGCTCCTCACGACACCCTGCCCAGCCAGACAAGGGCCCTGGGGACCCACAGCAGGGAGTGGGGGACGCAGGTGGACAAAGACCTTGGTAAGGCTCCCCAGGGAAACGGAGGGCTTCCTGGAGGTGGAGGCCCTCAGGCCTCAGGCCTCCACTGGGAAGGGAGGAGGGATCCCCCAGCCCCTCCGGGGACTGGCATGGACAGGCTGCAGGGGAGACAGAGGGCAGGGGCTAGGGGAGTCGGGGCCAGGAACCCCCGCCCCAGTGGGCTTCTGAGCACCTTCCTGAAGAGGCCTTGCTCTGCTGCCCACAGCCCACCCCCAGGCCTGGTGCCCCCAGAGCCCCTCCTTGGGCCTGGGAAGAGCCTTTCCCCAGCTCCCAGCCTTCCCCCCACCACCACCTCCCCTGGACCCTTCAGGAAATCTCTGCTGAAGCCGGTTCAGCTGGAGCTGATCCTTGCAGGGGAGGAGGGTGCAGACAACCCAGCGCCTGCTCTCCTCACTTGCCAAACCTGGGTCTCCTGCACACCTGCCTCCCCCACACCTGGCCCCAGGCCCCTGAAGCCCACAGCTGACCCCCTCCCACCCGCCCTTTCACCCCAGTGCCAGACCCCCACCCCCGATCCGGCCAGCCCTTGCCGCAGCCCCTCGCCGGCCCCCCAGGCCTGCAGCCCTCGGCCCCCCAGCCTCCCTCCTCCGGGGGCTCCTGAGGCCCCCGGGTCTCAGAAAAGCCTCATTTACAGGCTCTTCTGGGTCCACCAGTTCTGGCCTCTCACTCACCCACAGACAAAGGAACGGACTAAAGAAGGACCAGTGGCCACTCCTGACAGCCTGTCCGGCCGCCCGTGGCCTGTGGCGGCATCCAGGGCGCTGCCCCCACCCACCCTCGGAGGGGCGGAGTCCACTGTCCTCATTCTGCCCCGGCCCGAGGGGCTGCCCGGTCCCTCGGGGACTGCTGGTCAGGATGGGGGCTCGGCACCGGCTCCCTGGGGTCTCGAATCTCCTGGGGACTGGGGGGGAGGCCTTCGGGGAGATGAAGTGGCTGAGGGGGGTATGGCCCACCTTGAGTGGGCAACAGCCAGTGAGGCCCATGCTGTGGGAGGGCTGTCAGGTCCAGCCCCAAGCAACGGGGGGACCCACTGCCCAGAAGTGGGGAGACCCTGCCAGGAGCACTGCGCCCCTCAGGAGAACCCGAGGCAAAGAGAGCCGGGCCCAAGACCCCTGGCTGGGCCTGTGCAGGGAGAGGGGCTGCACCATGGCCGGGAGGGCCTGGAGCCCTGGCCTGAGTGCAGGAGGACCCGGTCCTGGGGCTGGAGCCCGCGAGGGTGGAGGGGACGGCCGAGCAGGCTGTGAGGAAGGCAACCTGCCCACTGCCCGCCACTGCCACCTGGGCCTGTGCCCGCACAGGGTCTCCATGGGCAGGGGGGCCCACTGCCTCCCCCAGCCCCCACCCCGGGTAGGAAGCGTGAACCCCAGTTGCGGCCCACCCGGGGACACCACGGCTCCCCCGTCCCTCTCTGGCCTCCTTCCCTCCATACCCAGCTCCAGATGGCTGCTGCATCCACACATTTAGGGGAAACTGGTCATTGATGAGAAAATGTCCCCCTTTAGAGAAGTCCTTGACTGCTCACTAAAAAGCCTTCGGGGGGCACAGTCCACCCTTGGCCCAGGGCCCACCCCCACCCAACCCAGGCAAGTCATAGTGTCAGGGCTGGTGGACCCCTGGGGACAGTGGGGCACTAGGCAGAATGGTGGGGGGGGGGGTGCGGGAGGCTCCGATGCTGTCTGGGGGAAGTTGAGGGTCGGCCCTTCTCCAACCTGCCCCGTGGATCTCAGCTGCCCCACTCATCGCTCTCCCAGAGACCCCCATCCCAAGCCCCTCCCCTCCCCCACCTCCTCTTGTCTGGGAGGGTCATGGGCAGATGTCCAGGGGCCAGGAAGGGCAGCCAGGACCCCAGCCCAGGAAGGGGACCCCCAAGAGAGCCAAGAGCAAGCCCAGGACCGTGGGGAAGTGGCTGTGCAGGGCCCCCCACCCCCGTCCTTGCTTTCCCCACACCTCCCGTCCACTGTTTAAGAGCCGAGGACACATTTTAGAGCTTGGGTCTCGGCCCCTCCCCCAGCCCCCACAAGCCCCCACAAGCCCCCACACCTGCACCCCCTCCCACACTGTCCCCTCCTGCAGGGCCCCCATCCCATCCACTGCTCTCCATCCCCACTGTCCCCCCACCGTGTGTACCCCACCACCTTCAGTCACCTGGATGCTACAACCCCCACCCACCCCTCCCGGCACACAGAGGGAAAGGCTGAGTTGCAGCCATGGGGGCTGCCCTCTAGCATTCCCCCCATCATGATGTCAAGCCACAGATGCCAGGCACTGCCCCGTGCAAGCCCCCCAGGCCCAGCCCACGGCAGGCCCCTCCTGGAGGGAGCCCCCAGTCACCCAGGGGCCCGGAGGGCACTCCTGTCACCTGTGCTTGGCAGCGGTGAGCTTCAGAGTCCTCAAGTCAAGAGGCCCGGGCGAAGGGGATTCGGGAACTGACACCAGAAAGGAGCCCCCTGCTGGGAGTCTGAGCTTTGGTCTGTCTGCCAGCCAAATCGCTGCTGGGCAGGGCCAGGGGCAGCTGGGCTTGAGGGGAGCCCCCACACCCCAACATCTCCCCACTCATGTGTTTCTCTGGGCTCTGCCGTTTCCTGTTCTTGATGCTCCCTTTGACGGGTGCAAAAGAGGCCGGGACAGTTGGTTCTTTTTTTCTGCAATCCTTAAGGAGCAACATCCTACCCAGTCTTGTAGGAAATCACATTTAGAATTTCGATGCCAGGCTCGGCGGGAAGCTGCAGAAACGCCTTCAGCAGGGCCTGACAGGGATGGCCGGACTCGCCCACTGAGAATGCATCACAGTTACTGACCTTTCTGCTCCAAAACATACAGAAAAAGCAACTGAAAAAATAACAGAGAATTGGACTAAAGCACAGTAATGTGGGATGCTTTGGCACAGCTTGCTCAACTGCCAGATGAAAAAGTGAGTAAAGGAAGAGAACGTGAATAGGACAATTAGCTGCCACAAACGAATAGACAGGACTCTGCTCCCAGCAGAGAAAGAAAGTGCATTCCTTTCAAATGCCAGGAGAAAAAGAGCAAGTGTGAGAATCCCAAGACGATCCTGAGGGGTTCCTGAAAGGAAAACTCACGCAGGCAGCCTCTTGGCACATAGCGCAGTACAACATGCAACTAACAACAGATGACGTTTGTAAAGGTCCTGACCCTTCAGTGGCTTGGTAGAAGAGTTCAGGACACGGGATTCAGCTTGTCTGACCCTCTCGGCCACTTATTGGCTGGATGTGAGGACAGGCTGTTTGCTTTCTGCACATCTCCGACAATTCTGAAGTTTAAATGTGACGAAGCTCTGAATGAACTCGGCTCAGGCCGGTACCCCCAAGCACTCGGTACATGTCAGTTGCCATCACTCGCAAAGCACAAGCCGCACAGATGTTCTTCAGAACAACTCTGAGTCAAAGAGGAAATGAAACATCACGTTGGAGACTTGTTCGCTAAATCTGATAACGAGGGTGCTACGTGTAAAGAGCTACAGGATGCAGCCAAAGGGGCTCCCACAGGACAACGAACAGCCTTACTTAATTCTAATAGAGGGTAAGAAGGAGTGAAACCATCCTCAGTAAGAAGCTGGAGGACGAGAGACAACAGGATCTGCAGGAAATTTCAGGGATGCCTGGCCCGGGCCCTTCCTCCCGCTTTATGTTCAGGTCCAGGCACAGACATCCCTTGCTGCTGAATTGTCTGCGTGTTGACAAGAAGTGAGTGTTACTTCCACACTATAAAAGAGAAGAGGCATTTTGCACAGGCTGTGAACCAAATCCAGGTCTCCAGAGCCCAAGTGTTGAACGGCTTCACAGCTGGCCCTCACCTAGGGTCCCGGGAGCCTCGGGCAGCCAGCCCAGGGCCGGGCAGCAAGGCCATGCCCGTGCCCACAGCCCGCTTCCTCCACCAGTGTTAGAAACAGAGTTGTACCTGGAAGAAACAAAGGCACACCTGATTGTGGAGAAGAAAGTAAATTTATTTTTGTTTTTGCAAGAGCAGGTGCATGACCAAAAGAAAATGGAATGGTTGGTGCCCCAAACAAAGGAAAGCGCACAATTTATTTTCTAAGGCTAACACGCAGGTCCCTCCTGTTTCCCCATTGGCTGGGTACTCAGAGGTTACAGTTTGTTTGAGAGAGCTGACTAACCTGCCTTTGATTATACCTCATATTCCTTCACATTTTAGTGATCCTGGTTACTTATTTTTACCTAGGTAAGGAGCTGTAATTAACTCTAGGCTTACGTCACAGGCCCTTTCTTTCCTTCTAATCGCAGAGTTAGTTTGTGCTACTTGTGTTTAGTTTCTATTTCCCCTATTCCACGTCACCTTTATGTGAAAGCTAAACTTAACCCTTTTCTTACAGATTTCCCCCTTCTTTCTTTTAAACTTCTTTTAGTTTTCACATTTTAGTTTTTTAAATTTGTTAAGAGCTTTTTTACATTCTTTATTATAGGGCTCTTCTTCTTTGAGGGGGTATAGGTTGTTTTGCTTATACTGCATGGGCATTTGTTTGGTTAGGGTGGTTTTAATGAGGTTTTGAGCTAACCCTCGGGCACATGGGATGGTGCAGCATCCAAATGTTCTGAGTACCCCCCTGAAAAGATAAGGGAAGTTAAGATGGATAATGCAACTCCTTTTCATTTTCTGAACCAGTTTTCTAACCATCCCTTGGGTGGGTTGTTAATGCCAGAATTTCCTGCTAATTCCTCAGATAAGGCTGTTAAGCCCTGTAAAGTCTTCGTGGTTCCATCTGGTGTCATATTATTGGGGATAAATGTGTTCAACAATCACCCCCAATCTATCATAACACAGACACCTCCTTTTTCAGCCAGCATCATTTCTAGGGCCATTTTATTTTCCCATGCCATTCGGCTAGTAGCATCTAGCTGTCCCGCTATTCCCTTAACTGCATCTTTGGTGTAATTGATAAATCTTTGCTGATTATAATATGTATAATTAATACAATCAACATTTTTGTTAATAGTGACCCACCAGAAAAAAAATGATTCAAACCCTGCAGTTACTTGATTTCCGGCCTTAAATTTATTTGGGATTCCCCAGGGAACTCCTATACTATCTAGATAAATCCGTTCATCGAAGGATCCAGGTATACTTCTTTGTATTTTTTTCTTTCCTTTTGTGTGAGTTTGCATTTTCTCTTTCTTTACAAATGCCAGGGTGAATGGGATCACCAGATGAACCAGAGCACAGGTCCCTCCCCATTTTTCAGGTAACGTTGGCCGGAGGATGCTCTTTCCACAGGACCACCAGAGGTCTGCTCGGGGTGTGGTTAAACTGGAGAAATTGCCGTTACTATCCCTACTCATGTTTCGCACTTGTGTACACAAGGCCATGGTTCCAAGATCCTGGAGCAATTCTTCCCATCCAGAGAGGCAGGCAGAGTGGTTTCCTGGACCAAGGCGAGAAGCTGGTACAGCCTTGACATTTCCCTTCCAGACTGGAAGGAAGAGAGAGGACAACGTGCTAGAATTTTCACCAGGAGCAGCATTTTGGAAGAGGAGTACTATACACTTAAACTCCTTTTTACGCTTTTCCATACCTAACGGAAAGGGCACGATCTGGGCAGTGAGTCGGCCTATTGCACAAGCATAGCAGTCACTTTTGTTTAGACTCTGGACTGTATATTTGACCCACTCTACCCAGGCATTCGTGTCTCCATAATCTGTCTCTATTTCTGTGGTCTGCTCTGTGGCTTTTGCCTTGAGTGTTCTGACTTAGGGGTCATTCTGAACTGGGAAGCTGGTCTCCAGCCAAGTATTCCCTGGTGTCGCTGATTAACTGGAGAAGACGTTTTGGGGAGTGCATTTGTTGGGGAGGGGAGGCCCTGAATACAGAACATTCCCAGAGGGTCCTCACCAGTGACATCTGCTCCCATTCCATAATTTTGGCTAACCTGCTCGTTTGCTTCCTTAGTGGTTATTATTACTGGGAATGTCCCTGGGGGACCCTACAGGTAACCCCTTCTCTTTTTCCCCACTGGCCAACTGCCTCTATTCCCCATTCTGAGTCTTGTTTGGGCTTCTTTCTCTCAGGTTGTTTCACTTTGTCCATCTCTGGCCCTTTCCCTTGCAGGAGAAGGGGACCACAAATCAGGACTCCGCACTCACGTCACACAGTATGTCGTGCGTCTTATACACACAGATCAGTCTTAGACTCATCAGAATTTCCCGACCACCAAGGCAATACTTAATGGTCTTTTTTTTTACCTTGGTCCATGCCCAGAAGTTGCCTGGTCAATGAGAGGCAGGTTTTCCCTTTTCCCTTTTTTTCATCCACAATCAGCAGGTCTAAGCATCTGGTCTCAGGTCCGTTCAGTTCTCAGAGGTGGGCCCCTGATGGTGGAGTCTGAGACTGCTTAATCAGTGGGGCGTGCCTTCCCCTCATCCACCTTGGGGTCTCCCTGTGGAGCTCCAGATCCTGGACGAGCCCCCAAGTTGTTAGAAATAAAGTTGTACCTGGAAGAAGACAAAAGCTCACCTGATTGTGGAGGAGAAAATACATTTGTTTTCATTTTTGCAAGAGCGGGTGCACAACCAAAAGAAAATGGAATGGTCGGCACCCTGAACAAAGGAAAGCAGCACAGTTTATTTCCTAAGCATAACACGCAGGTCCCTCCCCTGTTTCCCTGTTGGCTGGGGACTCCAGAGGTGACGGTTTATCCGAGGGAGCTGACTAGCCCGACTTTGATTATACCTCATATTCCTTCACATTTTAGTGACCCTAGTTGTTACCTGTTTTTACCTAGGTAAGGAGCTGGCATTAACTTTAGGCTTATGTCAGAGGCCCTTTCTTTCCCTCTAATCACAGAGTTAGTTTGTGCTAATTGTGTTTAGTTTCTATTTTCCCTATTCCACGTCACCTGTATGTGAAAGCTAAACTTAACCCTTTTCTTACAACCTGGGATCTCCAAACATCTTTCCCCATCATCTTATTATGAATTTTTCACACAATATGGTAGTTTGAAACTGTTATGTACCCTAGAAAAGGCCATGTTCTTTTAATCCACTCCTGTGGGTGCAGACCTGTTGTGGGTGGACCTTTTGATTAGGTTATTTCAGTTGAGATGTGACCCTGCCCATTCAAGGTGGGTCGTAATCCTCTTACTGGAGTCCTTTATGAGAAGGTGAAAGACAGAGAGACAGTGGCTAAAAGAGAGAAGTTTATAGAAAAGCCCTGGAGAAATGAAGAGAGGATCCAGAGAAGCAGAGGAGGCCACAGAAGCCAGAAGCTGAGAGTGATGGAGCCTGGGAGCGAAGGGCCAGCAGTCAGTGCCGTGTGCCTTCCCGGGTGACAGTGGAGCCCAGATGGAGCAGCCTGTCCTCAGAGCCCAGGTGTCGCCCTGTGGAGGCCTCGAGTTGGACATTTTCATTGCCTTGAACTGTAAATCGTAAGCTAATAAATCCCCATTTTTGCCAGTTTGAATGTATTATCTCCCCCAAATGCCATTATCTTTGATGTAATCTTGTGTGGGCAGACCTATCAGTGTTAATTAGATTGAAATTCTTGGAGTGTTTCCATGGAGATGCACCCCACCCAACTGTGGGTGATGACTCTGATTGGATAATTTCCATGGAGGTGTTGGCCTGCCCATTGGGTGGGTCTGAATTAAATTACTGGCGCACTACATAAGATCAGACAGAGAGAGTGAGCTTGCTACAGCCAAGAGGGACACTCTGAAGAAAGCACAGGAGCTTCAGATGAGAGACAGTTTGAAGATGGCCATTGGAAACAGACTTGCTCCGGAGAAGCTAAGCGAGGACAAATACCACAAGTGCAACTAAGAGTGACATTTTTGAAGAACTGCAGCCTAGAGAGGAACATTCTGGGAGAAAGCCATTTTGAAACCAGAACTTTGGAACAGATGCCAGCCATTGCCTTCCCAGTTAACAGAGGTTTTCCAGACACCATTGGCCATCCTCCAGTGAAGGTACTCGATTGCTGATGTGTTTACCTTAGACACTTTATGGCCTTAAGACTGTAACTGTGTAACCAAATAAATCCCCTTTTATAAAAGCCAGTCCTTCTCTGGTGTTTTGCATTCTGGCAGCATTAGCAAACTAGAACAGATGTTGGTATCAGGAGTGGGGTGCTTTTGCTGCTGAGTTTGCAAATACCAAACATGTTGGAACAGCTTTTTAAATGGATAAGGGGAAGATTCTGGGAGAATTGTGAGGAGCTTGACAGAAAAGGCCTAAACTGCTTTGAAGAGACTGTTTGTGGAAATATGGACTCTAAAGATACTTCTGACAAGGCCTTGAACAGAAATGATGAATGTGATGTTGCGAACTGGGAGAAAGGTGATCCTAGTTTTAAAGTGGCAGAGAATTTGGCAAAATTGAGTCCTGGTGTCAGATGGAAAGAATTTGAAAGTGATAACCTGGAATATTTAGCTGAGGAGCTCTCCAGACTATGTGTGGTGGATGTACCCTGGCTTCTCCTTGCAGCTTATAGTAAAATGTGAGTGGAGAGAGAGAAACTTAGAACTGAACTCTTGGGTTCAAAGAAACCGGAAGCTGAAGGCTTGGAAAATTACAGGCTTCCAGGCGGTGGAATTCCAGAAGCTACAGCCCAACATGAGGATGTAACCAAACATGGAACCCAGCCACCATTTCAGTACAAGCCAAGATTGCAAAAGGAGTTAAGCAGAAAGGATTTGTGGAAAGTCCTATTGTCTGACAGCTTTGACCCCTGTGTGTTTCATGCAAAGCTAACAGAAGTTTTGTAAGATCTTTATAGACAGAGCCATTGCTGGTCTGGACTGGAGGAGACAGACAAGGAACAAATTGAAGGAAAAATTTCTTCAAAGACAGAGCCATGGAGGTTGAGGTTGGGAGTCAAGAGGTCTCGGGCTGGGAGAGAGGAGTAGCCCACACGCATGGAAAGGGTGAGTTTGCCCTGGAGGTCGAAGGCGGGCCTTCTGCCTCAATGCTCAGGAAATGTCCTGTCACCCTAAGCCCCAAAGAGGGTGGAGCACATTCCCAGGAATTGGGGAGAGTCTGGCTGCCACCCCACTGTTCTGAAGGGGTTAAGCATGTGCCCTGGAGATGGAAGGGAATCCGGGATCTGCCCCAATGTTTGAGGAAGGTGGGGCCGAGAAGGTGGTCTCCCCAATGTGTGGATATGTTGGAGCACTCACCCAAGCATTTGGAGAGGAAAGGGCTGCCACAAAGGCCCTTAGGAAGGGTTAGACTCCTGCTCTCTCAAGCCCCAAGGATGCAACATCATTCTGTAAATGACTCTCAGACTTTGAAATATAATGGAGTTTGTCCTGTAGGTTTTAGGAAATATTTAGGTCCTGTTAACCCTGTTTTCCTTACTCTTTCTCCTTATGGCAATGGGAATGTTTATCCTATGAATGTCCCTCTTTTGTATATTGGAAGCACATAACTTGTTCTAAGTTCACAGATCCACAGCTAAAGGAGAATTATGCCTTAGGACTGAACATGCCTATAATCTATTTTGATGGAATTTTGTACTTAATAATACACTATTGTTACTGTAATGATTTAAGTTTCTGTGATATTGTGGGATGAATGTATATTGTATATGGAAAGATAATGTCATTTTGGGGTCCAGGGGGTGGAATGTGCCAGTTTGAATGTATTGTGTCCCCCCAAACACCATTATTTTTGATGTAATCTTGTGTGGGCAGATGTTAACAGTGTTAATTAGACTGTAATTCTTTGAGTGATTCCATGGAGATGTGCCCCACCCAACTGTGGGTGATGACTCTGATTGGATCATTTCCATGGGGGTGTTGGCCCACCCATTGGGTGGGTCTGAATTAAATTACTGGTGCACTATATAAGATCAGACAGAAGGAGCAAGCTTGCTACAGCCAAGAGGGACACTTTGAAGAAAGCACAGGAGCTGTAGATGAGAGACAGTTTGAAGATGGCCATTGGAAACAGACTCTTCCTCCAGAGAAGCTAAGTGAGGTCAAATACCACAAGTGCAACTAAGAGTGACATTTTTGAGGAACTGCAGCCTAGAGAGAAACATCCTGGGAGAAAGCCATTTTGAAACCAGAACTTTGGAGCAGACGCCAGCCGTGTGCCTTCCCAGCTAACAGAGGTTTTCCGGAGGCTGTTGGCCATCCTCCAGTGAAGGTACTCGGTTGCTGATGTGTTACCTTGGACACTTTATGGCCTTAAGACTGTAACTGTGTAACCAAATAAACCCCCTTTTATAAAAGCCAATCCACATTGGTGTTTTGCATTCCAGCAGCATTTGCAAACTAGAACTGAAGCACACAGCAGAGTTGAAAGAATTGTAAAGTGGCCACTACGTACATACCTTCTAGAATCTACTGTTACATATTGCAGTCCTTGCTCAGCCCCAGCCCTCTCTCCCTCTCCCGGCCCACTGTCCACCCCTCTGCCATTTACTTTCTGATGTTTTTCATTGTAAGTTGAAGACACCCACTGCTCCAGTTTGCTAAAGCTGCTGGAATGCAAAATACCAGAAATGGATTGGCTTTTTTTTTTATTTTGAAATAAATTCAAAGTTACATGAATAGTTGCAAAAACAATACTAGCCCCATGCACAGAATTCCATCATACCCTGACCCCCCTCCCCCGGTAGCTCAATCCACCAACTTTAACATGCTGTCACATCACTATTTCTTTCCCTCCCTCCCTCCCTCCCCCCCATCTATCATCCATCATATATTTCTCTGTCTTCTGAACCTATGAGAGTTAGCTGCACACATCCTTGAACATACACTATAATTTATGTATGTACTTCCCATGAACAAGAACATTGTTTTATGTAATTCCATTAAGCACAGCTAAGAAGTATAAGAGATTCAACAATGATACAAAGCTTACATTCTATATTTCCTTTTCCTTATGTCTCAACTGTGTCCCTTCGAGCCACCTGTCCTCCGCCCTCCAATCCCATCCAAGTTCATCCTTAGCATTCAATTGTCATCTAGTTAGACTGTCTTTGTTTTTTTTTTTTTTCCTTTTTTCAATTGTGGAAACATATATACAGCCTAAATCTTCCCATTCCACCCCCTCGCTAGCCTTCCATTAGTGGGATTAATCACATTTAGAATGATGTTATGCTCTTTCCCACCATCCATTGCTAGAAATTTCCCTTCACCTCAAACAGCAACCCTACACTCCTTTCTTAACTTCCCATTGCCCCTTCCCCCATTTCTCTTAACCCAAACTCTAATTTCATCTCTATGGTTATATTCTCTGATAATTTCTTTGTGTTTACTGTGGGGCTTAAAATTAACCTCTTAAATCCCTATCAATCTTGTTTTTCTTTGATACCACCTTCACTTCAATAGGGCACATAAACTATGTTCCTATACTCCTTCATTCCCCCATCTTTATGTAGTTGTCTAAAATTACATGTTTTACATTGAGTTCAAAACCACTGATTTATCCTTAGAGTTTGTGTATTTTTTATCATGTAGGAAGTAAATAGTGGAGTTATAGTTCAAAAATTATTGACTTCTATTTGTATTCCATTGTGTTTGGAGAATGTTCTTTGAGTATATTCAATTTTTTTTTTTAAATTTCTTGAGGCTTGTTTTATGTCCCAGCTTATGGTCCCTTCTGGAGAAAGATCTGTGATCACTAGAGAAAAATGAGTGTCCTGGTGAATTGGGAAGTAAGGTGCTATATATGTCTGTTAAAATTCTCTACATCTCTTTCTCCTTTCTTTGTCTCTCTGTTGGTATGGCTTCCTTTAGAATCTGAAGTAGGGCAGGTCTTTTATTGGCAAAGTCTCTCAGCATTTGTTTGTCTGTGAAAAATTTAAGCTCTCCCTCAAATCTGAAGGAGAGTTTTGCTGGATAAAGTATTCTTGGCTGGAAATTTTTCTCTCTCAGAATTTTAAATATGTCATACCACTGCCTTCTTGCCTCCATAGTGGCCACTGAGTGGTCACTACTTAGTCTTATATTGTTTCCTTTGTATGTGGTGAATTGCTTTTCTCTTGATGCTTTCAGAACTTGCTCCTTCTCTTCAGTATTTGACAGTCTGATCAGAATATGTCTTGGGGTGGATTATTTGGATTTATTCTATTTGGAGTTTGCTGGGCATTTATGCTTTGTGTGTTTATATTGTGTAGAAGGTTGGGGAAGTTTTCCCCAACAATTTCTTTGAATACTCTTTCTAGACCTTTACCCTTCTCTTCCCCTTCTGGGACACCAATGAGTCTTAAGTTTGGACATTTTATTTTATCTATCATATTCCTGAGATCCATTGCGATTTTTTCAATTTTTTTCTCCATTCTTTCTTTTGTTCTTTCATTTTCTGTTCTGTGGATTTCTAGGACAGTGAGATGTTGTTCAGGTTCCTCTAGTCTTGTATTGTGAATATCCAGAGTCTTTTTAATTTGGCCAACAGTTTCTTTTATTTCCATGAGATCTTCTATTTTTTTATTTACTCTTGCAATGTCTTCTTTATGCTCTTCTAGGGTCTTTTTTATGGCGCTTATATCCTGGGCCATGGTCCTCCTGATGTCCTTTAAATCCTTTGCCATGTTTTTGTTCTTTGATTGTAGTTCTGTAATTAAATTTGCGAGGTATAATGTTTCTTCAGAAATCTTGATTTGTGTGTTTGGAGCTGGATTCTCCATATCATCTGGTTTTATCATATGCATTAAGATTTTCTGTTGTTTTTGGCCTCTTGCATTTGTTTTGCTTGATAGGGTTCTTTCAAGTTGTATAAAAAAAAAAAAGGGATATCGATCTAATTTTTCAGAGACACAGTTTGGTGACGTACACTTTCTCTAAGTAACCAGCAGATGGCGTCTGTGAGTCACCTATATCCCTCCAGTCAGTTCTCACGTAGTGAGGGGAAATGATTCTTGTGTATTCAGTTGTAGAGCTCAGCCTGGGCACACTGCTGGAGTCGCCCGCCCTGAATGTGGGGCACGCACACGGGTGGCCAGGGAGGAAGGGCAGCTCTCTCTCGGTGTCCCATAAACCACTGGACTTGGCGTAGCGCCCCTGGGTTCTCCGAGTGGATCCCCCTTCCCAGCTGCGATTTCCCTCAGCCAAGGGGGATGCCGTGCTATGTCATCAGTGTGCGCCGTCCCTCTAGGGAAGCCCTGGGCTGCTTGGCTGTGCCGCGGGGCTCTCAGCTTGTTTCAGAATACGGAATGTGTGAGGGAGGCTATCTTTACTGCAATGCCTTGTGGGCTGACAGCAGCTGAGGTTTTCTCCACAGAGAGAGAGCGAGAGACAGAATATTTCCCCCGATTCTCCCAAGGTCAGTTGTCACCAAAAGCCTCTGTCTGCTTGTTGAGGATTCGCTGTCTGTATTGAGCAGTTAACATTAAAACCTCACTTGGAGCTGGGCTGAGAGAGTGCACAGTGCGGCTTCCGTGAGGGAGGGGCTCTTGGCTCTAGGTTCTCGGCTCTCAGCACAGGTCCGCAGTTTTACTTACAGATTTTATGCTGTGATCTCGGGCATTCCTCCCAATTCATGTTGGTGGAAGTTGAGTGTACTGTCACGTTTGTCTCCCCGCTACCATTCCAGGTTATTTACTGGTTTTCTGTTTATTTATGAATTGTTCTGGGGGAGACTAAGTCTTCCACTTCTTTCTATGCCGCCATCTTCCCAGAATCCCCTGGATTGGCTTTTATAAAGAGGATTTGTTAGGTCACAAATTCACAGTTCTAGGGTCATAATGGTGTCCATACTAAGGCATCAGCAAGAGGATATCTTCACTGAAGAAAGGCTGATGGCATCTGGAACTTCTGCCAGCTCAGAAGGCACGTGGCTGGTGTCTGCTGGTCCTTTGCTCCTGGGTTGCATTGCTTTCAGCTTCTGATTCCACTTCTTCTTAAACAACTGGGGGTCCTCTCTTAGCTTCTCCAGGGCAAATTCTTCACCTCTTAGCTAGGCATCTCCAAACATCTTTCTGTCTGCATCTCCAAGCATCTGGTTCTGTGGGAAACTGAGTCTTCCATGTTGCCTGAGGCATATCTAGGGTGGTGACTTGGAATGCTGAGCCGCAGGCCTGCATAGAATGCCATGCAGGCCCGCCCTGTAAAGAGGTGTGTCTTGTGACTACCATTATCTTAAACCTAGATTGGATACACCTGATGGGCTCTCCCCCACCTGAGCACCTTTAGCATATACACCTAATCTTCTGAAATAAATTGCTGGAGCAAGGCTGCATTGTCGTCCACTTAGCACGAGATGCAAGTGGGCCCCCTGCTCCCTTAATTCTTAGCTTTGTGTCCGTGTCTCATTCCTGCGTCGCCCTGTCAGCAATATGGTTCTGTGTTGGCTCTGAGCTCTCTCTCTCTTGCTGAGGTCTCTTAAGGACTCCAGTAAACTAATCAAGACCCACTCAAATGGGCAGCATCACGTCTCTGTGGAAATAATCTAATCGATAGGTCCTACTCACAATTGGGTGGGTCATATCTCCATGGGAACAACCTAATAAGATCCCACCCACAACAGGTCTGCCCCCACAAGAGTGGATTAGAAAGAGCATGGCTCTTCTGGGGTACATAACAGTTTCAAACTGGCACACCCACCCACTCCCCCCAAGCCCTCCACCAGACAGATTATGAGCTACCAAGAATTCAGTAGTTGTTTATGATTCTCTTTTTTCCACTGGAGGTAAAATTTACATACAATGAGATGCACAAATCATGAGTGTACTGATGGGTGGGTTCTAACAAAAGCCTACACCTGTGTAACCCACACCTGCATCAAGGTCTAAACCTCACCTTCACTCCTCCCAGTCAACCCTGCCCCCAGTCTCCACCTCCAGATGCAACCACTGCTCTGACCTTTTTCTACCATGCACTGGTTTTGCCTGTTCTAGAACACCACATAAATGGAACCCTATGGTGTGTGCTCTTTTGGGGAAGGCATCTGCTCCAGCCCGACTCAACCCCAAGACCAAAGGGCATGCCAGGCAGAAAGTTACCCATGAGATTTAATTACAGACTTACTTATAGGAGGATTTTTCCCAATGGTGGCTGGCTGGGAAACAGAAGTCAATGATTGGTGCAAACAAGAGGAAGAGGAGTGCCTTATGTAGCTCAGCAGAGGATCTCGAGATTTGTTTGATTACCAAGGTGATTACCAAGTTGGTTATCAACAGTGCCTGTGCTCGATGACCTTCAGTGTGTGTGCTCCAGCCACAGGGCTGCTGTGAGCCCAAGGCCCCACCGTTTTCCCCAAGGGAGGGTGCTGACAGCTGGGGTGCCTCTTTCACATGGAGTAATATATATTTTTTAATATTTTTTTATTGTGAACTTTAACATATATACATAACAGTTATAACTTTCAAAGTATGATTTAACAAGTAGAGAACAAATTTCAAAGAATGTCATGGGTCAGAATTCCACAACTTTAGTTATTTCCATTATTGTAAAATATAACATGCATACAGAAAGATTTTAACTTTAGATGTATAGCTCAGTAAGCAGTTATATAGGTAATTTCAAAAATTGTTATGTGTTACATTACCACAGTTTCGGTTCTTTCCTTGTTATGCAATATAGGGTATATACAGATTCAGAAATGTGAAGACTTTCAAAGCACAATTCAACTAGTATCTTAGAGCAAATTTCAAAGGATGTTATAGGGTACAGTTCCACCATGTCATTTACCTCCTTGCAGCTAATCCAACACCCCAACACCCAAATATATCTATATATTTATTTATATAAAGTTTCAGTATTCATAAACCTTGGTTAAATCTTATCTTGCTTGTTACTACCCCGTCCCCTCACTTAATCACTTTCTCCATCTTTAGGGGTGTCTAGGCAGGGAGCACCCTAACTTGTTCATATTGAAAAGGGATGTTGACAGTATGGGGAAGGGGGCTGCATCTGACTGTTGTTCTTAATGAGGCTGCTGCCCCTGGGTTTTAGGACTTGTCTAGCATAGGAACACTCTGGTGGATTTAAGTTTCTGAGAGATAAAACTTAGCGAGTGAATCTTTTATAGAATCTCTGGTAGGGACCTAGGTATTTGGGGACTACTTTTGGTAAGAGCCTGGTGTACTGTGGTCATTCGGGATGTCTAGCTGGAGATTGCATAAGAGAAACCTCCAAGATAGCCTGTCAACTCTATTTGGGATCTCTCAGCCACTGTGACTTCAGCTTGTTATCTTTCTTTTTCCCCCTTTTGGTCAAGGAGGCATTTTCAATCCCCCACTGCCAGAGCCAGGCTCATTCCTGGGATTCATGTCCCATGTCACCAGGGAGATTCATTCCCCTGGGAGTCATGTCCCTCTTGGGGGTGGGTGTTGGTTGGTTGGTTAATGAACTTATTTGCTAAGTTCGGCTTAGAGAGAGAAAGGCTACATTTGAGCAACAAAAAAGGCTCCCTGGAGGTGCCTCTTAGGCATAATTATAGGAGGGCTCAGCTTCCTATAATTTACAACCCCAAGTTTCACAAGAGCTAGCCTCAAGTTGAGGGATTGATTTATTAAGTAGTGGATTTCTAATTTCACTTAATGTATATTCTATCCCAAGATAAATGGTCAGTTTCTTACATTATCTTCCCTTAGTTGTACAATCATCATCACTCTCAAATTTAAGCAATTATCATAACATAATATATCCCAGAGCTCTTATCCAGCTGCTAATTATTCATCCCTAGTATTAGTGTAGTGTTGGCAAGCTATTCCTATTAAATATAGTCTTTAATATGTAATGGGTAGTTTTTCTATATACCACTCTGTTGTTAACCCTCTGCACCCCTGTCATACCTCATAAGAATATCATGCTAGCACTTACTTAGGTTTGTGGTGCTTCTCTGTGTGTTACATGCCTTTAAACAACCATTTATGAACATGTTCACTTAAATGCGTCACTGATACTTATAATCTCATTAACGAACCATAGTTACACCTGACCATTCCCATACCATTAAGTTCATCCCCATTATCATATCTGTATATATTAGATTATCATTCCCCCATCACTAACTTCTGTCTGTCTCTAGGTCCTCTATATTCTACAGTACAGAACACTTATTTTACATTTTTCATGGAGTTCACATTAGTGGTAACATACAATATCTCTCCTTTTGTGTCTGGCTTATTTCACTCAGCATTATGTATTCAAGGTTCATCCATGTTGTCATATGTTTCACAACCTCATTCCTTCTTACTGCTGTGTAGTATTTAGTATTCCATCATATGAGTATACAACATTTTGCTTATCCACTCATCTGTTGAAGAACATTTGGGTTGTTTCCATCTCTTGGCAACTGTGAACAATGCTGCTATGAACATTGGTGTGCAAATATCTGTTCGTGTCACTGCTTTCAGATCTTCTGGGTCTGAAGTTGCTGGATTGTAGGGTAACTTGATATCTTGTTTTCTGAGGAACTGATAAACTGTCTTCCAGAGTTGCTGTACCATTATATAGTCCCACCAGCAATGTATAAGAGTTCCAATATCTCCACATCCTCTCCAGCATTTGTGGTTTCTGTTTGTTTGATGATAGCCATTCTTATTGGTGTGAGATGATATCTCATTGTGGTCTGGATTTGCATCTCCCTAATAACTAGTGAAGATGAACATTTTTTCATGTGTTTTTTAGTCATTTGTATTTCCTGCTTGGAGAAATGTCTTTTCATGTCTTTTGCCCATTTTATACTTGGGCTGTTTGTACTATTCATTGAGTTGTAGCATTTCTTTATATATGCAAAAGATCAGTCTCTTATCAGATACATGGTTTCCAAATATTTTCTCCCATTGCATTGGCTGCCTCTTCACCTTTTTGACAAATTCCTTTGAAGTACAGAAGCTGGGTCCAAGATGTGTCTCTTGTAAACAGCATATTGATGGTTCATATTTTTAAATCCATTCTGCAAATCTCTATCTTTTAATTGGGGAGTCTAATCCATTCACATTCACATTCAGTATTATTACTGTGAAGGCACTTCTTGAATCAGCAATCTTATCCTTTGTTTTTTATTTGCCGCATCTATTTTTTTCCTCTGTCTTTATTTCCTTTAAGTTATCCTTAATAATACACTTCAGTTCTGTGCCGTTCTCCACACCTCTCTCTCCTGTATTTTTTTCTCCACCAGTAGAGTTCCCTTTAGTATTTCTTATAGGGCAGGTCTCTTGTTAACAAATTCTCTCAGCATTTGTTTGTCTGTGAAATTTTAATCTCTCCCTCAATTTTGAAGCAGAATGTTGCTGGATAAAGGATTCTTGGCTGGCATTTTTCTCTTTCAGAATTTTAAATATGTCATACCACTGCCTTCAGTACTTAGTCTTATGTATCCTTGTATGTAGTGAATTGCTTCTCCCTGCTGCTTTCAGAACCTTCCCCTCTTCGGCATTTGACAGTCTGATCAGAATATGTCACAGAGTGGGTTTGTTTGGATTTATTCTGTTTGGAGTTCATTGGGCATCTTTGATTTGCATAATTACATCATTTAGAAGGGTTGGGAAATTTTCCCCAACAATGTCTTTGAATACTCTTCTTAGCCCTTTACTCTTCTCTTCACCTTCTGGAACACCAATGATTCTTATATTTGTGCAATTCATGTTGTCCATCATTTCCCTGAGATCCATTTCAATTAAAAAAATCTTTTTTCACCATTTGTTCTTTTGTGCTTTCACAGTCTATCAATCTGTGCTCGAGGTCACTAAGTTATTCCTCTACCTCTTGAAATCTGCTGTTATGTGTCTCAAGAATCTTTTTAATTTGATAAACAGTATCTTTTATTTCCATAAGATCTGCTATTTTTAAAATTTACTCTTGCAAATTCTTCTTTATGCTCTTCTAGGATCTTCCTCATGTCCTTTATATCCTGAGTCATGACACTGATATTTGCATGTACTTCTTTGATTTATTGCTCCATGTTCTGTGTCTTCCCTGAGTTTTAAATTTGGATGCCTGGTTTATCCATTTCTTCTGGTTTCTTCATATGCTTTATAATTTTCTGTTGTTTTTGGCTTCTTGGCATTTGTTTATGTTGATAGTGTTGTTTTAGGATATGCAGGATTATTTGAACATTTATCTATAATTTAGCAGAGCTACAGCTTGGTGAAATGCACTTTCCCTGATCTACCAGCAGATAGCACTCTTGAGCCACCTCTTACCCTCAAGTCAGTTCGCCCCCCACTTCATCTGTGCACTGAGAGGGGGTCCAAACCATGTGGAAGTCCAATCAGTGAACCAATTTTCCATGCACACTGGGGACTGCCAGGTCTGTGGGTGGGGGGTGTATCCTGTGCAGTTTGGCAGGGGTCTCTGCTTCAGGACACAGTGGTCTTGGCTGTTCTTGGGGCTGTGGGTGGAGTACTCTGGGGCTGCAGAGCTGCACTTCTCACCTTCCAGTTCAAATGCCCCACAGACCATGTCTGCCATGCACCCACAAATCCCTGGGATTGGGAGTGGGGCTCCTGGCATTTCTGTGCAGTGACCTTGCCTCTAGGCTATGCACACTGCAGGCTTCCATGGAGGAAGAATGGATCCTGTCACAAGCCTGCTGAATCCCAAATTTGTTAAATGAAGCTCTTGGCCATGGGGCTGTGAAGGGTTATCTTTCCAGCCAGCTACAAAAAATGACTGCACAGGGCATGGAAACCTGTCCTCTTCCATTCTTGTCTGCCAGCACCAACCTGCCAGTCCCTGGCATGGGAGCTTTTGACTGCAGTCTGCAAAGGTTTATCACCTGAGCCAAGTGCCGAGGGGGGTGCCTGGGACATGGAATGCTACTCCCCTCCCTGCTCATCATCCAGCTCCAACCACCCATTCCCCTGTGGCATTCTGGGCCCAACAGTCACTGATCTTAAATACAATCTCTTGGTTTCTCCAAGTACATACTCACTCTGGGTGTAGAAGTCCCTGCCCAGCCATGATGGAAGGCCTGGACGACAGCCCCGACTTCCTCTCCGAGGAGGACCGCAGACTTAAAGCAATAAATGTAGATCTTCAAAGTGATGCTGCTCTGCAGGTGGACATTTCTGATGCTCTTAGTGAGAGGGATAAAGTAAAATTCACTGTTCACACAAAGAGTTCATTGCCAAATTTTAAACAAAATGAATTTTCTGTTGTTTGACAACATGAGGAATTCATTTGGCTTAACGATTCCTTCATTGAAAATGAAGACTATGTAGGTTACATTATCCCACCAGCACCACCAAGATCTGATTTTGATGCTTCAAGGGAAAAACTACAGAAGCTTGGAGAAGGAGAAGGGTTAGTGACAAAGGAAGAATTCACAAAGATGAAACAGGAACTGGAAGCTGAATATTTGGCAATATTCAAGAAGACAGTTGCAATGCATGAAGTATTCCTGTGCTGTGTGGCAGCACACCCAATTTGAGAAAAGATTTAAATTTCCATGTCTTCTTGGAATATAATCAAGATTGAAGTGCGTGAGGAAAAAAGAAAAAAGAAAAACTTGAAGATTTCTTTAAAAACATGGTTAAATCAGCAGATAGAGTAATTGTTTCAGGAGTAAAGGATGTAGATGATTTCTTTGAGCATGAATGAACATTTCTTTTAGAATATCATAACTGAGTTAAGGATGCATCTGCTAAATCTGATAGGATGACACGATCACACAAAAGTGCTGCAGATGATTACAATAGGATTGGTTCTTCATTATACGCTTTAGGAACTCAGGATTCTACAGATATATGCAAATTTTTTCTCAAAGTTTCGGAACTGTTTGATAAAACCAGAAAAATAGAAGCACGAGTATCTGCTGATGAAGACCTCAAACTTTCTGACCTTTTAAAATATTACTTAAGAGAATCTCAAGCTGCTAAGGAACTCCTTTATAGAAGATCTAGGTTACTAGTGGATTATGAAAATGCTAATAAAGCACTTGATGAAGCAAGAGCAAAAAATAAAGATGTTCTGCAGGCTGAAACTTCCCAACAATTATGTTGTCAGAAATTTGAAAAAATATCTGAATCTGCAAAACAAGAACTCATAGATTTCAAGACAAGAAGAGTTGCTGCATTCAGAAAAAATTTAGTGGAACTCGCAGAGTTAGAACTAAAGCATGCCAAGGTCTGCCCCTACAAGAATGAATTAAAAGAACATTGTCTTGCTTCTGCGAAGATGTAAGATTAGGAGACAGAGCAAAACTCTCCTCAGTGAAAAACACTAGATAAAGGACAGAAACGCTCCAGAACAGCAGCTCCAAGGTCTGACCAGCTGGAGTAATATTTTTGAGATTTGCCCACGTTAGTGCATGTATCAGTAGTTAATGCTGACAGTTTTAAAATAAGTGTTGGATCAGTTTTAAAATATCCAACAAAATCTAAGTATGCTGGTGATTTAATACCCAACATCGCTGATTTAAAAGACCTATTTTTTTCTCCTTTACAGTGTATTTTCATTCCACTTTGCCCACAAAAATTTATCCTAACATAGTTTATGCTCTAAAGTCTTTTATTGAGGACCCTACCATAGTTTCCTGCAATTAAAATGTGCATAAATTGAAATTCAACTTTTTATTCTTTATTTCACAAGGCTCTTAACTGTCAAATTATTTCTGCTGGATTTAGTTATTTTTATAAATATCCGCTCACAATTAATCAAAATCAAAGATATGGCTATAAATAATTTATATTATATGTTTTGATAAATAATGTTAACCAGAAAAATTGCATTTTCATTAGAAATGCATCTCTTGATGAAGCAGATGGGCCTTTTTTCCATTTAATTCCTGTTTCCATGGATGATGATCACTCATTGTTAAAAAGACACAGGCTTCAGCATCAAATTCTTTCCTCCTCTTTGGGTTTAGAGATGTTAGCAGTAAGCAATTTTGTTCAGACGATTAAGTATATGGGGACAAAAGGAGTTTTGTTATCACGTTGTCACTCAAGTCCAAAACACATAATAAAAAGTATTGTCATGGTCAGCTGACTTGCAGAGCGATTTGTCACCTGATCCCATTGTCAAAGGCGGATTTTGTTTGGCTTTTGGAAGGGGTTTTTCACTGCGGGGTGGGGGGTGGCCGCCTCTCGCACCCTCCATCCCGGGCGCCTGTGGGGGTTACGGGCGTTTACACCCCAGAAATGGCCCGGTCCTGCCCAGCCCTGGACGTCTCCGTCGGGCGTTCGGGGTTTAAAGACCCACCCTAATTCGGGCCCCCCCTCCAGCCTAGAGCGAGGAGGGCGCGGTGATGCCGCCTCCCGCCACCAGAGGGCGCGCCCCGCACTGACCGGGCCCGGCGGGAGCAGGAGGGCGCAGGAGGGCGCAGGAGGGCGCGCGTGGGGGTCTCGCGCCTAGGCCTGCTCCCTCTCCCCGGGGCCGCCGCGGCCCCTGCTCCGCCCCTCCTCTCTCGGGCAGAGTCCCTGGGTCTGAGGGCGGGCGGCCCTTTTGGACCCTCGCCCCTGCGACCCGGCGGGAGGGCCTGTGCTGGGACGGGGACCTGCCAGAGAGGCCCCGGGGGAGGCAGGAGCTCTCCCTTCCTGGGCTCCGCAGAGCACGCGCCCCAGTCCTGGGTTCCCGTTCAGAGAAGGACCCGAGAGGGAACGGGGCGGCCCCAGGTGACCCAGCGCACCCGGAGCTGGGCAGCCCCTGGAACAGCCCTGCCTCGCCCCCTGGAAGCCCCCTGGGAGCTGAGGGGTGCAGGGGCGTCTCAACTGCGCGTGCAGCGACAGCGCCGACCCCGTGGCTCGGTCGGGGGGGGGGAGACGGTCCCAGGCCAGCGCCACCCACTCCAGGCTGGCAGGAGAGGCCCCAGCCAGGCAGCCCGGGAAGGGGCGGACAGGCGGGCGGAGGGAGGAGGGTCCCCGAGGAGCCCTCTTACAGAGGGCCCAGGAGCCGGCCTCACCAAGGGGCTGCCCCAGGAGAGGCCCAGGGTGACAGGTCCGGAGTCTCTGAGTCCTCACTGCCCTCCCCACCTCCCCACCGCGGTTCAACTTCACCATGGGCCCCAGCTCCCTGGCACCCCCTCAGTCCCTGGGCCTCAGTTTCCCCTCTGTGGAGCCAGTGCAGATGGCTCCCATGGAGAGGCGACCTGGTCCCCAGTGCTTCTCCTGCCTGCCCTCCCCTGCCCGGCACCAAGGCCACTCAGGAGGCCACCCAGGGCTGGCGCCCAGTCACGGCCCCCAGTCCCCCCTCTCCCCACCCGTGCTGACCAGGCAGGAGTCCTGCTGGAGCCCCCGGGCAGGGCGGGCTCGCGGGAGAGGGGACTACGCAGGCGCTTGCTGCCGCCCTGTGGCCCTGAGCTGGGGGCCTTGTGCCCGCCCCGGCCCCTGTGCTTGTTTCTCTCTGGTCCGATGGGGGAACTAGCACATGAGGCATTTTTATCGGGGCGCGGCTCTCTTTAGCCAATGGAAATTGGACCAGCGTGGGAACTCGGGCCTTTTGGGGTGCTGTCTGGCAGGGGCAGCTGCCAAATGGGATGCCAGGGGAAGGCCCTGGGCCCGAGGGGTCAGATCTCAGCCGGCGGGGCACTCTGCAGGGCCGCGGGGCTTGGGAGGCCCCTGCTCCTGGGGGGAAACGAGGGCATGGGAAAGCACCCCAGGGGTGCCGGCGTACAGCATAGACTTGGCGTTTCCAACGCTTTAATCTGTGTAATGTGTAGCTTTATGCAAGTGCACGCGCCCGTCACATCCCTGCAGATGTAAACGCTCATCCACACCTCCACCCCCGCACACCGGTTTTCCTCGAGCCTTCAGGTGAGATGTTGTAGGATGTGGGCCCGGGGCCTGCGCTGAAGGTTTCGCTTTCTGCGCGGTGGGTGTGAAGGCGCCCTCCAGTCTCCTCCCTGCGGGAGGCATTTTTGCTTCTGCTCGGGACGTGGGGTCCTTGGAGCAGCTGGACCATCTACTGCCCGGCCCTGGGCCCCAGGCTCACCTCCGACCCGACTTCTATGACCCGGTTCCCCGAACTCGCAGGACGGGGTTCCCCGCCGGCCCCCTGAGGACGCAGACCCTGGAAACAAAGCCTGAGAGCTCCACCCCTCGGGGCCAAGCCGGAGAAGGGGTCCTGTCCCTGGAGGGGCGTCAGGAGCCTGTAGGGACTCGCGGTCCCTCTGGGCCGCTCTGGGTGACCTCAGGGCCAAGGAGTAGGTAGGGAGCTGGAAGCTCTCTCCTGCCAAGGTGGGAGCCCCGCGTTTTGTTTCCTTTTCTTTGCGGGTACCTGAAAAGGCGTCTCCTCGTGTTTTTTGGTCCGCAGTTCCCAGGGAGGTGCCTGTGGCGCCCCATCTGCGAATGCATCTGGCCCCGCTGGGAGTTTCCGGGATTTCCCTCGGATATTTTAGGAGTGCGGAGCCCGAGATCCTCCAAGGGGAAAGTACAGCTTGGTGATTTGAAGCAGGGTTTACAGACGGGGCGCCCTCACAGTCTGGGCTCAAGGAGCAGGGGCGGGGCTCCAGCAACCTTGGATTGGGGGCTCCCATGGCATTCCGGCCTGGGCTTCCACCGGAAAGACGCCGGAGCAGGGAGGGGGACCCGGAGGTGGACAGACAGACAGCAGACAGGCGCCGGGCGTGGTACCAGCTGAGACTGCAGAGTTGTCTGCAGAAAGACGGGGTCAGGTTAGAGGGGCAAAGGGGAGGGACTCCAGGGGGAGAAGCCAGGGAGGGAGCAGGAAGAGGGGCAAAGCGGGAAGGGCGGGGGAAGCGGGGAGGGCGATGTGGGAAGGGGCGGTGTGGCCAGGAGCCGGGGGCGGAGGGGGAGTCACCCAAGCCCAGGTCCTCACCGGCCCCCCCGCCTGCCCTGGCGCCCTCTCGCCTTGAGCCGCTGCTGCTCCCGTCCGCCGGCTCTAACCAAACTACCCTGGAATAAAGACCCCAAAATTCAAGGGGGAAAGGCCTCTGCCGTCGCCGCTGATGTGCGGGAAAGGGCAGCAGGGGGAGGCAGAGGCCGCGGGGCAGCCCCGGGTCCTTCCGCCTCAGGTGGTATCCGCCAGGAGCCCGAGCAGGCAGCGGGGACGTCGCTCCATGGGACCCCCTTGGGGACACGCTTTTCTCTTGTTTTCCAAGCGAAGGGGCTTAGAACAGGTGTCCTGTGGAACGGGAGCCTGGAGGTTGCTGGCCGGGCTGGTGTGGTGTGGGGGGGGGGGGGATCTCACCGAGACAGGAATTAGAAGGCGGCAGGTGAGGAGCATGAGGCAGGTGGGGGGCGGGAGACCAGGTGCGAGAAGCTTCGGGGGAGGGGCCGTGGGGACGCTAAGGACGGCCCCGGGCCAGGACCCAGAGGCCAGGCGGCCCACAGCCCTGCGGAGCCTCCGGGAGGCCCAGAGCGGCCGACACCCCCCCCCCCCCACCGCCCCCGCAAACTGTGCTCCTCTCCCCGCCCAGGACCAGACAGAAGGGCTAGGTGGGCTCCACCGACCAAAGAGGGACGCCCGCCCCGAGCCCACCTCGGGTCCCCGTGCCCACGGTCCCAATGGGGCCAACCCCGCCTCCCCTTCCCACTGTCGAGCCCGCTCCCCACCTGCCTTGGGGTCTCCACCAAATGCAGGTGAGGGAGCCGGCCCCCCTTGCTGCAGCCAGTCGGGATAAAGAGCCCCTGCTGCTTCTCACGTGGAGGTCAGTCCATTTCCACAAAACCCGTTTTGGGGTCACCAGTGACCCCCAACCCGCCACAGTGAGGGGTGGCTGCTATGGCTCGGGCTTGTGGGGAGGCTCAGCCGAGGGATGGGAAGGTTCCAGGCAGGGAAGCGCCAGAGGACACTGCTTGGACCACAGGTGGATGTTCTAAAACCTGCTGTGAAGCTCGCGGAACAGGGGCGAGAAGCAGCGACCGGCTTTCCAAAAGGCGGGTGCAGCCACGCGAGGGATCAGCACCGGAGGAGGCAGGGCCAGCGGCAGGGCCCCTGAGGTGCCTCGGGTCCCTGGGGGCTCCCTGACCCCGGAATGACGGCTTGTGCCAGGGTCGTCGTGCACATACCCTGCCCGAGTCAGCCGTGGACCGAGGAGCCCTGGTTTCTGCCAGTGGGCATCTAGGGAGCTGGGGGCTCCTGGGTCAGTGGTTGTGTCCAGGTGTGGGCCCCGGGTGGGGACGCAAAGTAACCTGCTCTATGAGCTCACAAATGATTCTGTCCAGTGAAGGGACGGCCGCCCCCGTCCCCCTGGAAAGCCCACATTCGCCTCCTGCCTCAGTTTACCAGGGCTGCTCTGACCAATACCACAAAATAGGTCAGCTCTCGGTTTTGGATCCCGGAAGTCCCACTCGAAGGCTTCACAAGGCCATGGCCTCCGTGGTGCTCATCACGCCCGGGCCTGCGCCTGTGCCTCCTCCACGCGGCGGTGCCCCCTCCTCTGGCTCTCCCTGACCACGTCTGCATTTCCTCTCTGAGGCCCCCAGTCCCACAGACAAAGACCCTGATTCCATCTGCCGCAGCTCGGACACAGCGACACCCTCGGCGGCCTCGTCTACAGGGGGGAACATGGGTGGAGATTTGAAGACGGGTTTTGTGGGGGATCTGACTCGATCCCCAGCTCCTCCCTCTGCACACTTGCCCCGACCTGCGGGGTCTCCTGGGAGCCCCCCAGGAACCCACCCGGCCCCCTCCTGAGGGAGTTAAAAAAGGTCTTCAGCACATATTCAGTCTCGTATCAGCGTGAGACACGATTTTACCAGTGTTAGCAAATTACCCTCCAACAGTTTAGTTTCCACCCAGGCTAGCTGTCCGCCGTTCCCGTCCCCGATTTCCCTAGGGCGGCTCTGTCGGGATCGTCCGGAGCCAGCTGTTGTCTGCCCCCTTGGTCTTGGTTCCACATATGTGCATTTAGGTGATGTCTCCCTGTCACTCTAGTTGTCCGAAATGTGTTCTTTAGTCAGTTCCTATTGAAGAGACCATGGGAACCAAGTCCCCCGAGTTCCAGCATATGGAGGCGGTTGGCAGCTGCCCACCCTGTACCTCAGAGTTAGCAGGGCCAGAAATGCACACTTCGGCTCACATTTCTATACCCAGAGCATGTCGCTGCGTTTTCTCCTTAAATGTGGCCTTGGTTTGGAAAGTCTCAGGACAATCTCATTCACTTTCCTTTATAGGTGACCTGGTCATTTTGCCTGGCTGCCCACAGGATGGTGTTTTTCTTTAAAATCCAGGAATTTTATTAAAATATGTTTCAGTGTTGGTCCTTTTGGGTCAGTTTCCCTGAGTATATGATATGTCCTTTCAAGATATGTTCTGAATATTTTTATGCCAGATAAGTTTTCTTGAATTATAGTTTTCAATATTTGTTCTGTGCCATTGCTTTGGTTTTCTTCAGGAACTCCAATTATATGGGTGTTGACTATTTTCTTCCTGTTTCTAAAACAACTTTATCAACATAAAATTTGGACATCATAAAATTTACCCATTTAAATTATACAAATCAATGTTTTTTAGTATATTTACAGTCATGCCACCATCACCATCACCTAATTTTGGAACATTTTCATCACACTGAAAAGAAACTTCATATCCATTAGCAGTTGGTTCCATTTCCCCTGCAGTCCTAGAAAATGCCTAATCTACTTTCCATCTCCATAGAGTCACCTGTTCTGGACATTTCATATAAATAGAATCATATGATTCTCACAATGTTTTTGAGATTCATCCAACTTGTGGCCTGTGTCAGAACTTCACTCCCTTCCATGGCTGAATAATATCCCACTGTGTAGACACTGTACTTGGACCATCCAAGCATCAGTTGTTGGCATTTGGATTGTTTCTCCTTTTCGGCATTATGAATAATGCTGCAGTGAACATCCATCGACAAGCTTTTGCGTGGACATATGCTTTCAGTTTTCTTGGCTATGTACCTAGGAATGGAGTTGCTGGCTCAGATGGTCACTTGATGCGTAACTGTTTGAGGAACTCCAAGGTGTTTTCCAAAGAGGCTGCACCATTTTACCTTCCCACCAGCAGCATATGAGAGTTTCAGTTTCTCCACATCCTCACCGACACTTGCCATCATCTGTCTTTTTTTCCCCAGCTACCCCAGTGGTGTGCAGTGGTCTCTCATTGCGTTTCCATTTGCAATTTCCTGGTGTTGAGTCTCTTTCCATGGGCCTGTCCATTGAGCCTTGGCCAGGCCCTTAGTTACCACTCACATGTCGTTTTGTGAAGAAATGTCCATTGCATCTTCTTTGCTGGTCTGCTATATTTGCTATTTTCTCTCAATACTTTACACCTCTTTCTTCATTTCTTTTTTTTTCCTCTAAATTTCATTTTATTTTTATTTTTGTTTCACTTCTTATCCTTCTCTTAAAACATTACACACTGGAGAGAAGGCAAGATGGCGCATAGAGAGGTGTGGAATTTAGTCTTCCCCTGGGGCAACTAATAAACAACCAGAACAACTAGTAAATAATCTGGAGCAACTGTTGGGGGACAACATGACTGTCCACACATACACCAACCTGGATTGGAGGAATGCCTGAGATCACAGCATAAAATCTGTAAGTAAAAACTGCAGACCCGCACCAGGAGCCCCCACCCTCTATGGCAGGCTGAGCTGCAGGACCTCACTGTGGGAGAAAGCAACAGTTCTGGAGCCAGCGAATACAGCTCAGCCCAGCTCCAACTGGGGTTTTAATTAACAAAAGTGGACTGGTGAATACAAGCTACAAACACAAAACTCTAACAAGAGCAAAGTACCCTGAGGTCACTCCAGTAGAGAAAAGGAGGAGCTGATGGAAAAAAAATAATTAAAAAAAGGAAAAATACAGGAATTTTAGAGACTTACTGTGGACACCTGGAGGACAGCAGTGCCCCAGAGAGGGAACCCAGAGGACCAGGTGTCTATCTGACCAACGGCAAAACCGGGGGCCATGGACTGGCTCTGAAAGGGAGCTTTCTTTCTCTTTTTCTCTCCTTCAACCTGAGTGGCCATTTTCAGTTTGCAGCACTCTGACCCAGACGGGTGGAATTACAGAGTTAGAGAGACAAAGGAGCGATTCAAATGCAGAAGATAACTCCCTAGGGTGTATCTTCCCTAAGAGGAAGGAGGCGGCCTAGCTCTAGTGCAGGCATTCCCCTCAGAACTCAGACCCCAGGGCATGGGGGAAAAAACAACCAAAGAAACAACCTAAGCTGAGAACTAAGGGCCACACTCTTTACACAAGCTGGGAGTGACAGACTGACAGGCGCCACTGCTGGGCAGGTTAGGAAAAGCACAGCACTAAGCCTCACAGGAAAGTCTGTCAATCTTCTAAGACACACCCTCAGGGAAACTTGACACTGAATATAGCCCCACTCTGAGACCTGAACCCATTCTGGTTCTGGGAAAATCTAATTGGGGTAACCAAGGAAACCAGATGCCTAGACAACAGAAGACTACAAATTACACTAGGAAAAATGAAGATATGGCTCAAAGGAATAAACTACACCTCAATTAAGACACAGTTGACATATTGTTTCACTTAATGAAACAATCAATTAAAGATTTTCAAAGAAATATGCTAAATCAATTCAAAAACCAAGTCAGCAAGTTCAGGGAGGATATGGCAAAAGAGATGAAGGATATAAAGAAAACACTGGGCGAACATAAGGTAGAAATTGAATGTTTGAAAAAACTACTGACAGAATCTATGGAAATGAAAGGCACAACATAAGAGATGAAAACACAATGGAGACATACAACAGCAGAGTTCAAAAGGCAGAAGAAAACATTCAGGAACTGGAGAACAAGACAACTGAAAGCCTACAAACAAAAGAACTGATAGGAAAAAGAATGGAAAAATAAGAGCAACGTCTCAGGGAATTGAATGAAAACATGAAGTGCATGAATGTACATGTCATGGGTGTCCCAGAAGGAGAAGAGTAAAGGGGCAGAAGCAATATAAAGGAAATAACCAATGAAAATTCCCATGTCTTATGAAAGACATAAAATTACAGCTCCAAGAAGCACAGCACCAAACAGAATAGATCCAAATAGGCCTATGCCAAGACCTTAGTAATCAGATTATCAAACATCAAAGATAAAGACAGAATCCTGAAAGCAGCAAGAGAAAAGCTATCCATCACATACAAAGGAAGCTTGATAAGGCTATGTGCAGATTTCTCAGTAGAAACCATGGAGGCAAGAAGGAGTGTGATGTATTTAAGATACTGAAAGAGAAAAACCACCAACCAAGAATCCTGTATCTGGCAAAATTACCCTTCAAATATGAGGGAGAGTTTAAAATTCTCTGACAGACAATGGCAGAATTTGTGAACAAGATGCCTGCTCTACAGGAAATACTAAAGGGAGCACTACAGACAGATAGGAAAAGACATGAGTGGGAGGTTTGGAACACAATTTGGGTGAGGGTAGCACAGCAATGTAAGTACACTGAACAAAGATGACTGGAGTATGGTTGAAAGAGAAAGGTTAGGAGCATGTGGGTAATCAGAAGGGAAGAGGAAGATAAAGACTGGATGTATAACTCAGTGAAACCTAGAGCACTCATCAATTGTGATAAAATGTACAAATATTTTTACATGAGGGAGAACAAATGAATGTCAACCTTGCAAGGTGTTAAAAATGGGGTGGTATTGGGGAAAACAATTAATGCAAATAGAGACTATAATTAACAGAAACATTGTATATGCTTCCTTTAATGTAATAAAGGCAATATACCAAAGCTAAATGCCTATAAGAGGGGACGTAAGGGAGGGGTATGGAACTCTTGGCATTGGTGATGTTGTCTGACTCTTTTATTGTGCTTTAGTTTAATTCTATCTTTCCTTTTGTTGTTCTTTAAAACAAAAAACAAAAAAAGCAAATTAAAAAAATGGGTTAATGAGCAAACCTTGAGGACACTATATTGAGTGAAATAAGTTGGACACAAAAAGACAAATATTGTATGGTCTCACTGATATGAACTAATTACAATATGTAAACTCATAGACATGAAATATAAGTTACCAGGATATGGAACAAGGCTAAAGAATGGGGAACGGTTACTTATTGTGAACAGGATGTTTAACTAGATGGAGCTTAAGTGTTTGGACATGGACACAGGTGATGGTAGCACGTTATTGTGAGAATAACTAACAATGCTGAATGGTGTGTGAAGGTGGTGGAAAGGGGAATCTCAGAGTTACATATGTCACCAGAAGGAAAGCTGGAGGTTAAACTATGGGAACGTATAAAACGGTGAATCTTGTGGGGGACAATGTCCATGATTAACAGTACAAATATTAGAAATCTCTTTCATGAACTAGAACAACTGTATGACATTATAACTAGAAGTTAATAGTAGAGGGGTATATAGGGAAAAATATACCTATTACAAATTATGTACTACAGTTAGTAGTATTTTAACATTGTTTCATCAACAGTAACAAATGTACTATACCAAAACTATGAATCATACTGGAGTGGGGGTGGTTAGGGGTATGGGAGGATTGGAGATTTCTTTTTGTTTTCTTCTTTTCTGGAATAATGGATGCACAACTGTATGATGGTATTGTGGGCATTTGTGTACTTCGGATGATTAAATGGTATGTGAACAATCTCAATGAAATTGAATTAAAAAAAAACATTACTTACTGCGTTCACTTGCTCTTGTGTTCCCTCTGATTTAATCTCAATTTCTGAATTAGTTTTTCATTTTATTTCTAATTCTTTCCTAAGTCCTCGCAACTCCTTTAGGAATATTCTAATTCTGATTATTTCATATATTGTACCATTCCTCTTAATGTCCTTAAGCTTCTTTGAAAGATTAGGTTCTGTTTCCATCTGTGCGATGGCTGACCTCCAAGGTGGCCCTTTAACCCTTGGCCCTGAGTTCAGGGTCCTGGATGACCCCCACCCTTGAAATCAGGGCTGACCTGAGTGCCCAGTAGAGATGGGGACTGCAGGGCTGACTTGCAGGCTGGGTCACAGGAGGCATTGCCGCTTCCCCTTGGCCTTTGGCTCACTCGCTCTGGGCACACCAGACTCCATGCCACAGGGATGCTCGTGGACCCCTCAGAAAGGTCGAGGAGCCAACTTTCCAGCACCCACCTGCCGGCCGTGGAGTCAGCCCCCTTGAGCCACAGCCAAGGCTGAAACTCCTCTCCCCCACGCTGGGGCCCCGGACTGAGCCACTCCTAGGAGCTGACTGACCCACAACCATGAACGACAATAACCCGATGATGTTGTTTTAAACCAGTAAGTTTTAGTGTGATTTGTTATGCAGCAATCAGTGACTACTACAAAAGATTTTGTGGGAATTTCCTCTAGTGTGCTCTCATTGTAAGAATATTACTCTCTTTTTGTGTTCTCTTTTCTTTTCTGAAAGTCTGTATAGGACTCTCCTGCAGGTTCCATAGCCTGGATCTGAAACTTCTGGCCCCCAGGACCAGGAGACAATAAACCCCCGTGGCTTTAGGGCACCGGGTTTGCGGGATTTGTCACAGCAGCCCCAGGAGACGAAGGCCCCCTCAGCCCCCAGCAAGCCCCTGGCCCACGCTACAGGGAGCGGAGACGAACTGTCCCCACCCAGCCCTGCCCACGTTGCAGACGCGAGCAGAATAAAGGACCGCTGCTGCTTAGGGCAGGCAGTTAGGGTGGCTCGTTACGCGGCAGCAAATCTAGAGGCTTTGCCGGCGCTCCTCCAGCCCACCGCCCAGGCTGGCTTTGCCTCCTCAGAGGTCGGCTAGACCTCGTGGCCATCCCTGCTGTCCTGGGGGAATTATTTCTCTCTCTAAGGTGTCCTGGTTTGGACAGTAAGTCGTACAGTCCTCCTAGCTGTGCAAACCAAGGGCCCCCAACAATGGCGCACCCTGCTCCCAAAGGGGATTCCAGGCTCCCCTGCCTCTGAGCCCGGCTGGGTCCCGCCCCATGGAGTGGAAACGAAGAAACTGAAAATGAAAACAGTGCGCTCCATCATAGTTTAATTTCCAGAATCTTATTTTCTGGTCCATGCTTCCTCAGCGGCCCTTTAAAGCCCACCAGTCCCGCGTTTCCCCCAGGAACAGCCAGTGGGGTCCAAATAGAGAGGTGGGCCCTGGAGGAAGGGCGGGCCTGGGGAGGCGGTGGGCCTGGGGAGGGTGCAGGGCCTCGGGGACATGGGCGGGGCCTGGAGGATGGGGTGGGCCTGGGGAGGGGCGGGGGTGGGACACAGGGGCGTGGCCTGGGAGACATGGGCGGGGCCTGGAGGATGGGGCGGGCCCTGGGGGAAGAGGGGCTTCACTCCTCCCTGCCTCTGGGAGGACAGCCTCAGGGATCTCCCGAGAGGGGTCTACAGGGAGGCGCTGTGGGAATGTTTGGAGGCGTCCCGTCACCCCCACTTGGTGTTCCTGCATTCCTGGGGGGTCATGGGACCCTGGAACCCCGGCGCCCCTCTGAAGCAAGGTCCGCTCGTCTGCTTATCTGCAGGCTCCCCAGGGACTCACTGGGCTCCCACCCCCGGCCCCTGACCCGCGGCGGGTCGGAGCGAGCAGAGGCCCCGCACACCACCGCCCCTCCTGGGGACCCTCGCTCCTTCCCAGCGCCCTCCCCGTCCTCTGCAGGCGGCCAGATGGGGTCCGGCCCGGGGAGGCACACCTGCTCAACACCGGAGCTTAACCTGACAAACCATTTGGGGACTCCCCCATTTACCCCCCCCCCCGGGGTGGAGTTCCCGGATAGATGAGCCTGCCGGGGCACCCCACTGAGGCTTCTCGCCTACCCCTCACCCTGAGAACTCCACAGCCCTCAGCTGCCCCCACAGCACCCAAGTGCCTCTATCCCTCCGCACTGTAGAGCTGGGTAAACTGAGGCAGCATGGCAGGTTAGGGAGCCCCGGACTCCCAGATTCTGGTGGGCCTTGGCCTCTGACCCCCAACCTTTGCGTGAACTTTAGTTCCCCCAGGGAAGCGGGGCCGGGCCCAGCCCACGCGGTGCAGCACCCGGGCCTCCCCTCCGTGCCCGCCCCTCGGTGCCCGCGTGTTTTTAGCGGGAGGGTCACGTGCCTCTGAAACCGCAGTGGGGCGGGTGGGCTCGTTTCCTCTCGGGACAGGACAGGAACCTGTGCATCTATCGCCGGCCTCCTGGGAAAGCGGGGACGTCCTGCAAAGCTCGCTGTGGCAGCGGGTTTTGGGGGATGGTGCAATGCTCGCCGGAACCCCGGACATCCTCCCTTCCCCTGCCCCTCCGCCGCGGGGTCTGCGGTCCCCCTGACCTCCTCCTCCACCCCCAGACCCACAGGAGGCCCCTTGCTCACCATGCCCCGCTGCCCAGGGGGGCTCACCGGAGCCCTGCTGCCCTCTGCCCTCCTGGTGGCCGGGGGCTAAGCCTAACCCTGTCTGACCCTCGAAGGCCTGTCCCACCTCCCCCACCAAACCGAGGGTCCTGGAGGAACAAACGGAGAAACGACCTCTTGGTGCTGGAAAGACCTTCTCACTGAACCGGGCCCCCGAGGCCCTGCAGGGCTGTGACGGGGACACCCGCCCCTGCGGTCCCCCATCGCGGCGCCTCCAGGCCCCGCGCCCGCAGCTCTCGCCTCCTCCCCAGCAAACAGGGGTCTGGATTCTGCAAACCTCAGCTCAGCTCCGGGGAGGAAGTGCCCGACAGGGCGACACACACACACACACACACACACACACACACACACACACACACACACTGCTGACCCAGGTTTTCCTCACTTTCCCATTGCCAGGCTTCCCGTTTTGGGGACTTTTATGTCTTCCCTCCCGGCTTTAGTAAAATTCCCTCCCGGCTTTACTCTTCTTTTCCGAGTCTGTCTTAGCTACCTTGACCTTTCTCCCACTTAAACTTTAGAGTACATGGTTATCAATTTCCTCAGAAAGTCAAACAGGAACTCTGACTAGGACTGCATTGAATTTACACGTTCATTTGGGGAGAATCAGTGTGTTTATAATGTTTTCTTCCAGTCAGTTCTTTGGATTTTCTAAGTGGGCATATTGTCTGCTAATACTGGCTGGCTTCCAGGCTTCCTTGGGAGGGCCGTGCTCCTCTCCCCAACTCTCTCCTTCAGCTTCCAGAAACTTCTCCCTCCCATCACGCGTTGCATGTGGAGACGGCTGGCGCCAACCCCGGGCCACCACGTCCCCTGACGTTCCCTGTGTCCGGCCCGCTCACTCACAAAGCAGCCATCTATGAACCTAGTGTACATGTGACTGTTTCCTGTTGGGGCTCAAACAGGTCTAGGGGTTCTCCCAGGAATGCAAGGGAGGTTCAGCATCCGAAATCAATCCATGCAAACCCACTTTGAGAGAGTACAGAGCAATAAACATTTAATTTTCTCAATTGATGCAGAAAGAGAACATGAAAGTTTTAACACCTATTTGTGATTAAAAAAAAAAAAAAACTATTAGCAAAGTGAGATATGGTAGGTCCATATAGGTTAGAGTGAAATAGCAACACGTCCCAAAGATTTGGGTGGAGAATAAAAATAAAAATATAGTTGATAAATTTTTGCTGATCATGCAATCCACATTTTTACTGATGGTGACCCACCAGAATAAGAACAATTTAAATCCTGCAGCCACTTGATTTTTAGCTTTAAACTCATCTCGGGTCCCCCCTGAGGAGCTGGGGGAGGATGCGGCAGTGTTGGACTTCCTCACCTGGATTGCTGCTGATGTTCTCACAAACACTAGGGACTGACGGCTTGATGTGCTGAGCCCTCTATCTTGGGACTTGCCCTATGAAACTTCTTACTGTAAAGGAGAGGCTAAACTTGCTTATAATTGTGCCTAAGAGTCTCCCCGTGAGTGCCTCTTTGTTGCTCAGATGTGGCCCTCTCTCTCTCTCTCTAAGCCACCCTTGTAGTCGATCTCACTGCCCTCCCCGCTACGTGGGACCTGACTCCCAGGGGTGTAAATCTCCCTGGCAACGCAGGACATGATTCCCTGTGATGAATCTGGACCCTGCATCGTGGGATTGGGAACATTTTCTTGACCAAAAGGGGGATGAGAAATGAAACAAAATAAAGCTTCAGTGGCTGAGAGATTTCAAATGGAGTCGAGAGGTCACTCTGGTGGACATTCTTATGCACTATATAGATGACACTTTTTAGCTTTTAATTTATTGGAATAGCTAGAAGTAAATACCTGAAACTTTCAAACTCCAACCCAGTAGACTTGACTCTTGAAGACGACTGTATAACAATGTAGCTTACAAGGGGTGACAGTGTGATTGTGAAAACCTTGCTGATCACACTCCCTTTATCCAGGATATGTAAGGATGAGTAGAAGAATGGGGACAAAAACTAAATGAAAAATAGGGTGGGATGGGGGGGATGGTTTGGGTGTTCTTTTTTACTTTTATTTTTTATTCTTATTCTGATTCTTTCTGATATAAGAAAAATGTTCAAAAATAGATTGAGGTGATGAATGCACAACTATATGATGATACTGTGAACAGTTGATTAGTCACCATGGATGATTGTATGGTATGTGAATATATCTCAATAAAACTGAATTAAAAAAAACTATCAGCAAATTAGGAATAGAGGCAAATGAAATATTCTTTACCTGGTTAAGTTGTTCCCCAAAAACCTGCCATAGAAGGTCCTAGTTTTGTCAGGTGCCATTTTATTGGGAATGGACATGCAACAGCTTCCCCCAATTATAACACAGACACCTCCCTGTTTAGCTAGCATCATGTCTAAGGCCATTCTGTTTTCCCATGTCATTCAGCTAGTGGCATCTAACTGTCCTGCTATTCCCTTAGTGGCATCCCTGGTATAGTTGATAAATTTTTGCTGATTATGCAATCCACATTTTTACTGATGGTGACCCACCAGAATAAGAACAATTTAAATCCTGCAGCCACTTGATTTTTAGCTTTAAACTCATCTAGAACTTCCCGGGGAACCCCTATACTGTTTAAATAGATTTGTTTATTAAAGGAACCGGGTGCATTTTGTACGTTTCTTTTATCTCTTTTGTCTTGGGTTGGTACTTTTTCTTTACTTTCAAATGCCATGGTGAACGGGATAGCCAACTGAACCAGAGCACAGGTTCCTCCCCACTTTTCAGGTAGTGTTGGCTGGAGGACACCCTTCCCACAGTATCGCCAGAGGTCTGCTCGGGGTATAGCTACTCTGGAGAAGTTGCCAGTAGTATCCTTACTCATGTTCCACACTCGTGTACACAAGGCCATGGTTCCAAGATCCTGGACCCCTTCTTCCTATTTGGAGAGACAGGTGGAGTGGTTTCCAGAACCAAGGTGAGAAGCTGGTGTGGCCTTGACACTTTCCTTCCAGACTGGAGGGAAAAGGGAGGACAATGTACTACAACTTTCACCAGGAGTAGCATTTTAAAAGAGGAGTATCATACACTTAAACTCCTTTTCCTGCTTTTCCATACCCAATGGGAAGGGCATAATCTAAGCAGTGGGTCTACCTGTTGCACAAGTGTAACAGTCACTTTTGTTTAGACTCTGGATGGTATATTTGACCCATTCTATCCAGGCATTTTAATCTCTGTAACCTGTCTCTATTTCTATGGTCTGCTTTAAGTCTCTGGCCTCAAGTACTCTAATGACCTTGGGGTCATTTTGAACTAGAGGGTTGGACTCCAGCCAAGTTTCCCCTAATGGTTTTCCTTCCAACATGGGTGCAACCCATCCCTTATATTTTGTTGTCCACCAAACAGTGTTCCAGGAGTAACAAGGGTTAGCTGATTTATACGTTACACCCTGAAAAGTTCGCCCCTCCAACAGTTTGGCTTTTTAACTGAAAAGTTTGCACACGTAGATATTTATTTTCCTCCCTCAGCCGTTGCTGATGTTCTAAGTCCCCACAGTTAATTACTTGACAAGCATCAAACTGCATGGTTTGGGACTCCAAGCCCTTGATTACATTTACAACCAGTTTGATGGAACTTGTTACATTTTGAACATGGAACATTATAATTAATATAATTAATTTCATGTTTAGGCTGAATGTAAGGCACTATGGAAAAACACAGGATTTGATCCACCCCTTCTTTCTTCCCAATATGCTTTTTCAATTGCTGTCTTTTTAGAGTGATCTTTAGGGGATCCAAGGTGGGATTTACTTTCCAGGACTCGGGAGGAGTTGCCAGGTACTTATCGTCTGTTTCAGGTACTGGTCCTTTTACTCAGGTGTAATGAGTCTGCCCTTTTTCTGCTGTTTGGGCTACTGTTTCACTTGTTAGCAAGACTTGATAGGGTCCTTCCCGGGTTGGTTAAAGTTTGGACTCCTTCCACAACTTGATTAGGACCCAACTGACAGGTTGGTGCTGATGGACAGCAAATTTAACAGGCAGAGTCTGGGCCAGCAAACCACAATGCCTTGGTCTATGCATAGTTACCTGGTTGCTGTGAGGCACATTTTTCCTTCCCCTTTTCTTGTCCACAATTGTCATACCTAAGCATCTGATCATGGGTCTCACCAGCAGTCAGAGGGGCGCCCCCAATGATGGAGCCTAAGACTGCTCAAACGGTGGGGTGTGCCTTCCCTTCTTCCATTCTGGGGGTTCCCCTCAATGCTTTGGATCCCAGACAAGCCCCCAAGTTGTGAGAAACAAGCACTATATCTAAAAAGGAATAAATGCTCACCCGTTTGTGAAGAAAAGAATTTATTCATGATCTTGCAAGAATGGGCACACCACCAAAGAAACATGGCAGGCACCTCTTCCTCTTCTTTTTTGGTCTTCTAATGTTTTTACTCTCTTTCCTAGCTCTGTGTGCTGGCTGCTGAGCATCTCACACTCTCATGCCTCCCTTACGAATTTCTGTTTGTCTGTCCCACGGGAGGTCCTCTTCCAGGTCGTCTCTGCTCATTTTGCTTATTCTCAAGTGTCAATTTTTATGACTTTAGGTTCTTAAGAATCAAAAGACTGTAGCTACAAGAGAAAATATTAAGTAAGAATAAAGGCTTATCATACACTGATTTCCCCAGCGGACTGTACTTTTAGGCAGGGAAAACTGACTTCTTAACGGTCAAAACTTTGACACCAGTTATGATCAAAGATATTTTTCTTCTCCGTTTGTTGTAGTTTGCTCAAGTAGGAAGTAGGAGTGTTTGTTTGCAAAGTACTTTGAAACCACAAGATGCAACTGTGACAGTGGCATTGTGGGGATAATTAAGTAGGCCAGGATCTGTTCTCTTATCAGTGTCTCCTGCCCTTGTTGTCCCTCACCGTTTCTTTTTTGGGTTCCTGTTTCTCCTTTGGTTTCCCTGAACACTGAAATAAACTCACAAGTCTCTTTCTTATGGCTCATTCTGATTTTTTTACTTAAACTCTGCCATCCTCTAAGTGGTAAGGGTAAGAACTAAAGAGAAACCAACAAATTTAAAAAGAGTTTATTGCAAAAGGAAAAGAAACTTTAAATGTTTAAAACACAAACTGGAACATTTTATTTTTATGAAGCAAGATGCTTATATACAGCATGAATTATTAACTATAGCACCATCTACCTTCATTTTTTAGATGTTTTTAATAGACAAGGTATACAATGAAGCTCTTTGAGCTCCTTTCTTAAAATAAGTAAATAAAAATAAATTGGTCTCTAGTAATCATGAATATTTTCAGGTGGTTTTGTGCAAGCTTCATGGGAGCTTTCTCCCCACCCCATGGGTGCTCCTCTGACACTGCTTCATTCTCTGGAGGGCCCTGCCCTAAGGAAGGCCGACTGTGAGGCCTGGGTCCTGAGAGCCTCCTCCAAGCAGCACCAACCTTTGCCAGCTCAGCTGTAGCAGAACAGTTTTTGCATTTTAAAAACAAAGTGTGTAGACTGAAGGATGTTTCGTTAAACTTAAAAATGGAAACTGCCTCCTCCTTCTCTTTTACACCTTTTCCTAACACCCAAGACCTCTCCCTTGAGAATCAAAGGTAATGTAGTTCTTTTAAGGAAAATGATTGGTTTTCTGCCCTCACATAATCTAGGCCTTAGTGAAAAATGGAATAAATGACCTCACACAATTTTTTTTTCAATGAAAAATAATGTGAAAAAGAAAGGCTGCTGCTGTGTCAGGGATCACAGGCAGAGCCCACCCAGTGCAGGCCCCTGAGAAGTGTCTCTCAGGACCCATTATGATTAAATGCCTCACCCCACTAACTTGAACATCTTTTGTTGTCCTCCTCAGGGATGCATTCTATCATTGGAGATTATAGGATGTTTTCAATCCCTACTGTTTCTATCCTCTCTTCCTCCCCTTCTCTGCCCTTGCCCAACCTCCGTTTGTCTCTATTTCTGCATCCCTGTTCCACAGCAGATCTCTTTTTAGGGCTTGAAGTCTTCTGGGCGGATTTTCATCTCCACTCGTTTGAGGGAGTTGCTAGACCCATGCCAGCCGTTCCAGAAGATGCCATCCAGGTGCTTTTTGTGTTTTCCGAGGTGGTGGTACATCCCATTTAGGTTCGAGTCTGCGCAGCATTTGTACCAGTATCCACCTGACACAAGAAACAGATCAGTGCCGGTAATTGAGTATGCACCCCCACCCCCAGCCTTGGAAAACAGATGGTAGCCCAGATATCAGGGATTTGAAGGTCAGCTGTCAGAGCTCATATAAAAAAGAAAAAACAACAACAAACAAACAAAAACAGAAGCCAGAACTCCCATAGTATAGCTCTAAATTCATTCTCTCTTCTTAAGTGGCATTACAGGCTTATACCTAATCCCCACTCCCCACCCCCACCTCCACACGCACCCATCTTACCTTTAAGGAGCTCTGCACAATTTTCCAAGCAGTTGTCATTGTCCTTGTCCTTGGTGCTGAAAGCCGTGTTGTTATGATAGACGAGGGCATCATTCTCCACATTGCCACTGTAGTTTCCCAGGAAGAGGCGGTAGCTGCTCAGTTCATCACCCAGAACAAAGTGGCTGTACTCAGCATAGTGCACATTGCCCTCCCAGTCCTGTCAGGAAGAGTCAGAGCCTTAGAAAAACTGCCCAGGGCTTTGTTTCATCTCACAGAGAAGACCCAGCCCTGTAGCTCTTCTCCCGCTGCAGGCCCATAGCCAGGCATCTTTTTATGTAGTTCGGATCTAGTTTACCTCTGTTCCATACCAACCTGGAAATCAGAAAGCACGAGTCCTAGATCAGACTTTCTCTCGATTTATCATGTGACTGTGATTAGTGGCTCTTTCTGTACTCCCTCACTTTCCCGGCTGTAAGCTATAGATTTACAATTTCACTCTATCTCACTCAGATATGTTTTTTAAAAAGTGATATGAGAATATAAAGCACTTCAAGACCTTTGAGAAGGGGCACTAACAAGTACTGGTAAGATTTGCACATAAAGAACCTTATTCCCAGGCCAGATCAGTGTTTCAGCTGAGCTGCCTGTCGGACTTGCTCTGCTCTGGGCTGGGCTGGCCACCTCCTCACACTATCTGTAGCCCCCTTTTGTGCAAAACAGGGAAAAAACCATTCTTCCTCAACTGTCCTGCAACCTGCAGGAAAACCATCATAGCAAATATTCACATCTTAGTGAATAAGACTAGGAATGATGCCTCTAGCATGGTACACAGTCATGTGTGGTGGCCCTGGTCCAGTCCCAGGGCACCAGGCCCAACGTTCACCTCCATTTCCACGCGTAGTCGAGTTGGCCGCCTGGAGAGCCTGTGGATGTGTTCATTCCCCAGCCAGAAGTCCCCACGGATGCGACCAAAGCCCTGCTTGTACTGGTTCCAGTCCCGTCGGAAGGAGACAAGGCCATTCTTTCGTCTTTGAATGATGGTCCAGCCACCGCCTGAAGTCTCCATGTCACAGAACACCTAGCACAGAGAATTGCTCTGGTCAGGGCCTAGCAGAAGCAGGTGGCAGGAGTGTGTGGGCAGGAGTCACAATCTTTTCCCAGCCTCACAGTCAGTGGGTGCATGCACTTCCATAGTCACGCTGGCTCACTGGTAGCATGGCTCTAACCTGGTGTTGGTGAGCAGGGGCAAGGTAGTGATTTACTGGGGAAGAATTATCAGAATTGGGGATGTGGGGAGCACATATAGCTCAAAGGGAGAGACTCAGGTGCTTCTGATATGCCCCCTTCATATTCTGTCTTTTCTTCTCCCCACAAAAATAACTACACTAGGACATGACAAGAGATCTAAATTAGCACACAGTGGTGGAAATAAGAATAATCTAATGTATGTTAGAGGGTCTTGTTTTTAGTTGATACTGATTAAAAGAGGCAAAATAGATGCCTGGGTGTTTTGGGGGCTTTTTGGCCCATAAATTGAGTGTTTAGTATCTCTGGTATTTGGCATGTTTGCATCTCTGTTTTGCATTTCCCTTTCATTAGACTAGAAATAATCCCTTTTATCTCCATCTCTTTGAGGGTGGTGCAGGACAAGGGGTAGAACATCAACTGTGTGCTTCTTGGACCTCACCTCCAGCTCAGGGCTGCCCAGGAAATCATCTGGAGGAAGCTTATACACTCCAGATGTGTGGTAGTTGTTCTGATAGAGGGAAGAGCAGTCATAGATGGCATCTGAAAAAGGAGCAAACCACAGGGTTAGCATCCAGATTCAGGGCTCGAGGGCAGGCAAGATGTTCCTGCTGTATCTAAATTGAATATGTCAAAACCAAGACTTCATTTCAACTACGGAATTGACATTGCTCATAACTGCTGGGCAGTGTCTGGATTCAGAAGAGGTGTGGATAGAGAGAGCAAAAAAGGTGTTTTATGCCCTTAAGACTGGTAGGGCAGGAGGGTGGGGAAGCCCTTCACCTGGATGGAATCAACAGAACAATCAAACAGGCAGTTGCAGGCTAACTATGAAATGGATTATCCTGTTATCCCGAGCCATGTATTCTACAAATGTTACAATCTCTGAAGACCATGGATTCTGACATTTATTGCAACTGATGCTCCTGTTTAATAGATTCAGATTTGTTAGCTCGTCTGTTACCACAAAAGTCATGAGCATTTCACAAGGTCAGGTTTTGATGCTGGTTGGTTGGTTGGTTGGTTATTGGTTTGTTGGTTAGTTGGTTGGTTTTTGTTGTTATTGTTGTTTGGACAGTAATGGCCACTGCCAACCAAACCCCTAATTAAGGGAGTTAGATTTACAATCTTATCTTTCCCCCGCTTCATCTAACAATGCCAGAATGAAATGAAAACACCCTGAAGAATCCTTTGAAGTCTTGCCCTGACAGTGTTATTAAAACAAGAAAATGAGCGCATTGGATGGGCTGATTTTCACTCTGGGGTTGATGTAAATGCTTCCTTGGCTGCCCATTGGGCATCTGCTTTCTGATGGATTTTGTATCCCTATTCTGAATGTCAAAGAGCTCTGTGAGAGAGCCAGCCTTCCCTGATAGGATCCGGAGCATGGAAAGTCGTATTGTCCAAGAGACACTTCCTGTGTCTGTCTTGGGATCTTTGTCTTGGTGCCACTCCTGACAGCTCTGGGAGAAGAGCACAATGATGGCAACTGGATGCCTCCTGCCCCAGGAGTTGTCGGAGGCTGCCTGGCTCCCTTGCAGAGCACACTGGGCCAGGGGAATGGTGTGCATGTGCCTTTTTCCTCAGAGTTCTTCATTTCCTGTTACTGATGAAAGCATCTCAACTCACTGCTTTTCCAAGGGCACCTCCTTACAGAGTATAAAGGCGGCCAGCAGCTGGTAATGCAGAAGAATAAGGAATGACCCCCCCGAGCAAAAGAGTAAGAGGCAGGCTGGGGAGCTGCCTTTGGTCCCCCAAGAAACTCCCCCTGGGTGGTGGGAAAATCACCTGTTGGGAGGAGCAGGAAGTGGCCTGGCAGTTCCTCTCTCTGGCCTGATCTGCTGCATATCTAGTCTCATCTCCCAGGCCCAATCAGGACTCATTTCTCTGGAAAATGGCCTAAGAATACCTTTCTAATCTTAACTGAGAGTCAGGAAGTAAATGCTAAGAAAATGGTCTATACATTTGGTTTATATAACAGAATTTTCAAGCTTATTTCATGTTAAAATTTTTTCTTCGTCTGAACTGAGGATAAACAGAACCTGCTCGTTAGAGCCATCCTCTTTTCCAAGAAGCTAAGCATTTCTTTGTTCACAGTTTGGTTTTAATGTGACTAACGATATTTCTATCAGCAAGAGATGACCTATGTATAGAATATGTCTTACACCTAATCATTTCCTGATACTTTCAGAAAGCTAAATTAATCTCTACACAATAAATTCACCTCTGAACCTGTCTGAGCCAAGTGAGCCAGAAACTGAAAGTTATTTTGCAAAAGCAAATATTTAAAAATATATCTTATTTTTGACCTTTGAAATCCCAAATTTCAACATAGCATTTTTGTATTTCCTGTATTATTTGAGAATTTTATCTGAGACCCTGAAGAAAAATAGAAAGCCTAAAACTGAGGAGCCTTGAAGAGCCTGTCATTTCCTGAACACAAAGGGATTCTTCAGATGGCTGTGGGCAGTGTCTAACACTTAATTTTGTGCCAGTAAGAAGAGTCAGAATTTCAGAGTCGACACAAAACTCCAGTAATGCTCGTCCCCACTAAATTGTAGGGGCACCAGAGAAGCATTTTGACAAAACTTTGCTCCCAGAGCAACAGATCTTAACATTGGGTGTTTGTTTCTCCTTCCTCGTGATCAAAGGTTCAGCCTGACAGCTCTTGGTCAGGACACAGCAAGTCTAGACCAACCCAGGAAAACTTGAACTCTGTTCTAAGACTTGCTCTGTGATATGGAGTAAACCATGTAATCTTCCTTGCTCCAAGACAGTAATTCGCACATTCTTTATATTGAAGCCTTGTATGAGTAAAAGAGAACTGGGGAGGTACAGGGTAAATTTACAGAAATTTGGAAATCAAAAGAAGTTTTCCTGAAGCCTTTATCAGATGGAAAATAGAGCCAATGGCTCATACCCAGGAAAGTAGACCCCAAAAGATAACCCCGTAGTCATTTAGAAGCAATGTTATAGATGGGGGAGACACTCGCCTGTATGGGGGAAGGTGGACACATTCTCCTTACCTGCTGCAGTCTGAGTGACAGTCTCTGCTGCCTGCAGTTGTATGCTGTCCATCTGCATCTTCATTTTGGAGTAGTTGGTCTCGGCATCTGTGAGCCACGACTCTATGTGCTTCTTACTGTTCTCCAGTTCCTTCACCTGCGTGGCAACTCGGGCCCAGTCGCTCTCCTTCCTCAGGCACACGTTGCTCAGCAGCCTGCTTAGGTTGACTATTTGGGCCTTGAGACCCTTCACATCCTCACAGCAGGAATCCAGATCAAGCTTTATGGGAAGCTGATGTATACGAGTCTGCTTCAGCCACACTGGGTGACTGGCAAAGGCCACAATGAGAATGCAGAGCCAGGTCATGGGTGACAGAGTCTTTTCCAGCATCTTCCTTGGGCCTTGCTGAGAAATAATCTTCCTTTAAGGGAATCTGGATGTACCAGTTGAGATTTGCAAAAGCACAGCAAAGTATCACCTTTTACCTTCACTCCTGATGGTTTTACCACTTAATTGTTTTCTTCCTTGCTCTGCTCTTTCTTAGTCCTCCTCAGAGCTGTCGGAGTTTTTGAAAGTGGAGCTTAACTGGGTATCTCAGAGCCCTCCTTCCCAAGCCTGAATGCTCTGCAAACTGAGCATCTTAAATGTTGTTTGCTTCCTTAACCTCCACCCCCACCAGGGCCGTGCACTGTGCTTCAGTCCCTCCCAGCTCCTCGGGGAGGGTCAGGTGCCTGCTGGGTGGAGTCAGCATCATCTTAGGCCAGAGCAGGGGAGGCGGGGAGGGATACAGGGGCGAGTCTCTCTTTTCTTGCCTGCACAGTGTCTGGGCTGAGACAGGAGGACTGTGACTTTGTGTATTTCCACTACGTTTTGTCTGTTAGATTATGACCCTGCCAGCCACAGGCTCCACTCTGTCAGCAAGCAGGGCAGTGTCAGAAGAATTTCCAAATCCCGTTCTAAAGGTTTTGAAGGAATATGGGAGAGATGAAAACTCAGAAGTGCCAGGCCTGGATCCCCCACACTTCCCTCAGTCCTTAGGCAGAACAGAGAACAGGCTCAATTTTCAGACAAGGGAGCATATTTTTTTTCTGATTATAAAAATAAAATGTGCCCATGGTTCAAAACTTGGAACATTATTAAAGTATAGAGAAAAGAATCCCCATTACCTAATAAATGTAACCACAAAAACTAATTTTTTTTTATGTAACCATAAAAAAATTGTGAATTAACTTAGGAAGTATGGAAAACCTGTTTTGGATGCTTATGGTTTCTCCTTTTCTCCCTTTTGCTGGTGGTGAAAGAAGGTCAGCTTAGTGCTTCTGGGAGAGATGTTTATGAAAATAAAGTTTATATTATCAATGAAAAAAGCCAGTGAGCTTTAACTTAGTCTGGAAGTTCTTAGATGTTAAGGTGTTTGAGCTGACTGCCTTCAGGCTGGCAGCAAGGACTGCAGCCTGCAGAACAGCCTCAGGACTGCACATCTAGAAAGGCCTAGAGGTGGTCTCTCCCTCTCCCCCAAATAGGAGAGGGGTTTCATTTTCTTTAAGAGTCCCCAGGTGAGAGACTGCTCCTCTTTTTTTTTTTTCAATTTTACTGAGATTGTTCACATACCATACAACCATACAAGGATCCAAAGGGCACAAGCAGCTGCCCACGGTACCATCAAACAGCTGTGCAGCCATCACCACAATCGATTTTTTTTTCAATTTTTAGAAAATTTTCATTACTCCAGAAGAGATATAAAAACAAAAAAGAAAACTCGAAAACTCTCATGCCCCTAACCACCCCTACTCCATTACTGACTCATAGTATTGGTATAGTACATTTGTTAATGTTGATGAAAGAATTTTAAAATACTACTAACTGTAGTACATAGTTTTTGATAAGTATATTTTCCCCTATATACCACTCTATTATTAGCTTCTAGTTATAGTGTCATATATTTCTTCTAGTTCATGAATGAGATTTCTAATATTTCTACAGTTAATCATGGACATCGTCCACCACACGATTCACTGTTTTACGCATTCCCATATTTTAACCTCCAACTTTCCTTCTGGTGACATACATGGCTCTAAGCTTCTCCTTTCTGCCACATTCACACACCATTCAGCACTGTTATTTATTCTCAGAGCAACGTGCTACTGTCGCCTCTGTCCAATTCCAAACACTTAAGTTCAACCTATTTAAACATTCTGCTCATAATAAGCAACCACTCCCCATTCTTTAGCCTCGTTCTATATCCTGGTAACTTATATTTCATGACTATGAATTTGCATATTATGATTAGTTCCTATCAGTGAGACCCTGCAATATTTGTCCGTATGTGTATTACTTATTCCACTCAATAAAGTGCCCTCAAGGGTACTATATTGAGACTGTTCCTCATTTGCTAGTGTCTTCCTGCCCCAGCCTCCCCTTAAACCATCACTTTCAGAATTGGTGAGAGAGAGAAGCAGCTCCCTTGGCAACAGACTCTCAGAGTTTGCTGAATGAATAAAACTCAGAAGAGCCTGCTTTGTTGTTCATTTTTCTGTGTACTTCATATGAATGTTTTACTTCCTCTTAAGTCTTTTAATGAGTCACAGTTTGCCTTAGTGTGTAGCCTCTCAGTAGCTGACCCTTCTGTCACTTGACCTCATTTCAGTCTCATCTGAAAGTCCAAGTCTGTCACAGAAGTTTCCACTCTCTTTCCTAAGCCTTCTGACCTCTGCCCTGGGCCTCTCAGAAATCATTTCTCTTAGACTTCCTTCAGAGAGTCCAAATTAATTATAGCACATAGCTAAAAAGTCTCTGTGAATTCCCCAGGACTTCGTAGCAAATGTGTTCTGTTAGCCACCAGGTCAGTTGCAGAACACAGCGACAATGCCAGCCCAGCCTGAAGTGCCTCGTGGTCCAGTAGGAGCGCCTGATGCCCAGGACAGACGGGGGCTGAGAGCAGGAGGAGTGTCCACCCCAGATGAGGTCCTCAAAGGCCTCCTGAAGCTTTAAAGGCAAAGGAGAAGCCAGAGTGGGACAGGGCACTCAGAGCAGAGGTGCAGATAAGTGAAAGGCCTTGGCTTGTAGAAGAACGTGAGCAGTTGAGGATGGCTCCCAAGGAAAGAAGGGAGAGGTGTGGCCACGGGAATTGGAGCTGGGGAGGTGAGGAGGGGCCTTGTCACTCTGCTGAAGAAGGGGGCTGTGGAAGGAACGCAGAGACGCTTTTATCTCTTGGTGGCTTTGTTTTCCTGCATCTTACCAGGAAAGTGGATTTTTGCAACTGCCAAACAAGATCTTAACTGCGAAATGGGTGAGTTAGAACATTTGAATTTCTTAATACATTTGTATGAAATTCCCTGGGGACAGCTGGCTTTAGGATTAAGGAGGCAGTATAGGGCTCGAATCAGACAAATCTGGGTTCTAATCCCTCCTCACCACTTGATAGCTGTAAGACCATGAGCAAATTACTTAACTTCTCTGAGTTTCTGTTTATCTGGAGATAAAAAGTGTAACTACCTCATATCACTGGATTGTTGTGAGGAGTAAGTTAAATAAAACAAGGCATTCTTGAATAAGAAAAACAAATTTGGAGGAATTTCACTATTAGATATCAATATTTATGATTAACCAAAGTAGGTAATTAAGGCAGTGTAGCATTGGCACAAGGATAAGCAAATAGACAATTGGAATAGGATAGAATTTCCAGAAACAGACCCACATATATGCACACTTGATTTATGACAGAGTAACCCTGCAGGACAGTGAGGGAAGGACAGTCTTTTCAACAACTGCTGCTGGGTCAATTCGATACCCATACAGGAAAAGAAAGATCCTTGATGCCTATCTCACACCACACTTAAAAATATAATCCAGGAAAATTTAACTTCTAAATGTGAAACTAAAACAATGAAGCTTCTAGATTATAGCAGAGGAGATTATCTTCACTATTTTGTCATAAGCAAAGTTTTCTGAAATAAGATATAAAAGTCACTAACCATAGTATCAGTAGATGAAATAAAAATAATGATTTCTGTTCATCATTAGATACCATTAAGAGAGTGAAAAGGCAGGAAGATGTTTGTATGTATTGTATCCAGGGTATATAAAGAACTTTTTCCAGCAATAAGAAAAGGAAAGTTAGCCCAATTAAAGGGTTGACAAAATATTTGAACAGGCACTTATTTCTCAAAAGAGGATATCCAAAGGCCAAGAAACTTGAGAGTCTGCTCAGAGTCATAGAGAAATTCAAATTAAAACCATAAGATACGACTACACACCGACCAGAATGGCTGAAATTTTAAAAACTGAAAATGCCAGCGTTGACAGAGATGGTGACAATTGGGACTTTCATACACTGCTGGTGGGAATGTAAATTGGAAAAACTACTTTGGAAAACATTTGGCTGTATCTTCTAAAGCCACACATACCCCATAACCCAGCAATTCCACTTCTAGGTGTATTCCTAACAAAAGTGCAAGCACATGTGCTCCAAATTGTATGTACAAGAATGTTCAGAGTAGCACCATTCACAGTAGACAAAAACCAAGATTAACCCAGATGTCAATCAAGTACAAAAATCAATAAATGGTAGAATATTCATACAGTAAGATACTATTCAGCATATTCGTACGGAAAGATACTGTTCATCAATAAAAAGAAAAAAACTTCTGTGACTTGCAGCAACATTGATGCATCTCCCAAGCCTAATATTGGGGTTTAAACTGGGAAACTAACCAGTTGTGTTAAAATTCAGAACAACAGTTACCTCTGGGGGTGAGGAAGGGAGCAGGGATTGGGAAGAGGCTCAGGTACTTCTGGGGTGTTGGTGTCTGTGTTGTGTTATGTTTCTTGGTCTGGGTGGTAGAAACAAGGCTGTTTCATTTCATGATAATTCATTAAGCTGTACACACAGTTGTATACTTGCCTCTACATGTTATACTTCAAGTAGAAAGTTCATTTTAAAAATAGATGATGTAAATAAAACTTATGGAATAGTATGACACATGGTCAATGTCCAGCAAATATTAAAGTATAATTTATTAAGGTATGCCATTGTCATGCTATCTCATTGTCACTCTAATCTAAAATAAGTCCTGTATGGTATTCTTATTTCCTCCATGATATTTACCTCCACAGTGCTTCTTTCAGTTATTTGTTGTTTTTTCTGTCTCTACTTTGTTACATGTAAGTTCTGTGAAAGCAGAATCCTGGTCTGTCTTATTTACCAGGAAAACTCTAGCATCCAGCACATAGCACAAGACCTAAGACAAAACAGATACTTAGTTGGAACTTGTTGAATGAATGATTGAATGAATGAATTCCTGCCCACTAAATAAAAATTGTCTGTTACAGACACCAGCAGTCTCTCTCCATGGTCATTTTCAGTATTTTACCTTGGTAAGTTCTTCACTGGGCACCACATTCTCTCCTGCTTTGATTTAAGTCCATTTTTCTTGCTTAGGTCTTAAATGATAGAATAAAAGAAAGTGAGAACTGGAAAAAACTGAGATCATTTGTTTCAACCCTCTTGTTTTTATCCATAATACACTGTAGCATCCTCATTGTATAATAACTTTACTTCATATCCCTGGAAACCATCCATTTGTGTCTCACCTCTCTTTCTTCACAAATGAAGAGGATCAGCAGGAGAACCATGGAGCATCTGGGGGTGGGGTTTTGTTCCACTCCTCTTTATGCTGGGGCTCCTGTAAATGGCCTGTCTGATTACTTCTACCTGCATCAGCCTGTCAGTTAACCTTTATCACAGCCTGAGGGGCCACAGGCACTCACTGTTGTAGACAAAACAAAAAAAGGAACGTGTCCCCTAAAAACAGCTTTATCTCTGTGCTACCAAATTCCCCATAATTTATCCAGGATCCTGACAAATCTTGTCTATCCCCAAAGGGAAATCAAATGCCTATTACATTGCATTTTCAGCATGTCACACTCAGCTGAGACAAGACCCTGTCGGGGGTTACAGGACAAGATCACTAGTCCATGCCTCAAAATTGCAGAGCTTCCCTTCAGGCTAGATCTGTGCCACCCTGACTTAGGCAGCATTAACTGCAAAACAGGCCTGTAATTCTTTAAGAATGTTAGAGAACTTCAGCCATTTGTGCCTGAGCAAACATTAAACAATTAATGGCAAACAATTAATGGCAGTGGTGGTGGGGCTTTACAGTCTACCGGGAGGGGCTAGATGTGTGAACACAACCCACGCTCATGTGTTAATTCTAAACACATGTTCTCATGTGTTGATGCTATGCTGCTTGGAAGTAAGAGTCCTGCTTTTACTGTTGTTTCTTGGCTTCCAGAAAAGGTACATAGCCCTGTTCTCTTCCTGCTCCTCTGCTGGAAGAAAAAGCCCTTAGTCCAGAGAGGTGAGGATTTGCTCAAAGCTCCTCACTTCTTGACAACAACACATTCCAAACTTCTGGGTTCAAGCATGGTTGGGCCTGTCAGTGGGAGGAAATGATGACACAGCCCTTAGAATTATGAAGATTCTGCATAAGGTGGGATACACCTAGGTGGAAAGAAAACAATTCAAAATTGTATGGATGCTCTGGGCACCACTAAAATACATATTTATTTGTATTGAATATGCATAGAAGAAAATAATATTTGGAAAGGTGATTATATTGTGGTGAACTTTCCTTCCTCCAAAGGTTTCTTCACTTAAAAAAATGTAGCTCCCCCACCAATCTTGAAAAGACAGAATTTTGTCCTCCTTTTGCCTAATATAGACCACTTGCTCACATAGAGATTTAACGTGTCCTCTACATATTATGACAGACTTGCCATTTAAACTGTGATCACCCACAGGAAGGGCTGAAGATGAAGTAAGAACTATTCCTCTCAGGCCATTCTGGGATGGAACTAAGACATCAGGAATCCAGTTTGATTGTCCGAGCTGGCCACTGCTCTTGCACCAGATCTTTTTTGTCTTGGTGCCTTAACTCCCTGAGAATTCCAAGGACACTGATGTCCCAGTTTGATGCTTTCTAATGGGGCTAACCTTCTCTTTCTTAATATGTGGAAATGGAGTAGTTATTTTTCCTGAATTCTTAAAGAAAGAATGAAGAGGTTTGACCCTGCCAGACTAGAAGTGCTATTTTCACTTGGCTCTCGCTTTAAGCTACAGAACTCTTAAGGTCTTCCAGTCTCCCTTCAGTTTCCCTACTGTCTGCATGTAAATTGCCCCTCACAAACTTCCTTTCTAGTCACTGCTTCACTGCTGTCCTTTAGCTTTTTCCAAAATTACCCTAGTCATAAAGAAACTCTTACATCCTTGAGTTCCCCAGACCCTGCTGTTGCTCCCAGAGTCCCAGGGTAGCTGCTTCATAAAAACAGTAGAGCCCAGCCAACCCCAAATCATCCAGACACCATAAGGGAGACAAGGTGTTTTGCTTTTAATCATGTTGGATGCAGGGTTGTTTCAGTGCTGGGAGAAGTGACAGGGCCTGATCTGAAGCAATTGCCACTATAGAAACAAAAAAAAACTTGCTTGCTGTAGTGGTTAGGACCCAACACAGTGTCCAGTTTGGCTTCATCTTGGTCAGAAGCTCCTCAGTCAGGCCTGCTGCAGGCCCCCATCAGCTGTGTGGCATGTGTCAGCAGCCCAGGGCCAAGGGAATTCAGAGCATTCTTACATGACAGGGAACCAAATGAAGTGTAGACCATGGTGTGTGCCAAAAATAGACAAGAGAGGGAAGGCCAAGAGCCATTTGGGAAGCAAATAGGTCATGTTTTGATAAATTCCTAATGGACGCACCAAGAAAACCTGAGCCACCCTTAGAATTGACTGCAGATTCTCTGCATTTGACCAAGGACTTTCCATAGGGTTGGGGTTTATGCTGAATCTTTTTGTACCACTTTGCTCTAATAGCCTGTGGGTCACTGAGGCACCAAGGCTGAGAGGTGGGGTTGACAAACCAATGGGCCCTGCAAGAAGGAAGTACTAAGCCAAGTTACTTTGAGTTTGCTATCAACCCAGAAGCCTGTAGAACAGTGACTTCAAAATGCCTTTAAAACAACAGTGTTCTTCCGGTTTCCCTTCTCAGGTGGTAGGAATGGCATGTGAATGTCAGGTCCCTCTTATTGGCCTGAGAGACCTTGAGCAGGTAATGACCAACCCTTTCTGTCAGTCTCATCTTCCTCTGGGAAACTGCTCAGGACCTGCCCATGGAAAGCCCTGAGGGAAAGCTTTCTGGAAAGGGAAAGGTCCTGGGGGAGTAAACACGCTCTGCTCCCAGCATTAGCTTCCCTGGATCACTGTTGACAGAGAACTGCCAAGGCCATGAGAAACTCCTTCCCATCCGAACCACTTCCTCAGCTTCCCTGCTGCCCCTGCTTGGGTATGCCTACCTCTGCAAAGAGGTTTTTGGATACTGGGGAGAAAAGATGCTTGGTGTAACCCATACAAAGGCATTCAGGCAATTTCTTTTCTTTATTTGTTAATTCCACTCAAATCTGGAAGGCACTTTTCCCCAAATGCCAATTTTCCCCAGTTTCAAACTCTTCCACAGGGCCTCCTTCAATAAAAATCGAATCATGGAATGGGGAAAGGGAAGATGGTGAATGAGTGAGAATGAATGTGTCTGTATAATTGCCTCTTCGCCTGACACCTTACTGACTGAGTCACTGTGTTCTCTCCATTTCTGTTCAGTGTCCACTTGTGGGATCAGGGTTTTATGACGCAGATGGACAGTTTCTGTTTGTTTTCTACAGATTTGCAACCATATAAGATCACAACTGGATGTTCTCACCGGATAACAGAACAGGTTGCAGATATACCCCTCACACCCACGTTAAGGGAACACTGGAAATCACTAACTAGAAATCCTTTTGACGCAGTTCTCCTTTCCTTTGAGCCTCAGTGTGCATCCAGAGAAGATGGGAAATCTGGGTGGCCTGTCTTCTCTGCACTCTGCTTTTGTGGGCATGTTGCTGCCAAGCCTGTGTCCCTCTAAACTTGTTTGCTTGCAGAACTTTCAGCTGGACCAGAGCTCACGGGGTCTGGTTTGTGTTGTCAAACACTCCTCTGCCACTGGGCTGGGCTTCAAACTGTTTGCCCTTTATAAGCCCCAGCATTAATAGGGAAAGACGTGAGGAGCACACAAGGAAGCATTTATAGAATGGGCTTTATAAACCTCCCAGCTGCCCCATAAAGTGAGAGTTCCTCATTAAGGGGGCTCTTGAGCAAAGGTGATTTTTAATGTTAGCTGAGCATACAATCTCTCCCTTCAGTCTCATAAAACCTCATCTGAATTTAAAATGGGAATATTTCAAAGGACAGTCTTGTGTCACCCAAGTAGGCAGGAAATGTGTGGACTTTGAAGCCAGGAAATCCTGGGTTTTCATAGAGACTTATCTCATACCTTGCAATATGGACATTGTAAGCCCAGCAGCCTCATACAAGAGGCTTCATATATGGCTGCTATGGCAGTATGGCTGACTGTCATATTGGGAGGCCTTAAGGTTTATTAGTAGCTCTTGAAAAGAAATAACAAAGGAAGTAGAGTCAGAGGGGAGTGTAAGCACAGTGTCAGTAAGGAGGTTGAAATGAAGGCACAGTAGAGCTGCTTTCTCCTGCAGGGATATTATATATAGAGATCACTAATTCAAAACACCCCACCCATTGCTTTCAAGTATTCATTCATTCATTCATTTTACAAGTATTTACTGGGCACTTACTGATGCTGACGGTAGAAAGCTAAGAGCAGTCTTCCACATCAAAAAGCTTATAACACATCCTCTATTTAAGATTATTTTAAATGCTAAGTTTTTTAAGGGAAAGGATGACAACCTATAGCCTGTGGCCTACTGGGGCACATTTTCTTCATCTGTAAAATGTGATTATTATTAATAATAGTGCCTACCTCCGAGGGCTGAGATAATGCAGATAAGCAGTTGACACAGTGCCTGGCACATATAGTGAGCTCCCAGTAATTTGGGGTATCTTTTCATTGTTGTTGTCATTATAATACATTGCCTCCCATGGTCGTGTGCCAGAAGTTGGAGGAAGAAGAAAAAATCAAGGTACCAAACAAGGTGAGAGACCCTGTTGCTCAGGCCTTTTGTTCCCTTTAACTCTCTAGAACCTCCACAATGTCTGCAGTTAGCTTTCTCCAGCAACCTTGTAGGCAAGACCCCACAGAAGGCAAGAGAGAAGTGCAGAGTAAGGAGAACTTCATAGGAAATTCACATGTTAAAACAAGAGGAATAACGAATAAATAAGCTGATACCAGGTGGTTAGTTTGAAATCTTTTTGACTCTGAACCAAAGAGAATGGGTGTGTATACTCTCCTTCTTTCCCTCAGGTCCTTAAATCAGAGACCAAGAAATTAAATTTTTTTAAATTTCATTTTCAGTTTTCATGGTTTTTTTCAGTCCATTTAGTCAAACCTGTAATTTTTCAGTGACTGTCCTTCCAGTTGGACAAGAGCTTATCGTGAAGCTCAGGGCACATCCCCAGGGCAGGTGCTAAGGGCCCTGGTGGATATTCCCCTCCAACAAGCCCAGTCTCTCCCCCCCACACTGAGCTGTGTCTGGATCCTCATCTACCCCCAGTTAAGTAGGAAGTATTATGTGGAAGAGTTATTTATGCATTGGGATGTTTGGACTTTGTCTAAAAGCAGTTGGGTTATTTGATGGTTTTCTTTTTCAATTTGTAAATCTATGCTGGCCTGTCTTTAGAGGAGATTTATGAATTTGTCAAATGCCTTTTCTCCATCAACTGAAATGATCATGTGTTTTCCCCCCTCTGTTCTGTTAGTGTGATGTTCTACATTAATTGATTTTCTTTTGTTGAAGCATCCTTCCATACCTAGGATAAATCTCACTTGATCGTGTTGCATAAGTCTTTTAATGTGATGTTGAATTTGGTTTTCTGGTATTTTGTTGAGGATTTTTGCATCTATATTCATAAAGGATATTGCTGTGTAATTTCCTCATGGCATCTTTTTCTGGCTTTGGCTTTCAAGTGAGGTTGGCCTCATGGAATGAGTTCTGAAGTATTCCCTTATCTTTGATTTTTTGGAAGATTTTGAACAGGATTGGTGTTAATTCTTCTCTGAATGTTTGGCAAAATTCACTAGGAAGCCATCTGTGTCTAGACTTTTCTTTTTTGGACAGATTTTTCATGATGTATTCAACCAATTTACTTGTTATTTTTCTGTTGAGGTCTTCTATTTCTTCTTGAGTCAGTATAGGTTGTTTCCATGTTTCTAGGAATTTGTCCATTTCATCTAAGTTATCTAATTTGTTGGCAAACAGTTATTCTTGGTATTTTCTTATAATGCTTTGATTTCTGTTATCTGTTGTAATGTCCCACCTTTCATTTGTGATTTTAGTTATTTGCATCCTTTCTTTTTCTTTGTCAGTCTAGCTAAAGTTTTGTTCATTTTATTGATCTTTTAAAAAAATCTTTGATTTTTTTATTCTCTCTATTTTTTTAGTTCTCTATTTCATTTATCTCCACTCTAATCTTTGTTATATACTTCCTTCTGCTTACTTTGGGTTTAGTTTGCTCTTCTTTTCCCAGTTCCTACAGTAATGATGTTAGGTGTCTGATATGAGAACTTTCTTTTTCAATGTAGGCATTGAGAGCTATAAATATCCTTATTGGCACTGCCTTTGATATACCCCACAACTTTTGGTATGTTGTGTTTTTGTTTTCTTTCACCTCAAGATATTTTCCTTTTGATTTCTTATTTGATCCATTGATTGTTTAAGAGTACATTGTGGTTAAATGTAACATACTCTAGCTCTGTCCACTTTTATCTTTCTGGTCTTAACTGTGTCAATCTAATTAAAATCCCCTGTATCTGAACTGTTGCCTTTTAATTAAAACAAAGGCATTTTGGTGTCATTTATGTATGATACCAAATAAAGAATTCTGAACATCTCTCATTAAAAAAAAAAACAAAAAACAAGCTGCTTTGTTTCATTTCCATATATTTGTGAATATTCCAGTTGTCCCTCTGTTACTGATTTCTAGCTTCATCCAATTATGGTTGGAGAAAATACATGGTATGATTCCAATATTTTTAAATTTATTTAAACTTGTTTTGTGACCTAACACATGGTCTATCCTAGAGACTGATCCCTATGCACTTCAGAACAACGTGTGTTCTGCTGCTGTAGGTGAAGTGTTCTATCTATACCTGTTAGCGCTAGTTGTGTATATTGGGACTCCTGATGGTGCCCCATGGGTCTCGTAGGCTCTGTTCACTGTTTTTTCATGTTTTTTTTTTTTTTTTGTCTGTTCCTCATCATGAATTATTTCCATGTCTTGCCTAGAGATCACTATTCTTTCTTCTTGCAGTTCCAATCTGCTATTGAAACCCTCTAGGGAATTTTTCATTTCAGTGATTGTGATCCTCACCTCCAGTATTTCTGTTTGACTCCTTTTTAAAGTTTCTCTTTATTGAAATTCTCATATTATTCATGCATTGTTTTCCTGATGTTCTTTAGTTCTTTCTCTGAGTTTTCCTTTATCTCCTTGAGCCTACTGACGATCTTTCTTTTTAAAGGTTTCTCTAGTATGTCCAAATTCTTGTATTTTTCATTGATGGTTTCTGCATATTTATCTTGTTCCTTTGGATGGGACATCATTTCCTGTTTCTTTGTTTGTCTTGAAATAGTTTGTTGCACACTGGGAATTTTAATATATTTAAATGTTAACTCTGGAATTTAGTCCCTGAACTGTCTATTTTTTTAGTTTATATCCAGCTAGAGATATGACAGAGATTTACTTGAGTGCCAGGACTAATGAACACAAACCAACCAATGCAAAATACACCACTCAGCATTTGAGCAAATTATGCACAAGGGCTGATACCCAATGATTATTAGTGACATGTAGCTTGAGGGTTCTCATTAATGAACTGAATTCCAGGATGCCAAGCAGTCTGCCTGTCAGCTAGGAAAAACAAAGCAAACCAATCTGAGTCATGAGGTCGCCTTGGGCAATCAAGGGGGGCTTCCTGTAGAAGGCAGTGCTGCAGGGTAAGCCTTGAAGATAGGAATGCTCTGGCCAGATAGAAAGGATAGATTGTGTCATTCTGTCTATTTTCTTAGCAAAGAACAGAGTTGATGGATCTAATTTGAGTTGTTCCATATGACCACCTGGAAAGGACAAAATAAAACTGTCATTATTTCCGGATGATATGATCTTATATTTGAAAAATCCCGAGCACAAAGCTACTTGAGCTAATAAACAAATTCAGCAGTGTGGTGGGATATAAGATTAATGCACATAAGTCAGTAATGTTCCTATACACTAGCAATGACCTAACTGAAGAGGCAATAAAAAAAAAATTCCATTCACAATAGCAATTAAAAAATGAAGTACCTAGGAATAAACTTAACCAATGATGTAAAAGACCTCTACACAGAAAATTACAAAATTTTACTAAAAGACAAAAGGACCTAAATGGGTGGAAAAATATTCCATGCTTATGGATAGGAAGACTAAATATCGTTAAGATGTCAATTCTACCCAAACTTCTCTACAGATTCAACACAGTCCCAATCCAAATTCCAATGACCTACTTTACAGGCTTGGAAAAACTAGTTATCAAATTTATTTGGAAGGGAAAGGGCCTAAAATTGCCAAAAACATTCTAAAGAAGAAGAACAAAGTGGGAAGATTTACACTTCCAGACTTCACAGCCTACCGTAAAGCTACTGTGGTCAAAACAGCATGGTATTGGCATAAACATAGACAATGGAATTGATTTGAGAGTTCAGAAATAGACCCCTGATGTATGGTTGATTGATTTTTGATAAGGCCCCAAATCCAATAAACTGGGAAAGAACAGTCTCTTCAACAAATGGGGTTGGGAGAACTGGATAGCCATAACAAAAAGAATGAAAGAGGACCCCTACCTCACACCCTATACAAAAATTAACTCAAAGTAGATCAAAGACCTTAACATGAGAGACAGTACCATAAAACTGCTAGAAGGTAATGTTGGGAAACATCTTCGATACCTAGTATTAGGAGGTCGCTTCTTAGACCTTACACCCAAAGCACAAGCAACAAAAGAAAAAATGGATAAATGGGAACTCCTCAAAATCAAAAGCTCTATATGTCAAAGGAAATTGTCAAAAAGGTGAAGAGGCAGCCAACACAATGGGAGAAAATATATGGAAACCATGTATCTGTTAAGAGACATCATATATCTTGCATATATAAAGAAATCCTACAACTCAACAGCAGTAGCACAAACAGCCCAATTACAAATGGGCAAAAGACATGAAAAGACATTTCTCTGTAGAGGAAATACAAATGGCTAAAAAGCACATGAAAAAAATTTCATCTTTACTAGCTACTAGGAGATGCAAATCAAGACCACAATGAGTTATCTCCCACCAATAAGAATGGCTGCCATCAAAGAAACAGGAAACTACAAATGCTGGAGAGGATGTGGAGAAATTGGAGCACTTATTCATTGCTGGTGGGGCTTTATAATGGCACAGCCACTCTGGAAGACAGTTTGGTGGGTTCGCAGAAAACCAGCAATTCCACCTCTTGGTGTATATCCAGAATATTTGAAAGCAGTGACACAAACAGACATTTGTACAGCCACATTCATAGCAGCATTGTTCACAGTTGCCCAGCTTTCAAAAAAATCCAAATGTCCTTCAGCAGACCAGTGAATAAACAAAAATGTAGTATATACAAAGGATGGAAAACTGTACAACAGTAAGAATCAACAAGGTCCTGAAACATATGGCAACATGGATCAACCTGGAAGATATAATTCTGAGTGAAATAAGTCAGAAACAAAAGGAGAGATGTTGTAGGTTACCACTAATGTGAACTCTATGAAAAATGTAAAATAAGTGTCTTATAATATAGAATATTGGGGATCTAGTGATAGACAGTAGCTTCTGAGGGGGAATGAGAATCTAATGTGTTCAGATATGTTGATGGTGAATTCAAAGATATGGCAATGGATAGGGGTGAAAATCGTTTGTTAATGGGATTATAAGTATCAAAGCTGTATTGAAGGCAAGTAGGAAAGGGGTTGTTTAAAGGCATGTTTGTCACAGATCAGCACCACAGATATCGATAGGTGCTTGCATGATATACTTCTAAGGTATGATACCAGTGCAGAGTTGACAACAGAAGGGCATACAGAAAAAATCTACATATTGCATACTAGGGAATATAATTGATAGGAATACCATACTAGTAATACACAACTACTAGGGACAAATAATTGAGCAGTGACAAGAGCTACAAGATGTTTTGGGTCATAGAATTTTTTAAAATGGAAAGTGATGAGGGTTGTACAACTAAGTGATAATAATGTGAGATATGGGTGGATTATCGTGGACCTAACATACGCTATCTGAACTTAGGAACCCCCCACTTTATAAGTCAAACCCTTGATATTGAGGCTTGCTCAAGTGAAACTTACAGCTGTAAAGGGGAGCCTAAGCCCACCTATAATTATTCCTCTAGAGAACCTCTTTTATTGCTCAAATGTGGACTCTCTCTCTATGTTTGCAAGTAAATTCATCACCCTCCCCTCCAACGTGGGACAGGACCCCCAAGATGAATGAGCTTTCCTAGCAACATGGGGCATAGTTTCTAGGAATGAGCCTATACCTGGCATCAAAAGATAGAGAATACCTTTTTGACCAAAAGGGGGAAAAGAAAGGCAACAAAATAAGGTTTTAGTGGCTAAGAGAGTTCAAATAGAGTCAAGAGGCTGTCCTGGAGGTTACTCCTATGCAAACTTCACTGAGATATGCCCAATGACCACAATATGATAAGCCCAAGTCAACGGTAGTCCCAAAAATCTTAAAGAATACCCAGATCCCTATCTGGGACTATATAAAAGTTTCAGTCACTAAGTTTATTCCTCAGAAACTTAAATCCTTCAGAGAGCTCTCATGCCAGCTAAATCCCCAAACCCAGATGCAATAGCCTCTTCAAGAACATCAACTAGATGTGTCCCCTTTGCTCATAATGTTGACACCCCTTTTCAACACGAACAGGTTAGGGTGGTCACTGCCTAGACATCCCTGACGATTGGGCAAGTGATTAAACAAGAGGAAGGGGTAGCAACAGACAAGATGGAATTTAACAAAGGATTATGACTACTGAATCTTTATATAATTTTCCTTTTCTTAGTGCTAGGGTATTAGAATAGCTAGAAGGAAATAATTGAAATGGTGGAACTGTAACACATAGCATCCTTTGAAATTTCTTCTATAACCACTTGTTAAATTGTAATTTGAATTTATTCATTTTGAATATTTGTTGTATTTCACAATAAGGAAATAACCGAAACTATGGTACTATAACTCATAACAACTTTGGAAATTTCCTATATATCTGCTTGTTAAATCATACTTTGAAAGATATTACCTTTTTGTATATATGTTATATTTATAATAAAGAAGTAACTGAAACTGCAGAACTGTAACCTATAATATTCTTCAAAATTTGCTCTCTAACTACTTGTTAAATTGTACTTGGAAAGTTACCATTTTTGTATATATCTGCTATATTCTACAAAAAAAAAAAGAAAGAAAGAAAGAAAAAAAGCTGTGGTTCCCATACTGAGACATAAAATCTTAGCCGTGGCTGTTACCAATACCTAAGCACACCTGACATAGAAATAAAGCCTATCTAACTATAATTTCAGCTATTCTCCATTTCCCATCACATTCCTGAATGCCTTGCTGAAATCGAAACATACTATATCCACAACATGCTCTTGATCTGTCACCACATTGACTCTGTCAAGACAAAAGAGAAAAAGACAGAAGGTGCCCAGAACTGCATCCAGCCCTCCAGGTGGGGTCTGCCAGCAGTGGGATGGGCAGGACTTCTGCCTTCCTAGTCCTGGACACTGCCCTGTAAATTCCACCTCAGCTCACATTAACCTTTGAGTGGTCAGAGCCTCGTACTTCTGCAAACAGAACTTTGGGCAAAGTAACAGGCACAGATTTTTGTGGATATTTGAATATTGGTGTGACGGAAGAGTTAGTAAGACAATTCACAACTTGCTGGCACCTTGTTTCCTCAGCCCACTCCGAGAGAGGCAAGTATTGAGCTTCAAAGGCCCCTGGGTGGGATTCTGTGCAAAGGTCCTGCAATGAGAGGGAAGGAGGGAAGTGCTCTGAGTAGACCAAGGTAGACAATGGAGAGAATGGGCACCCCTGAGCCTGGAGTGGAGATGGGGCTGGGGTGGCAGGGATGGCTGCCCTGCAGGATGCCACATCTGTGGACAGCAGGGAGGGCTGCTATCAGGGGAGCTTTGAACACTCCCAGGGCAGCAGGGCCAGAGCCCAGCATCCAGTAGCAGAGAAGTGACTGTAGAGATGGAGAATGAATGGAGCAAGCGCCCAGCCACACCACGGCTCCTGGCTGAACTGAGAGGGAGGGTAAGGAGCTCCTAAAATGACTTACCACAAAAAACAATGGAAAACAGATCAGTAATTTTTTAGAATGATAACATGTTGAAATTAAATTTTGGATGCATTGGGTTAAACAAAATATATTATTAAAATTAATTTCATTGGTTTCTTTTCAATTTTTTTAATATGCTGCTAGGACATTTAGAATTACATTTGTAGATCATATTATGTTTCTTTTGGACACTGCTGCTGTAGAATAATAATCTCTCTTCAGATTGAACTCCTTGAGGAAAGGGCCATCTTAGTCACTTTTTATTCTCTCCCATCCTCCCTACCTCTAGTACCTGGCACTGTGCCACGTATATGGTGGTAATAATGATAAAAATAGCTAACACTAATTGAGAACTCACTGTGTGTTTGGCACTGTTTTAAGCACTTTTTATTTTTAGCATGTATTAACTCACCTGATCCTCACATCAACCCTAGGAGTTAGGTACTATTATCCTCATACGGTGTTTGAGGAAACAGATGCAGAAATTTTAGGTGTTTTCTTCAAGGTATATAATTTGGAACTGAATTCAGACCCAAGTAGTCTGGCTCCACAGACCTCACTTTGACCCATTGTGCTATGCTGCCTTTTTGAAACATCAATCACTGTTAAGTGAATAAGTTTTCTAGGTTTTCTACATTTTCCTCCATGAAGTCTCCAAATCTTTTTAGAACCCCTTACTTGACTGGGTAGGGAGGAGATCTGTGATGAGGAACTAGTGGGAATAAATTCATTGCCAAAGTTAATTACTCAGAATATTAAAGGAAACTTATCTCCAAAGAACCTCAGGGCAAGATGCTTAGAACCAGTCCTGCCACCACCACAGCTACCACCACAGCCAGCAATGTGAGCATTTTGCAGCAGTTTGCCAGTGGCCTGAAGAGCCGGAATGAGGAAACCAGGGCCAAAGCTGCCAGGGAGCTCCAACACTATGTCAATGTGGAGCTCTGAGAGTTTGGGGACTTCTATGATCTGGGGCAAGTGAGAGTGGGGTGTTTGGGCTAAATTGCCATCACTGTTTTAGATGCCTTTTGACAGCCAAGGATGCTTTGGAAAATGCAAAGATTCTCTTTTGGAAAAGGTAACAGCTTCTAATGTCCGTAAATTGTACAGGTTCCTTTGCAGTGGTTGCGCATTTCTGTGGCATTTCTTGTGTTTATGGTTACATTTTTGAATATTCTTCTTTTTCCCACCACATACCAAATCCTCACTTCTTTCCTCCTCATCACAGTGGTTGGGATGGTTTGGGGAAATTTATAGTCTGGGGCTAAGTCGAGACTACATGAAGTCAAGGACAATGTCTTGTTCATCCTGGTACCCCAAGTACTAGGTAGAACCTAGGAAAGGATGTTTCCTACCATAGACATTTCCTATATGTCTAACAAATAGACATTGGTTAAATGAACAGATCATTTATGAGTTCCTAATCTTTGGAAGAGCTCACCCTTTACCAGGGGGTCATTAGATACTGTTCTTTTGCAGATGAGTCAGAAGAGTCTACTCGCTTCTATGATCCGCTGAACCATCACATTTTGAATTGGTCTCCAGCTCAGATGCCAAAGATAGGAAAGGTGGCATCTTGGCCATAGGCAAGCATGGAACCTCGGGTAACAGTAATGACCAGGAATAAAGGTCTGCTCATCTTTGTGTCTACTGCACCCTGTGCTCGCCACTCAATAGATGCTAGTTCCTATTTGTCTAATGAACATTACGTAACCATGTGACTTTCTGTGCTCTTATAGTATATGTGTCTTCATTCTAGCAACAGTCCTGAGACATAGGCAGAGCAGGTATTTTCAAATCTGAAAACTGAGTCTCAGGACTGTTAAGTGGCTTTTCTAGAACCAGGCAGTTTGTCAGAGCTGGGCTTAGAAGCCAGCTTCCTTTCCACTCCCTCATGTTGCTTTTCACAGGCTCTCGTTTCTGTGTAGAGCAGGGTTTAGCAGAGTGAGGCTCTCAAATGCAGCACTGTCAGAATGGCTCTTTGTTAAGTTAGGGGCATAGTTAATGAAGGCAAGCAATTTTCAACTTCCAAGGACTGCTAGTCCTTTCTGTGACCTAGTTTCAATTCCTATTTTCTTGGAAAGTAAATTATACTAAAATGAGATCTCTTTGCTTCATGAAAGTAGTTCTGATACAAACATCAAATCTGTTGGTTAAAATGAAAATTAGCTGCTTCTTTACTATGTGGAAATTGAAGTCTGTATTCAAAGGAAAATGAAAGTATAACTCACAAACTTTTATTTCTAGGCAGTGTACTTTTCTGGAAAGCATGTGCCCCATCCTCACCTTTGCCTTCCTCTCTTTTCTAGCCAGCCTCATAGGAGTGGAAGGAGGAAATGCCACCCAAATTGGCAGGTTCACTAACTACCTTCGGAACCTCCTCCCCTCCAATGACCCAGTTGTCATGGAAATGGCATCCAAGGCTATTGGCCACCTCGCCATGGCAGGGGACACTTTCACTGCTGAGTACATGGAGTTTGAGGTGAAGCGAGCTCTGGAGTGGCTGGGTGCTGACAGCAATGAGGGCCGGAGACATGTAGCCGTGAGTGCCTGCAAGGGAGGGGCACAGCTAGGCCTGGGGACCAATGGCAACATGTTAGGTCCCTCATGCATGTTCTCAGGTCCCTGAAAGGCAAAGGCACTGTGTTTCTTGGTGGATTTAGTTTCTATTGTGAATCTGAGTCTCTCTTTCAACTTGAGCTTAGTACCTGTTCCAATTTGCTAATGCGGGGAGGAACCTAAGATGGCGACTAGGTGAGGCAGAGAAAAAAACACCTCTGTGGAAAACACTAGATAAAAACCCAGAAAGGACCCAGAACACCACTTCCAAAGTAGCACCAGCTGGACAAGTTCTGCTAAAGCCACAGGGAACGTGCGTTTGGTGAAACCAGGAGTCTGCATTCTGAAACGAGTGAGTGAGTTGGCTGATCTGTCGGCCACACTGCAGTGGGGGGAGACGCTGGGCTGGCGTTTTTTTTTTTTTTTTTTAAAGAGAGAAGCCCGGGAACAGCTGCAGATAAGACGGGACCGGTCTGGACTAATGCCTTGGTGTCTGGGGTGGAGGACACCCCTTCCCGCACCCACTGCAGATTGTCTCAGGTTCAGGGAAACAAAGGGGAGAAACCCAGCCTCGCGGCTTTCATCCCAGCGGGCGGGGCTGCTCCTGCCCAGGGCTGAGCACACAGCGCAGAGCCGAGCCGAGAGGCCCAGCCTCACAGCCGTCACCGCAGTGGGTGGACTGCTCCTGCCCAGGGCTGAGCGCACAGCACGGAGCCGAGCTGAGAAGCCCAGTCTTGCTGCCATCTCCCCAGCAGGCAGGGCTGCTCCTGCCCAGGGCTGAACACACAGCACAGAACCGAGACAAGAAACCCAGCCTGACAGGGAGTCTTCCCTGCAGCACCGCTCACACGACACAATATCGGCTGTGGACAGTGGCCTTGAATACACCCACAGCTGATTGTCCCGGAGCTGGGAGAGCGGAGCTGTGCAGAAAGGGGGAAGTTAACGCGTCCCATTCAACCGTCTTTGAAGTGGGCTGGGAATGCCCCTACATAGCCCAGCGGCCCAGGGCTTCCCTGGAGGCCGGCGCTCATTTGTGATGTAGCATGGACCTCCGCCCCTCAACAGAGGTCCCCGAAAATCACAGCAGGGAGGGGGGAACCGCTTGGAAATCCCAGGGAACCTATGCCAATACCAAGGACTTTTGTGTCAGCGGCAGAGAACAGCCTTAAATCTCTGGGAACACCTGGGAGGTTTGATTGTTAAACCTGCCCTTCCTCCCTAACCACTCAGGCACACGCCCCTCATTGAGGGCAGACAGCACTGACAACACACCCAAATTAAGTGCACCAATTGGACCCCAAAAGAATCAGATCCCTACATACCACGAAGTTGGGGAGAACTGACTTGAGGGGAATAAGTGACTCATGGATGCCATCTGCTGGTTAGTTCGAGAAAGTGTATGTCACCAAACTGCAATTCTAACAAATTAAAGATCAAGTAAAGCAAATGCCAAGAGGCCAAAAACAACAGAAAATCTTAAAGCATATGATAAAACCAGATGACGTGGAGAACCCAAACCCAAACACACAAATCAAAAGATCTGAAGACACACAGTTCCTGGCAGAATTAATCAAAGAACTACAGACAGGCAAAGAGCGCATGGCATGGGATATAAAAGACTTGAAGAAGAGCATGGCCCAGAATATGAAAGACATAAAAAAGACCCTAGAAGAGCATAAAGAAGATATTGAAAGAGTAAATAAAAAAATAGAAGATCTTATGGAAATTAAAGAAACTGTTGGCCAAATTAAAAAGACTCTGGATATTCATAATACAAGATTAGAGGAAGCTGAACAACAACTCAACCTCCTTGAGGAGCACAGAATAGAAAATGAAAGAACAAAAGAAAGAATGGGGGAAAAATTGAAAAAATCAAAATGGATCTCAGGGATATGATAGATAAAATAAAACATCCAAATTTAAGACTTATTGGTGTCCCAGAAGGGGAAGAGAAGGGTAAAGGTCTAGAAAGAGTATTCAAAGAAATTGTTGGGGAAAACTTCCCAAACCTTCTACACAGTATAAATACACAAAGCATAAATGCCCAGCGAACTCCAAATAGAATAAATTCAAACAAACCCACTCCGAGACATATTCTGATCAGACTGTCAAATACTGAAGAGAAGGAGCAAGTTCTGAAAGCAGCAAGAGAAAAGCAATTCACCACATACAAAGGAAACAACATAAGACTAAGTAATGACTACTCAGCGGCCACCATGGAGGTGAGAAGGCAGTGGCATGACATATTTAAAATTCTGAGAGAGGAAAATTTCCAATTGAGAATACTTTATCCAGCAAAACTGTCCTTCAAATTTGAGGGAGAGCTTAAATTTTTCACAGACAAACAAATGCTGAGAGAGTTTGCTAATAAAAGACCTGCCCTACTCCAGATACTAAAGTGAGCCCTACCGACAGAGAAACAAAGAAATGAAAGAGAGATACAGAGACTTTTAACAGACGTATATAGCATATTACATTCCAGGTCACTGGGACACAAGTTCTTCACTAGTGATCACGGATCTTTCTCCAGAATGGACTGTATGCGGGGACATAAAAACAAGCCTCAATAAAATAAAAAATATAAAAATGAATTTGTTCAAAGAACATTCTTTGCCCCCAATGGAATACAAATAGAAGTCAATAACCATCAGAGACTTGGAGAATTCACAAACACCTGAAAGATAAAAATGAGGGGGAGATGAAAACATTCCCAGACAATCAAAAGCTGAGGAACTTCATCACCGGTAGATCAGTCCTAAGCAGGCTGAAAGGAAGGGACACTAAACAATCGACTGAAACCACATGAAGAAATAAAGATTTCCAGTAAAGATCACATGGTAGATATAAAGACCAATACTAGTGTATGGTTGATTTATAACTCCACTATTTACTTCCTACAGGATCTAAAATACATAAACTGTAATGATAAATTGGTGGTTTTGGACTCAATGTAAAATATGTATTTCTTGACAAGAACTACATAAAGGTGGGGGAATAGAGGAGTATAGGAACACAGTTTATATGTCCTATTGAAGTTAATTTGGTTTCAAAGAAAAACAAAATTGTTATATATTTAAGAGGTTAAATTTAAGCCCCATGGTAAACACAAAGAAAGTATCAAAGAATATGACCAAAGAAATGAAAAGTAGAGTAGGGGTTCCAAGAAGTGAGGGAAGGGGCAATGGGGAGTTAAGAAATGAGAGTAGGGATTTTGGTTTGGGGTGAAGGGAAACTTCTAGAAATGAATGGTCAGAAGGTGATAGCATTACAACATTCTAAATGTGATTAATCCCACTAAGAGAATGCTAGGGAGGGGTGGAATAGGAAGATTTAGGCTATATATATCTTTCCAAAATTGAAAAAAAAAAATAAGACAGTCTAAATAGATGACAATTAAATGCCAAGAATGATCCTGGATGGGATCTGAGACCGGAAGAGAGGAGGCTTAAAGGGACACAGCTGGGACACAAGAAAAAAAAAAAAAAGGAAATATAGAATGTAAGCTTTATATCAATGTTGAACTTCTTGAACTTCTTAGCTGCATTTAATGAGATTGCATATTCCATGGGAAAGGTATATGTGAATTATATTGCCTGTTCAAAGATATGTGCAGCTTGCTCCCATATGTTCAGAAGATAGAGCAATAGATGATGGGTGTTAGGCAGGGAGGGAGGGAGGAAGAGAGGGAGGGAAAGAAAGAGTGGTGTGACAGGATCTTAAAGGTAATGGATCAGGGTATTGGGGGAGGGGGGTCAGGGTATGATGGAAGTCTATATAGGGGGTTTGTACTGTTTTTACAACTGTTCCTGTAAGATTGAACTTATTTCAAAATAAAATTTATTATTAAAAAAAAATTTGCTAATGCTGCTGTTTTGCAAAACACCAGAAATGGATTGGCATTTATAAAGGGGGTTTATTTGGTTACAAAGTTACAGTCTTAAGCCCATGTATTATTTAGGGTTCTCTAGGGAAACAGAATCAACAAGAGATATCTATAAATATAAGATTTATAGAAGTGTCTCATGCAACTGTGGGGATGCACGAGTCCAAATTCCATAGGGCAGGCAGTAACCTGGTAACTCCAATGAAGACGTTTGATGAACTCCTCAGGAAACAAACTGGCAACTTCAATGAACTCCTCAGGAAATGCTTAGCTGGTCAGCTGAAGAAGAAGTGAAGGTCTTCTATCTGTCTCACTTAAAAGTCTTCAAATGATTGATTCAATCCAGCTGACTGCATTCTCTCATTGTGGAAGACATGTCCTTCATTGATGTCATCAGTCACAGCTGCAGCCAATTGATTGATGATTTAACAAACCAGCTGTTCTGGTTTGCTAACGCTGCCTTTTCACAAAGCACCAGAAAAGGATTGGCTTTTATAAAAGGGGGTTTATTTGGTTACACAGTTACTGTCTTTAATGCCATAAAGTGTCCAAGGTAACACATCAACAATCAGTTACCTTCACTGGAGGATGGCCAATGATGTCCGGAAAACCTCTGTTAGCTGGGAAGGCACATGGCTGGCATCTGCTCTGGAGTTCTGGTTTCAAAATGGCTTTCTCCCTGCATGTTCCTCTCTAGGTGACAGCTCCTCAAAAATGTCACTGTTAGTTGTTCTTGGGACATTTGTCCTTTATTAGTTACTCTGGAGCAAAAGTCTACTTTCAAAGGCCATCTCCAAAATGTCTCTGTAAGCTGAAGCTCCTCTCTCAGCTTCTGTACATTCTTCAAAGTGTCCCTTGGCTGTAGCAAGCTTGCTCCTTCTGTCTGAGCTTATATAATGCTCTAGTAAACCAGTCAAGGCCCATGCTGAATGGGCAGGGCCGCATGTCCGTGGAAATTATCCAATGAAAGATTTTACCCACAGTTGAATGGTCAGATCTCCATGGAAACATCCAATCAAAAGTCTCCAACCCAATCAACACCAATATGTTTCCTGCCCACACCAGACTGCATCAAAGAAAATGGCATTTTCAGGGACATAATACATTCAAACCAGCACACCAGCCTTCTGGTTTATTCAGCAGCCACAGACATCCTTACAGTAATGGTTAGGCCAGTGCTTGCTTGACCAGACACCTGGGTACCATCACCTGGCCAAGTTGACACATGAACCTAACCATCACAGTCCACCCCTTGTCAACTTGGAAGTTATATGCATCACCTAAAACCATACTTTATCTCTAAGTAGAGAACAATAACAGACATATATTTCACATACAATACTCCACTGTCCAGTGTACAACCAGAAATGCACTAAATCTCTCCAGAATAGGGTGCAAGTCCTTGAGTGACATTAACTCTTAAAATTGAATTCCTTTAACTTAAATACTGCAAAATGAACAACACAGCTTATGTCATATGAGAAGAGAATAAGACAGAGAAGAAAGCAAAGATATTTGCTTTACAGAAAAATACAAACATACTCATAACGAGGAAATATTCATGCCATCATAGTCCTCGTTTCTGTAACTGGTCACATGGCCCTAGTTCATATTCATCACGACCTTCTTCCACTACCCATTCCATGTTCCCTTTACCCTCAGCAATCACTTCAGCTGGCCATGTTTCTTTTCCTGGTGGGGTTACCCAAACCTTCATTCCTGAAATTTCTTGGCCATTGGTAGTCCTGCCTGGATTGGGTTGTTGCAGTTTTCCATTGACTTTAATCATGGGGCATGGTAGTAATAAGAGATGCCCTAGGGGATCTCCTATACTCCAGGAAAACTCTGCTTTACCTCCATTGTGTAGTTGCAGTGCTATTTCCCCTTGATAATCAGGATCAATCACCCCAGCCAGTACAGTAATCCCCTTTCTTGTCTGTTGATTCAGAGGCATAAGAAGCCCAAAGTGGCCAGGTGGCAGTCTTAACTTCTAGTTCTATGGGATTATTGTTGTGTTTCCTGGCGGAAGCAGTCCTCCTTTTGGAACAAAGATGGTAGACCAGCAGAGCTTAAACTTGCAGGGACAGGAAGCAAAAATTTTCCTAGTGGATCGCTGGGAGTGATAGTGAGTGGTGCCACTCCTGTTTCTACCCCTTGATTCCTGGACCCGTGAACCCTGGCTATGGGAGAAACAGCACCATAGAGTGCATGCTGATTCAGAGCATACAGTCTCCTGGAGAACACTACCCCAGCCCTGCCAGGTATTGCTACCTAGTTGGCATGGCAACTAATTGAGTCTTCAAGAGGCCATTCCATGGTTCTATTAACCCAGCTGCCTCTGTATGGTAGGGAACATGGTAAGACCAGATAATTCCATGAGCATGTGCCCATTCCTTCACTTCATTTTCTGTGAAGTGGGTTCCTTGGTCAGAAGCAATGCTGTGTGGAATACCATGATGGTGGATAAAGCATTCTGTAAGTCCATGGATGGTAGCTTTGGCAGAAGCATTTTGTGCAGGGAAGGCAAACCCATATCCAGAGTATGTATTTATTCCAGTAAGAACAAATCACTGCCCCTTCCATGATAGAAGTGGTCCAATGTAATCAACCTGCCACCAGGTAGCAGGCTGATCACCTTGGGGAATGGCGCCATATCAGGGACTGAGTGTGTGTCTCTGCCACTGGCAGATTGGGCACTCAGCAGTGGCTGTGGCCAGGTCAGCCTTGGTGAGTGGAAGTCCATGTTGCTGAGCCCATGCATAACCTCCATCCCTACCACCATGACCACTTTGTTCATGAGCCTATTGGGCAATGACAGGAGTGGCTGGGGAAAGAGGCTGATTGGTATCCACCAAATGGCCATTTTATCCACTTGGTTATTAAAATCTTCTTCTGCTGAAGTCCTCCTCTGGTGGGCATTCAATGGGACACAAATATCTTCATGTTTTTTGCCTACTCAGAAAGGTCTATCCACATACCTCTTCCCCAGACTTCTTTGTCACCAATTTTCCAATTATGTTCCTTCCAAGTCCCTGACCATCCAGCCAAACCATTAGCAACAGCCCATGAATCAGTATACAAATGCACCTCTGGCCATTTCTCCTCCCAAGCAAAGTGAACAACCAGGTACACTGTATTCTATCATTGTGGAAGACACACCCTTCATTGACTTCAGCAGTCACAGCTGCAGCCAATTGACTGACGATGTAACAAACCAGCCTTCTGGTTTATTAAGCAGCCACAAATGTCCTTGCAGTAATGGTTAGGCCAGTGCTTGCTTGACCAGATACTGAGGTATCATCACCTGGCCAAGTTGACACATGAACCTATCACAGGCCAAAAGGTGTCCATGACAAGGCATTAACAACAGGGTACCTTCACTGGAGAAAGGTCATTGGCATCTGAAAAACCTCTGTTAGCTGGGGAGGCACATGGCTGGAGTCTGCTGATCCTGCATTGTGTTCCAGCTCTTCTCTCAGCTCCTGTGCATTCTTCGAAATGTTGCTCTTGGTGCATTTTTCCTCTCTTAGCTTCTTCAGAGCAAAAGTCTGCTTTCAAAGGCCATCTCCAAAATGTCTCTGTAAGCCTTAGCAGCAGGCTCCTTCTGTCTGAGCTCTTATATAGGGCTCTAGTAAATTAATCAAGGCCCATACTGAATGGGTGGGGTCACACCTACATGGAAATTATCTAGTCAGAGTTATCACCTAGAGTTGGGTGCATCAGATCTCCATAGAAACAACCTAATCCAAAGGTTCCAACCTAATCAACACTAATATGACTCTCCCCACAAGACTGCATCAAAGAACATGGCATTTTGGGGGATATAATCCATCCTAACCAGCACAATACCTGAAGAGGAAATGTAAAGTTCTCTTCTTTATTGTCATTTCAGCCTTAAATTCAGGACTTATTTTGACCTCTGATTCTCCCAAGCAGAAGGCACACTCAGCCATAGAGGAGAGAAGTCACAAGACAAATTGTTTACAACCCCCTAGACAACTGTATCTTTATCTTTATCAAGATCTTTATCAGAGTACCTCACATATACTGCGGTGTGAATATGAAAGTACTAGAAGCAGAAGTGGGTACCTTCTCTATCCCCACTAGGAGAGGTGGTATCCCTTCTTCCAGCCTTTTCTGTTTATATTTTATGCATTTATTGATCAGTGGGTACCTTGCCAGATCCTCCTCTTTCTCCGTTGGCTGCTCTGCAATTGAGGGAGTGGGGGCTTCTTATCCCCTTCTTTCAGTGGCACATCCTTGCCTCTTTTGGGTGCTCATCCATGCAAAGGGCTGGTTTGATGGGCTGGGATTCCAGACCATGAGATGGGGTAGAGTTTATCCTTAAGAGAGAGAATCTGTTAGTGAGTGTGCTGGGGGTCAGGAGCTTTAATCAGATCCTGTCCTGTCAGCTCCCTCTTCAGGAGGCAGCATATGAGGAAGGAGCATGGTACAGGGGAAGGACACACACTGGGACCTGGGTTCAAGTTTCATTTTGTCACTGACTTGCTGTGCAACTCTGACCTTCAGTTTCTTCCTCTGTCAGGTGAAAATAATAACAGGATTAACACTGAACAGGATTATTAATTCATTCAACAAATATTTATTAAGCACTTGCTGTATTCCAGGCAGAGCTCTAGGATGTCATTATAGCAGTATACAAAACATAAAAGGTGTCTGCATTTCCAGAGCTTATTTTCTAACATTACAAGCATTCTATGTTTGTAAATCACCTAAGATAATGAACACAAGAAGTTTGATTGATTTTCCTTCACTTTCTCTGTCCCAAGAGCTTCCCCTAGCCAGAGGCTAAGCTCTAACCTTAGGAGGTGGACAAGTCTTCTCCTTTCCTAATGTATAAAGGCTCTAGGATGAAAAGAGACTATTCTTTTGAGAGAGCAAAAGTCTCCAATATGGATGAGAGTTCTCAATTTGCATTTCACTCACAGGTTCTGGTTCTCTGTGAGCTGGCCATCAGTATCCCCACCTTCTTCTTCCAGCATTGCATCACTTCTTTTTTAACATTTTTTGTGGCTGTGTGGAACCCCAAACAGGCCATCTATGAGGGAGCTGTAGCTGCCCTTCTTGCCTGTCTGATTCTCACCACCCAACGTGAGCCAAAGGAGATGCAGAAGCCTCAGTGGTACAGGGTGAGGAGACAGTTACCTTCCCACCACCTGCCAAGCATATTTACATAAATTGTCACCTAGTCTGTAGAGCCAGAATAGGCCCCTAGCCTTGAAGCAAGTATAACATTTGTTTTAGTTTCAACAGGTATTTTATTGCATTTCATCAAAACCAAGACCCACTGATAGCTACATCATTATTTTGTGTATCACTAAGAATGAAAATACGATGCCAATTAAACTGTGACTTAGTACTTTCTCATCAGCAATTTTTATAATAATCTCTCTCTTCAGAGATGCTAAAATATAGAAACATGGATGTCTTAGAATCAGTGAAATGCAGTTGCTGCTGCTTTAAGTAAGTGCCAGTTCCCTCTCCCCTAGGATTATGAGTCCTGTGTTGACTGCTGCTGCCAAGGGAACTTCCTAATGACCCCTGTGTTGCAAAAGGAGCCCCCACCATGGGACTGAGGGACCTAGGTTCCATCTTGGCTTGTGGTGTGACATTGGATAAGTTACCTAATTTCTTTGAGCCTCTGTTTTCATGTGTCAAATAGGGGATGGTAATGGTATCTGCCTCATGGTGTTTGTGGTTGTGAGAACTGAAGCTAAATTAAATGAGAGGGAAAGCTGCATAAATTAGTATTATTGATGACACTGGTGAAAGGCAGCAGCCCATATGACAGGAGGAGGCACAGGCTTGTGGTGACCCCACTACCGAGCAGGCACTGCCCCTCCTCAGCACACCCTGAGTGGAGGGTCGGGCCTGTGCTCTTTCTAACTTTGGACACTGGGTCATTACGGCATTGTGATGTTTCTGCATAGCACACATCTGAAGAAGCAGAGAGAGGGTTTGATGAGCCCTTGGCCAAGGAGAAGGGCATGCATTGGGATGATCAGATCCATGGAGCCTTGCTGATCCTCAGCGAGCTGGTCCGAATCAGCATCACAGACGGAGAGGTGAGACGCGACACCAGAGGCGAGTCAAGGCTACTACAGCTGGGTCCATCCACATGTCCTTCTGTGTTTCAGGCCCTTGTTAACAGTGAGCAAGACTAAGCAAGATCATTGTCCTTGTGGAGACATAAATTTCCCCCTCAATACCGGCCTTCACTGTGTCCCATAAGTTTTGATACATTGTGTTCTCATTTTCATTTGTCTCTAGATATTTAGCAATTTCTCTTGCAATTTCATCTTTAGCCCACTGATTGTTTATGAGTGTGTTGTTTAACCTCCAGATATTTGTGAATATTCTAGATCTTTGATGGTTTTTGACTTCTAGTTGCATTCCATTGTGATCAGAGAATGTGCTTTGAATAATTTCAATCTTTTTAAATGTATTAAGGCTTGCTTTATGCACCAGCATATGATCTATCCTGCAGAAAGTTCCATGGGCACTAGAAAAGAATGTGTATCCTGATGATTTGGGATGTAATGCTCTATATATGTCTGTTAAGTCAATCATTTATCACATTGTTTAGTTTTTCTATTTCCTTATTTGTCCTCTGTCTGATTGATCTATCTGTAGGAGAGAGTGATGTATTGAAGTCTCCCATGATTATTATGGAAACATCTGTTTCTTCCTTCAGTTTTGCCAATGTTTGTCTCATGTCTTTTGGGGCACCTTGATTGGGTGCATAGACATTTATGAATGTTATTTCTTCTTGTTGACTTGCCCCTTTTATTAGTATATAGTGTCCTTCTTTGTCTCTTATGACACCCTTGCATTTAAAGTCTATTTTATCTGAGATTAATATTGCTACCCCTGCTTCCTTTTGGCTGTAGCTTGCATGGAATATTTTTTCCATCCTTTCACTTTCAATTTCTTTGTGTTTGTGGGTCTAAAATGAGTGTCTTGTAAGCAACATATTTATGGTTCATATTTTTTTAACCCATTCTGCCAATCTGTATCTTTTAATTGGGGAGTTTAATCCATTCATATTCAATGTTATTACTGTGAAGGCAGCTCCTGAATCAGCCATCATATCCTTTGGCTTTTATTTGTAAGATGTATTTTTTCCTCTCCATATTTCCTTTAAGGTACCCTTATTAAAGCTCTTCAGTTCCGTGCCCTTCTCCAGACCTCTCTCTCCTTTCTTTGTTTCTCAGCTGGTAGAGTTCCCTTTAGTATTTCTTGTAGTGCAGGTCTCTTATTGGCAAATTCTCTCAGCATTTGTTTGTGAAAATTTTAAGCTCTCCCTCAAATTTGAAGGAGAGCTTTGCTGGATAAAGAATTCTTGGTTGCCTATTTTTCTCTTTCAGAATTTTATTTATGTCAAACCACTGCCTTCTCGCCTCCATGGTGGCTGCTGAGTAGTCACTACTTAGGGTTATGTTCTTTCTCTTGTATGTGGTAAATTGCTTCTCCCTTGCTGCTTTCAGAACTTTCTTCTCTTCAGCATTTGCTAATCTAATTATAATATGTCTCAGAGTGGGTTTATTTGGATTTATTCTATTTGGAGTTCATTGGGCATCTAAGATTTGTGTAATTATGTTGTTTAGAAGGATTGGGACGTTTTCCCCAACAATGTCTTTGTATACTCTTCCTAGACATTTACTCTTCTCTTCTCATTCTGGAATGCCAATTATTCTTATATTTGTATGCTTCAGGTTGTCCATCATTCCCCTGAGATCTACTTCAAGTTTTTCATTTTTTTTTTTTACCATTTGTTCTTTTGTGCTTTCACTTTCTGTCACACTATCTTCAAGTCTGCTAATTCTTTCCTCTACCTCTTCAAATCTCATCTTATGTGATTCAAGAATCTTTTCATTTTCATCAGCAATCTTTTATTTCCATAAGATTTGCTATTTTTTAAATTTACTCTTGCAAATTCTTCTTTATACTCTTCTAGCTTCTTCTTCATATCCTTTATATCCTGAGCCATGATATTGATGTTGGTGAGTACTCTTTGACCAATTGTTCCAACTTCTGTGTCTCCTCTCACTTTTTAACTTGGGCATTTGGATTATCTATATATCCTGTTTTACTCACATGCATTACAATTTTCTGTAGTTTTTTGCCTCTTGGCATTTGCTTATCTCGATAGGGTTCTTTTAGGATATTTAGGCTCATTTGAACACATCTATAATTTGACAGGGCTACAGCTTGGTGGAGTGCACTTTCCCTGAGATATCAGCAGATGGCTCTCCTGTGCCACCTCTTACCCTCCAGCCAGTTCTCAACTTCATCTGTGCACTAAGTGGGGGGTCCAAACTCTATGGAAGTCCTATCAGTACACCAATTTCCTGTGTGGGTGGGGGACATGCCCTATGCAGTTGTTAGGGAGACTGCTTCAGGACACAGTGACCCCAGCCTTTCCTGGGGCTACAGGTAGCATACCCCGGGGGCTGCAGACCTATGGGTCTCCCCTCCAGTTCAGTTGCTCCTCAGTCCTTCTCTGCGGGGTGCCCATGGGTTGCTGGCACTTCCATTTGGCACATCTGCCTCTAGGTTGTGCACACCATGGGCTCCCATCAAGAAAGAGTGGACACCGCCATAAGCCCACCAACTCCCAAATTCTCTTAAGGAGGCTTTCAACCACACTGCTGTGCAGGGGTGTCTGCCAGCCAGATGCAAAGATGGCTGCATGGGGCATGGAGAGATACCCGCTTCCACTCTCTTCATGGCCTATCCTTGGCATGGGGGTTCTTGGTCACAGGTCCACTCATCCATGGCTTGGCTGCCTGTTTTCCCTGTGGCTTTCCAGGCTGGACCCTCAGCCCACTCCTCAGCAGCTTCCCAGCAGCTTTCCTGGGCAAACACTCACCCAGTCTGCAGCTGGGCTCCCCGCTCCTCAGCGGCTTTCCAGGCTGGACACACTCACTTGTCTGTGAGCTGATATTTCTTCTCTTTCTTCAATTTGGCCTTTGCAGGGTCTTTCTCCAGTCTATCTTCCTTTAGAGTTTCAAACAATTCAGAATTGTCCTTTTTTTTCATTGAATCTCTGGAGAGAAGTTTTCAGTAGTTGTTTACATTGCCATGTTGTGTTTTCCTTTTTTAAACAAGATTTACCATATATTCCTTAAGCAAAAGCCTGTAATCTTTCTCTCAAACTATAACACTAATGGAGACCACTATGTGATATTGTTGTTTTGGCGAACTTTTAATTTTTTTTAATTAAAGGGAAAAATATATTTCTAATGTTTCTAAAAGCTATATCTGAGGAGTGATTATCAGACATATGTCTTTGGTTAGTGCAGCCTCTAAATCATCTTAAAATCTTTCCAATTTTTTAACTTATTCTTAAATGTAAGTGCTTTAATGAAACTCTGATCTGTGACATATAGCCAACACTGACCTTGAGCCATGCACATTGTCTTTTCTGTGCTCAGATACCCAGTACCTCCAGGATACCATGAACCATGTCCTAAGCTGTGTCAAGAAGGAAAAGGAGAGGACAGCAGCCTTCCAGGCCCTGGGGTTGCTTTCTGTGGCAGTGAGGTCTGAGTTCAAGGTCTATTTACCTCGTGTGCTGGACATCATCCGAGTAGCCCTGCCCCCTAAGGACTTTGCCCACAAGTAAGCATCTCTGTTATGATGTCCCCTCCCACTCCATCCCAGCTTCCATGGAGCGTAAGCCCCTTCTGTGTATCAGGAACCTTGAAGGAATAGCAAATCATATAAGAATAGCCCTTCCTTCCTCAGATGATTCTAACCTCTTCCAAATGAAATTACATGTATGTACATATTTTGGGAGATTGAAAACCCTGTAAACATGTTAGATACCAGTGCCATTTTCAATATTATTATTTACTGGAAATTTCCTAGTTTCACTCTTTTCTCTGACTTTCAGGGATCTTGTTTTGATGTGAGACTTAAGGAGAGGAATCCTGGACTGGAAGCGAGGGGACCTAAAGGTCCATTTTTTCCTTATTACTAAAGTTGGATAAGCTGTTCCACCACATGTTTAAACCTCCTGGTGAATACAATGAAGTGAAAATCCCTCAGCAACCTGCAAGATGGATAGGCCAGAGTGTCTTTCTCTAAGGCTAGGGTCTGAGTGTTAATTGGCTTTCGTTTTAGAGTTGTATCTTTGTAGTAAGGATTGCTCTGGTGAGTTAGTAAGCCCCGTGCATTATAAAGCCCAGAATCCTTATCATGGGAGAATCTCTTTCCATACCATGACTGTGCTGTACTTTGTTCCCTGGTGAACAGGTGGTTCAGTTTGCTTCCTAGATAGGGTACCCTGCCCAGCACCACACTAGCCCATCTGGTGCCTTTTGGTGAATTTAGAAAAGACGCCTCTTCCTCAAGGCATTTACTGCCATCTGGTGGATTGTTGTTATAAATATACAAACCTATTAGGACTAGAATGTGAAGGGTACCCCCTAGAATCTTGCAGGAGAAAACCTGCACTCCCACATGTGGTGGCCCTGCTGGGTAAGCTGTCCTCCTTGCGTCAGGGTGATTTTGAGGCAGGACATCTTAAAAGTTTAGGATGTCTGAACTAGCCACTCTGTTTCTCTGCAGGAGGCAGAAGGCAATGCAGGTGGATGCCACCGTGTTCACCTGCATCAGCATGCTGGCTCGAGCAATGGGGCCAGGCATCCAGCAGGATATCATGGAGTTACTGGAGCCCATGCTGGCAGTGGGACCGAGGTGGGTGTTCACAAACCTTTGCCTTGCCAGTCTCAGGGTTGTGTTTGGTCCATAGTATTGGAACTGTGCTTAGAGAGAGGCATGGTTAAATTGCACATAAACTGGACAAGCAGGGTCTCTCACACTAATCTTGAATCCTAGTTTTATTACTAGCTAACTGTGTGATTTCAACTACATTACTTACCTTCTCTGAGCCTCAGTTTTCTCATTTGAAAAGTAGGTACAATAGCAATTCCTATTGTCTACAGTTGTTAGGATTAAGTGAGAGAATTCATAAAATAGCTACCCTCAGCACAATGCCTTGCATATAGGAAGTGCTCAGTAAATGTTTGCAGTTATTGTTTATATTATTATTGGGCAAATTGCTTCAGCTCCCTAAACTTCAGTTTCCTTCATTTATAAAATAATGCCAGTCTGCTTTTCCAGATTGTTTATCGTGACTCAGACTTTTGCAGTGGTACTGAATTATATTAAACAACTTCTCTTAAGGCAAAAACCAGAAACATACTGATTGTTCTGAAATCTGAGGCCAGGACAGGAGTGTTCAGGACATGTACTCTATTTTGCAGTATCCTTTCTATTCTAAAGACCAAGCAGTAATGGAGCCTGAGCCCCTTGCTGGACAAGAAGGATTGTTTCTTCCCAGGAACAGGCCAAACGTCACATTCCCAGCTGTATATGACTGGTTTCCTTTCCCTCAGCCCTGCCCTGACTGCGGTGCTCTACGACCTAAGCCGGCAGATCCCGCAGCTGAAGAAGGACATCCAAGACGGGCTCCTGAAGATGCTGTCCCTGGTCCTCATGCACAAACCCCTCCGGCACCCAGGCATGCCCAAGGGCCTGGCCCATCAGCTGGCCTCCCCTGGCCTCACGACCCTCCCTGAGGCCAGCGATGTGGGCAGCATCACTCTTGCCCTCCGAACCCTTGGCAGCTTTGAATTTGAAAGTGAGAAATTCCATGGCTCTTAACAAGATAGCAAGCAACGCTGGGAGCCTTGAGAAAGGAATGACGGTGACTGGCATTCCAGGATCTTGCCAGGAGTACTGGAGGCAGGATAGGTGATTCTGTAGCCGTTCATCCTTCCCAGACTCCTTCCATATATTGTTAACCCTACTGTGTATCATATTGAGTTTGGGGGCAGCGAGTATTCAGTAGAAGTATGCACTGATCCAAGGAGATAATGCTTCAGAGATGGAAAAGTCAAAGATGGATCCCTCTCACCTCCACACTTCAACCCCATAGCTGAGGTCATGTTTAATGCTTCAAGATTTACAAATAGGGACTTGGGGAGGGTTCTCATTCCTGGAGTTATGATTTCCAAGAGTGATATATTAGATAGTTGAATTTGGAATTCTAAGCCCCAATAAACCCCTGGTAATACCTTAGGGAGATATATTTTAGGAAAAAAAGATAGTTATTTTTGAAACATTAGATCACATGGGTAGTAGTGGTCATTACTACAGGGAGATGTGCAAGTGCAAAATGCCCAGACATGCTGTCTGAAGACTTTTAGATCTGTGGTTTCCCTGTTGTAGTTAGTCCACTTTACATTGATTAATGCCCAATCTAATTTATTTCTAATCAGCCTACATCAGATTCTCTTTCTAGAATTTAAATATGGGAACTAAAATGGACAGGGTACATTTGTTCAAGAACTTTTACCCTCTGGTGACATAAGGGCTTGGATCAGAATAAAAAAAAAATAACTTCTTTTAAGGGAATAAAAAAACAGTTAGCTTAGGTGGGGTAGCTTTTTTCTGTCTCCTTCACCATTCCTCTTCTTCCTTTTTGCCAATTCTAAGCCTGTTTGTTACCCTTCTAAAAGAGTTCTGGGTCAGTATCTTGTTGATCCATATCTTGTTAAAAATTGAATTTAGAGCCACAAATTGCAGCTAGCAAGTTGCAGATCTACCTATCCAAATCACAAGTGTTTATGCTGTTTTCTCTCTGCATTTGTATCCAGGCCACTCTTTGACCCAGTTTGTCCGCCACTGTGCAGATCATTTCCTGGACAGTGAGCACAAGGAGATCCGCATGGAAGCTGCCCGCACCTGCACCCACCTGCTTACACCCTTCATCCACCTCATCAGTGGCCACGCTCACATGGTTAGCCAGACTGCAGTGCAAGTGGTGGCAGATGTGCTCAGCAAACTGCTCATGGTTGGGATAACAGATCCTGGTAAAGCTTATAGACGGAACCAGTCTAGGGAAGTTTGGGAGCCTGCACAGTTAGAAGTAGCCAGTTTCACTATGTGGTCTCTCTAGAGATCTTCAGCTTCTACCAAGCTGATGTTCAGCTATTTCTCTGCCAAGGTGTTAAGCTTGATTACTCCAGCCTATTGGTGTAAGATAATCTTGTCTTTACCTTTGCTCCTGTGAATAAAGGAAAAAATGACAGAAGGTTAGATGAGAAAAAGGTATCTAGAATTCTCCCATTAGACTGATGGCGGTCAAGGTCGTGACTGGGAAAGGACTGGAAGGATGAAATACTGGAAGAGTGTTCAAAGACTCACTTGCTCTTGCAGTCTCTGACAGCCACTATTTGGCATTTGTTCCAGTTTGCTAATGCTGCCCTTTTGCAAAACACCAGAGATGGATTGGCTTTTATAAAGGGGATTTATTTGGTTACAAAGTTACAGTCATAAGGCCATAAAGTGTCCAAGGTAAGACAACAACAATTGGGTACCTTCACTGGAGAAAGTCTATTGGCATCCAGAAAATCTCTGTTAGCTGGGAAGTCACATTCCTGGCATCTGCTTGCTCCCAGGTTGCATTTCAAAATGGCATTCTCCAAAATGTCAGTGTTGGCTTCCAATGGCCACCTTCAAAATGTGTCTCTCAGCTGCAGCTACTCTCTCAGCTCCTGTGCATTCTTCAAAGTGTCACTCTTGGCTGTAGCTGCTCTTCAAAATGTCACTCTTAGTTGCTCTCTCTTGGCTGAAGCTCTGAGCAACTTCTGTCTGAGCAATTATATAGGGCTCTAGTAAATAATCAAGGCCCACACTGAATGGGTGGGGTCACACCTCCATGGAAATTATCTAATCAGAGTTATAACCTATAGTTGGGTGGGTCACATCTCCATGGAAACAAGCTAATCCAAAGTTTCCTATAGTTGGGTGGGTCACATCTCCATGAAAACAAGCTAATCCAAAGTTTCCAACTTAATCAACATTAATACATCTGCCTCCACAAGATTGCATCAAAGATAATGGCCCATACAATCCATTAAACATCCAAACCTGCACATTCCACCCCCTGGACCCCAAAGTGACATGATCTTCCCATATACAAAATACATTCATCCTATCACAATATCACAGAAACTTAAATCATTTCAGTAACAATAAGTAAGTACAAGATCCCATCAAAATCAGTTACAGGCATGGTCTGTCCTAAACCAAAATTCCCCTCTGGCTGTGGACCTGTGAAACTTAGAACAAGTTATCTGCTTCCAATATACAAAGGAGGGACAGTCATAGGATAAACATTCCCATTACCATAAGGAGAAACTGAAAGGAAAACAGAGTTTAAGGGACCAAAACAGTTCCTGAAACCCACAGGGCAAACTCTGTTTGATTTCAAAGTCTGAAAGTCATTCACAGAACCACGTTGTATCCTTGGGGCTTGAGAGAGAGGCAGTCCCACATTTTCCAAAGGCTTACACAGCAGCCCTTTTCTTTCCAAATGCTGGGATGAGTGGTCCAACATATCCATGTATTGGGGAGACCACCTTCTCGGCCCCACCCTCCTCAAACATTGGGTGCCACCTGGACTCTGCCTCTCCAGGGCAAAGGCTCTCCCCTCTTTGAACAGTGGGGTGGCCACCATGCTCTGGGAATGTGCTCCACCCTCTCTGAGGCTTGGGGTGACAGCACTCTTCCTGAGCATGGAGGGGAGGCAGAAGGCTTGCCCTCGACCTCGGGGGCAAACTCACCCTTTCCACATGTGTGGGCTGCTCCCTTCTCCCTACCCGAGACTTCTTAACTCCAGACCTCAATCTCCATGGCTCTGTCTTTGAAGATATTTTTCCTTCAATTCGTTCCTCTGTCCCCTTCAGTCCAGACTGGCCATGGCTCCAGCTATAGAGTGCTCTCAAAAATTTTGTTGGCTTGGCATGAAGCACACAGGGGTCAAAACCATCAGACAATAGGCCTTTCCACAAATCCTTTCTGTATAACTCCATTTCCAATCCTGGCTTGTGCTGAAATGGTGGTCGGGTTCCATGTTTGGTTAAATCCTCATGTTGGGCTGTAGCTTCTGGGATTCCACCCCTTGGAAGCCTGGAATTTTCCAAACCATCAGTTTCTGGTTTCTTTGAACCCAAGGGTTCAGTTCTAAGTTAATGTTTCTCCACTTGCATTTTATTATAAGCTGCAAGGAGAAGCCATGCTAAATCCATACCTTTTAGTTTCAAAATCTCATCAGCCAAGTATCCCAGCTCATTGCTCTCAAATTCTTCCTTCCATCTGACACCAGGACTCAATTTTGCCAAATTCTCTGCCACTTTAAAACAAGGATCGCCTTTCTTCCAGTTCACAACAACACATTCATCATTTCTGCTCAAGGCCTCATCAAAAGTATCTTTAGAGTCCATATTTCCACAAACAGTCTCTTCAAAGCAGTTTAGGCCTTTGTACACCTGGCCCAGGCAGAGAACTTGCAGGCCCTGTTTGTGGCCTTGAATGACCAGGTGTTTGAGATCCGGGAGCTAGCCATCTGCACTGTGGGCCGGCTCAGTAGCATGAACCCAGCCTTTGTCATGCCTTTTCTGCACAAGATGCTCATCCAGGAAACAGGTGTGACATTCTATCCAGGAGGCCACGGGGCAAAGTACTGTCAGTGGGAGTGCTGCTTGGGGAACGGGTTGAGGACAAGGAAGAAGAAGAAAGATTGAGACACTTGGAAAAAGCCACATTTGGCTTCACGGGTCCACACGTTTCCCCAGTTTCGTAAATGCATTTCCAGTGGTTATCACCTCATAAGCTTCTTGTCACTACAACTCCAGGGTGCTGCCTAGTTCCATGTTAATTTCTCATGCAGCTCGTTTTCCTCCCTGGCAAGTCACCAGCTGTGCCATTTATTGGGCCTTCTCCCTTGATTGGCTACAGATGGCATCAATCTTCCTGACACCTCCCCAACCTTCCACTGTCCTGCTTTTCCTGTTGATGACAGATCAGGCCCAGAGCCTGCTGTTCTTAACAAAATAACAAATATGAGAATGGTTCCAACATTTTCCCTCAGTCATTGCCTCAGGTCTGTGGTCCTTGGCTTTTCTTCATAAACAAAATGTTCTGAAACAAAGTGCCATGGCATGCTAAGCTGCCTGGATGATAGCCTAAGGTTGGCATTGCTGCTAGATCTAGTAGGATTTCCAATTCCTGCTGAAGCCTGGCTCCCCATTCTTTGTCTTCACCTACCCAAGTAAGTTCTCTGGCCTCTGTGAGCAATGCATGGTCCAGACCTTCCTGCCTCAAGTTATTCCACCTCCCTCCTCTGGCTCTCAGTGTGGCTCACCCAGTCCTTTCCTTTCCTCTCCTCCACTCTGCTCTCAACTCTTCCTCTGCCTCCTGAGCCTCCTCCATGGTTTCTTTTCAAATAAACACTTTTCATAACATATAAAGAACTGAAACAGAGAGAATCATTAATATATATTTAACTTTCATTCTAGACAAATATCGTGTATTCATAATTCATCATAATTCAAGTGGCTATAAAATTACATCATCAATCAACAAATTAGGAAATTGTACTTATGTTTGCACTTCTGTTTTTAACCTAATAGTCTACTTCTTAAACTGCTATCTCATGTTAGGAATGCTTATCATTTTAAGTCTTTTAAAAATGCCTAATGCTTAGGGAAGAAAGAGAAATCATTATTGAAAAGTCTAGCTCAAGTTGTGCTAACTAAGTTTACTATAGAAATGTCTCCTTATAAGAATATCAGCAAGTCAATGTGGTCAACATTTTTTTTAGCACCTGCTGTGCTTAAGGACCTGCCAAGGGCTGGAAATACATCAGTAAACAAGTCCAACGTGGCTCCTGCCCTCCTGAAGCTGCCATTAAGCTCTCAGGCTATTCTATTTTTCTGGTATTAGAGAATGTGAACCTGTTGAATGAATTTTGGCCCTTGAAACTAAAAAGTTAAAAATAACTTTTTTGTTGCATTAAGCTTTGTTACAGATTTTCCCAGATTGAATAGCACATGTCCATGACTTGGTAAGGGACATGCCCTAACTGTGCTGCAGCCTTTTTTCAGTGTCCGGGTCAGCAGGGTGGATTGGTTATTATGTCTAGGGTGCAGCAAGTCTGTCTGGCTCTGGAAGTGAATTTGGGGTTCTTTGATTTGGCCCAACACTGCCCCAGGTAGTTGTGCCGTCCACACTGGTATCTGAACACCAAGTATAACAAATTGTAGACCCCTTCTCTGGGTAGCTGAGCAAACATGGGATTTGTTGTAGTCGTTTTCCATACTTCTTAGAGATTTCCTTCTAGCAACTTTGGCTATCCAAAAGTCTGTGTTGTCTATGTATATTGTCTCCATGAACATAATGTCCTGATTTGCTGGTGTTTTAAGGATGTCAGTTAGAACAAGTTGTCTCTGCTCATTAAGATCCAATCGGATCCTATTGAGTCGATCCTTAATTACTTGGGTTTATCTAGATTTGCCCCAAACAGCTACTGAGTATCAGCATTTCTTTGAACATCTTAGCTGATCTGATTATTCTCTGATTCATTTGTCATTATTTGTAGGCCCTCTGAGAGTGGCTTATGGGACAAAGATTTTTTCCTTCAGAGAGCCCTCCCCTCATTCTTCATTTCTGTAAAACCCTGCTCACCACTATCCCTGTTGGTTTTCTTTCTTCCTAGACTGTGTGTGCTACACTTAAGGGCTATGCTTTAGAGAGGACTGTGGGACCTTGGGATGCTGGAAAGGAAGAGAAGGGGCTGGTGTCAAACAGTTTTTCTTCCAGTCGCAGTTCTATCCAAGACTGTTCTGTTAGCTGCAGAGGTGCCCTCTGCTTGTGGAGCATCTAGCAGTGGAGTCCTGGTTCTTTCCCCTGGTTCCCTGCCACATTTTCCCTTTTGACACACAATCCCTCTCTAGAATTTCCTCTGTCATCATGAGCCTTTCTTCTTCCCTACAGATTTTGACAGAGCTGGAGCACAGTGGCATTGGAAGAATCAAAGAGCAGAACGCCCACCTGCTGGGGCACCTGGTCTCCAATGCCCCCCGACTCATGCACCCCTACATGGAGCCTGTTCTGAAGGTAAAAGCACAACAGACAGAGACTGGCACTTCCTCTCGGAACCATCTTGTCTGCTCATTTGGGAAGAGTGGAGTGTTCACTGGTACGCTGAACTGAGTGAATTACTTCTGTGGTCCTTGCTCAGAGACAAGGACTACTTCAAGCACTTTCAATTAAATAATACTAAGAGTTCTCCAGCTGCAGGAAAGTGCTCCTCTTCTAAGAAATCAGATGTGATGCTTAGAGCACAGCAGCAGATGTTCTTGGAAAGGAGAGGTAGGTGGATTGTGGCCTATAGTGTTATCCTCTCAGGCCCTTCCTTGGCTGTCAGCACCACCAGGCGGGCCCATCTGTGAACCGATTCTAGTTCTTATGCTCCTGGCTGCACTTGTAATATCCGCAGCCAGCACCCATGAGACCCTGTTCAGGTTGGGGAACATCTGCCCACTAACTTGTCTGAATGCCCAAGGGGACTACACAGCTGCTGAACAGATGTTTGCCTAAATTCCATTTCCTTTCATCCAGGGGAGTACTTTTATTGTGTACTTATTGAGTACTTATTTTTATGGCTTCAGTTACAAGGTTGTGAATTATAATGGTAAAAAGCTAAGTTAAACAAAGCAGTTTAAAAAACCCCATTATATACTGTTTTAGGGTTTTGTGGATTGGGTACTAAAAAAGCCAAAAACCCTCTAGTCCTGGAAGGTAGAGCTGTTCACTGGATCGGAATATAGCCTGTGTTAGCAAATTCTCTCAGCATTTTATCTAAATGATAACATGTGTTAGCATGAGGTTGTTTACTCTTCCATCTCAGAGCTTCCTCCTGAGATCATTTTCCTTCTTCCTAAGGCAGATTTCTCTTGTGCACATTCACTGAAACGAACTCTGTTTTTGTTTATCTGAAAAAGCCTTTTTTGCCATCTTTGTAAATCTTCATTTAGCTGAGAACATGATTCTGGGGTCTCCTGCAATTTGGTAGATAATTATCCCACTGTTTTCTGACTTCTTTTGTTGCTGTTGAGAAATCACTGTTCCTTTTTACTTAATATCTCTTTTCTGTATGCTGTTTTACAGATCTTCTCATTGTGTTTCTTGTCCTGAAGTTTCACTGTTATCTATCAAGATGTGAATTTCTTTTTCTTATCCTGTTTATTTGTTGACCTTTCTCACTCTGAGGATTGGGTATATTTTATTGATGTTTGAGAAATTCTCATCTATCTTTTTTTTATTAATTCAATTTTATTGAAATATATTCACATACCATACAATCATCCATGGTGTACAATCAACTGTTCACAGTATGATTCTATAGTTATGCATTCGTCACCACAATCTATTTCTGAACATTTTCCTTACATCAGAAAGAATCAGAATAAGAATAAAAAATAAAAGTAAAAAAGAACACCCAAATCATCCCCCCCATCCCACCCTATTTTTCATTTAGTTTTTGTCCTCATTTTTCTACTCATCCATCCATATGCTAGATAAAGGGTGTGTGATCCACAAGGTTTACACAATCACACTGTCACCCCTTGTAATCTACATTGTTATATAATCATCTTCAGGAGTCCAGACTCCTGGATTAGTGTTTGATAGTTTCAGGTATTCACTTCTAGCTATTCCAATACATTAAAACCTAAGTGGTGTTATCTGTATAGTGCATAAGATTGTCCACCACAGTGACCTCTCAACTCCAGTTGAAATCTCTTAGCCACTGCAACTATTTCGTCTCATTTTGCATCCCCCTTTTGGTCAAGAAGATATTCTCAATCCCACAATGCCAGGTCCAGATTAATCCCCAGGAGTCATATCCTATGTTGCCAGAGAGATTTACACCCCTGGGATTCGGGTCCCACATAGGGGGTAGGGCAGTGAGTTCACCTGCCGAGGTGGCTCAGTTAGAGAGAGAGGGCCACATCTGAGCAGCAAAGAGGTAGTCAGGGGGAGACTCTTAGGCACAATTACATGCAAGTTTAGCCTCTCCTTTGCAGTAACGAGCTTCATAAGGGCAAGTCCCATGATAGAGGGCTCAGCACATCAAACCACCAGTCCTAATGTTTATGACAACATCAATATTAGTCCAGGTGAGGAAGTTCTGTTGGACTTCCGCACTTTCCCCCAGCTCCTCAGGGTGGGGTGGGGGACTGTAAATATATTTTTATTCTCTCCCCAATTACTTTGGGATGTGACACTATTTCACTCTAACCTATACTAACTTACTGTATCTCACTTCCTATTCAAAGTTTCATGTAATTGTGGTGTTAGAACAAACCGACTGTAGAGTTACACCATTTAGAAAATATAGATCCTGCACCAAATAGACATCTCTTCCCTTGGTCTCACATGGAAGTTGAAGTTTTAAAACACACTTACTTTCCACCTTTACCCTTTCGCCCAGTTTGCTCTATTCTTAACCAGATCTGCTTCATTCATATCACTAATTGAAGTCTGGGCTCCTTTCAGCTTTTTTTTTTTTTTTTTTTTTTAACAGTTGCTGTAGATGCCAATACTGACATTCTTATCTGCCGAGCTCCAGCTCTGAGTTTCAGGTGTTACAGAGATATTCGTTGTTCCAGAGACCAAACAGGTTATACACCACGGGATCAGCATCTCATGGAGATGGCCATCACAACTCAGAAATAGAGTTGACTGCTATAAGAGCTTACAATCTACGGACCATTACAACAATCATTTCCCTGTTAGGTTGTGTTCTAAGATTCAGTTCTGAATTTACACATTGTAGTTAGTCTATATTGGTGAGGCATTATAGTGTTTGCACTTATTTCTGGTGCACTTCACTCAAATGCTGTGTACAGGATCCATTCACCTCATTGCGCGTCTCACAGCTTCATTCCTCACAGTTGCTCAATATTCCATTGTATGCGTACACCACAGTTCACCATTCTGTTCCTCAGTCTGTGTACCCTTAGGCCACCTTCACCCATTGGAAATCATGAATACTGCCTCCATGAACACCAGTGTGCAAATGTCCATTCATGTCTCTGCTCTCAGATCTTCCAATGACACACCCCATAATGAAGTTGCAGTACCTTATGGTACCCACATACTTAGCTTTTTGTGGAACCACCACACTGAACTTCAGAAAAGCTATACCATTCTACCTGCTCATGAACAGTAGATAGGTACATTCCTCTCATCATATTTTCTCCAACACTTTTACTCCTATATATATATTTTCTCCTACAATTTTATAGAGTTACATTCACATGCCATACATTTATCCACAGTGTACAGTCAGTTGTTCATGTTATCATCAAAAAGTTGTACATTTATCACCACAATCAGCACTTGACCATATTGATTGCTACAAAAAAATTTTTTTAGTGAATAATAAAAAAGATGATAAAAAGAAAAATAACATGTCATACAATACAATATAATAGTAAGGACAGAAAACAACACCACTACCAAGAATCCCATATCCCTCCCCTGTATCCCCCTCTCATACACACTTAGCATTGGTATATTGCCTTTGTTACATTTAATGGAAGCATATTACAATGTTACTGTTGATCATAGACTCCAGTTTGCTTTGATTATGTTTTTTCCCAAATACCATCCCTTTTTCAACACTCTGCATGGTTGACATTCATTTGCTCTCCCACATGCAAAAGCGTTTTTATATTTGTACATTTAGTAACAGTCATTGGCCAATCCAGTTTTTGCCAAGTTATACAGTCCTGGTCTTTATCATCTATCTTTACCTCTGGTGTCATACATTCTCCTATCCCACCTCTTTCAACTTTACTCACAGACATCTTTCTTCAGTGTACTTACAATACTATGCTACCATCAAATGTAATATGCTATCTATTTCTGAATGTATTCAATAAATCCTGATAAACATTCTGTAGTCCTTCAGCATCAAATGACTAATCTCTATCCTCTTTCTATCTACTGGTAGACTGTGTTGTCAGCTTTTAACACTCAAAGTTTATTCATTAATGTTTGTTCACATTAGTGAGACCATACAGAATCTGTCCTTTTGTTTCTGGCTATCTTCACTCAACATAATGTCCTCAAGGTTCATCCACATTATTATATGATCCATGTCTTTATTCTGTCTTACAGCTGCATAATACTCCATCATGTGTATATACCACAGTTTGTTTATCCACTCGTCTGTTGATGGACATTTGGGCTGTTTCCATGTCTTGGCAATCGTGAATAATGCTGCAATAAACATCAGTTTGCAGAGGTCCGTTTGTGTCTTAAGTTTCAGTTCCTCTGAGTATATACGTAGCAATGGAATAGCAGGGTCACATGGCAAATCTCTACTTAGCTTCCTGAGGAACCTCCACACTGTCTTCCAGAGTGGTTGTACCATTCTACATTCCCACCAACAATGAATAAGTGTGCCTCTTTCTCCACATCCTCTCCAGCACTTGTAATTTTCTGTTTTTTGGATAATGGCCATTCTGGTAGATGTGAGATGATATCTCATTGTGGTTTTGATTTGCATTTCCCTAATAGTGAAGTTGAGCATTTTTTCATGTTCTTGAGCCATTTGTATCTCCTCTTCAGAAAAGTATCTGTCCATGTCTTTTGCCCATTTTTTTATTGGATTGTTTATCTCTCTGTTAGTGAGTTGTAGGATTCCTTTATGTATTTGGGATATTAAACCCTTACCTGATATGTGGTTTCCAAATATCATCTCTCATTGTGTAGGTTGCTTTTTACTTTTCTGACAAAGCCCTTTGATGTGCAAAAGTGTTTAATTTTGAGGAGATCCTGTTTGTCTATTTGTTCTTTGGTTGTTCGTGCCTTGGGTGTGAGGTCTAAGAAACCACCTCCTATCACAAGATCTTTAAGATATTGTCCTACGTTTTCTTCTAAGAGTCTTATGGTCTTGGTGCTAATGTTTAGGTCTTTGATACATTTTGAATTAATTTTTGTATAAGGTGTGAGATAGGCATCCTCTTTCATTCTTTTGGAAATGGATATCCAGTTCTCCAAACACCATTTATTGAAGAGCCTGCTCTGTCCCAGTTGCTTCGGTTTGACTGCCTTATCAAAGATCAATTGTCTGTAGATGCGAGGGTCTACTTCTGAACACATGATTCAATTCCACTGGTCAGTATCTCTGTCCTTATGCTAGTACCATGTTGTTTTCAGCACTGCAGTTTTGTAATATGTTTCAAAGTCAGGTAGTGTGAGACCTCCCACTTCATTCCTCTTTTGCAAGATATTTTTGGCTATTCAAGGCACCTAGCCCTTCCAAATAAATTTGGTTATTGGTTTTTCTATTTCTGTAAAGTAAGTTGTTGGGATTTTAATTGGTATTGCATTGAATCTATAAATCAGTTTAGGTAAAATTGCCATCTTAACTATGTTTAGTCTTCCAATCCATGAACATGGTATGTTCTTCCATTTTTTAGGTACTGTTCGATTTCTTTTAGGAATTTCTTATGGTTTTCTGTGTAAAGGTCTTTTGTGTCTTTGGTTAAGTTTATTCCTAAATACTCGATTCTTTTGGTTACTATTGTAAATGGAATTTTTCTTGATTTCCTCCTCTTGTTGCACGTTACTTACGTATAGGAACACTACAGATTTTTGCATGTTGATCTTATAGCCTGCCACTTTGCTGTATTCATTCACTTGTTCTAGTAGCTTTGATGTAGATTTCTCTGGGTTTTCTACATATAGAATCATGTCATCTGCAAACAGTGAAAGTTTTACTTCTTCCTCTCCAATTTGGATGCCTTTTATTTCTTTTTCTTGCCTAATTTCTCTAGCTAGAACTTCCAGCACAATGTTGAATAACAATGGTGACAGTGGGCATCCCTGTCTTGTTCCTGATCTTAGAGGGAAAGCTTTCAGTCTCTTCCCATTGAGTATGATGTTAGCTATGGGTTTTTCATATATCGCCTTTATAATATTGAAAAAGTTCCCTTCTATTCCTATCCTTTGAAGGGTTTTCATCAGGAAAGGATGTTGAATTTTGTCAAATGACTTTTCTGCTTTGATCAAGATGATCATGTGGTTCTTCTGCTTTGATTGATTGATGTGGTGTATTACATTAGCTGATTTTCTGTGTTGAACCAGACTTGCATACCTGGAATAAATCCCACCTGGTCATGGTGTGTAATTCTCTTAATGTGCTGCTGGATTCAATTTGCAAGTATTTTGTTGAGGATTTTTGCATCTATATTCATTAAAGAGATTGGTCTATAATTTTCTTTTTTTTTTGTAGTATCTTTTGTCTGATTTCAGTATTAGGGTGATGTTGGCTTCATAGAATGAGTTAGGTAGCTTTCCCTCTTCTTCAATTTTTTTTTGAAGAGTTTGAGCTGGATTGGTACTAATTCTTTCTTGACTGCTTGGTAGAATTCACATGTGAAGCCATCTGGTCCTGGAATTTTCCTTTTTGGGAGCTTTTTGATGACTGATTCAATCTCTACTTATGATTGGTTTGTTGAGGTCATCTATTTCTTCTTGAGTCCATGTTGGTTGTTTATGCTTTCTTAGGAAGTTGTCCATTTCATGTAAGTTGTCCAGTTTATTAGCATATAGTTGCTCACAGTATCTTCTCATTATCTCCTTAATTTCTGCAGGGTCAGTAGTTATGTTTCCTTTCTCATTTCTGATTGCATTTATTTGCATCCGCTCTCTCTCTCTCTTTTTTTTTTTTGTTAGCCTAGCCAGTGGTCCATCAATTTTATTGATTTTCTCAAAGAACCAACTTCTGATTTTGTTGATTCTATTGTTTTCCTGTTCTCAATTGCATTTATTTCTCCTCTAATCCTTGTTATTTCTTGCCTTCTGTTTTCTTTGGGTCAGTTTGCTGTTCTTTCTCTAATTCCTCCAGGTGAACAGTTAATTCTTCCTTTTTTGCTGTCTCTTCTCTTTTAACATACACATTTAGGGCAATAAATTTCCCTCTCAGCACCGTCTTTCCTGCATCCCATAAGTATTTTTTTTTCTATTAGTTACAGTCTCTAGTTTATGCTGATTGCATCCCTCCCCCAATGCCTTCCCATTTTTAACACCTTGCAAGGTTGACATTTGCTTGTTCTCCCTCGTAAAAGAACATATTTGTACATTTTATCACAATTGTTGAATACTCTAGATTTCACCAAGTTACACAGTCCCAGTTGTTATCTTTCCTCCTTTCTTGTGGTGTCTCACATGCTCCCCATCTTCCTCTCTCAACCGTATTCATAGTTACCTTTGTTCAGTGTACTTACATTGTTGTGCTACCATCTCCCAAAATTGTGTTCCAAACCACACACTCCCGTCTTCTATCACCCTGTAGTGCTTCCTTTAGTATTTCCTGTAGGGCAGGTGTCTTGTTCACAAAGTCTCTCATTGTCTGTTTGTCAGAAAATATTTTGAGCTCTCCCTCATATTTGAAGGATAGCTTTGCTGGATACAGGATTCTTGGTTGGTGGTTTTTCTTTTTCAGTATCTTAAATATATCACACCACTTCCTTCTTGCCTCCATGGTTTCTGCTGAGAGATCCGCACAAAGTCTTATTAAGCTTCCTTTGTATGTAATGGATCGCTTTTCTCTTGCTGCTTTCAGGATTCTCTCTTTGTCTTTGACATTTGATAATCTGATTATTAAGGGTCTTGGCGTAGGCCTATTCAGATCTCTTCTGTTTGGAGTACGCTGCGCTTCTTGGATCTGTAATTTTATGTCTTTCATAAGAGATGGGAAATTTTCATTAATTATTTCCTCTATTATTGCTTCTGCCCCCTTTCTCTTCTCTTCTCCTTCTGGGACACCAATGATACGTACATTATTGTACTTTGTTTCATCCTTGATTTCCTGGAGACGTTGCTCATATTTTTTCATTCTTTTCTCCATCTGCTCCTTTGCATGTAGGCTTTCAGGTATTTTGTTCTCCAGTTCCTGAGTGTTTTCTTCTGCCTCTTGAGATCTGCTGTTGTATGTTTCCATTGTGTCTTTCATCTCTGGTGTTGTGCCTTTCATTTCCATAGATTCTACTAATAGGTTTTTTGAACTTTTGATTTCTGCCGTATACATGTCCAGTGCTTCCTTTACAGCCTCTATCTCTTTTGCAATATCTTCTCTAAACTTTTTGAATTGATTTAGCATTAGTTGTTTAAATTCCTGTATCTCAGTTGAAGTGTACATTTGTTCCTTTGACTGGGCCATAACTTTGTTTTTCTTAGTGTAGGTTGCAATTTTCTGTTGTCTAGGCATGGTTTCCTTGGTTATCCAAATCAGGTTTTCCCAGACCAGAACAGGCTCAGGTCCCAGAGGGAAGAAATATTCAGTATCTGGTTTCCCTGCGGGTGTGTCTTAGAAAATTGCTCCACCCTTTGATGCCTCAGGTCACTGTGCTTTTCTGCCCAGCAGGTGGCGCCTGTTAGCCTATAATTCTTGACTGGTGTGAGGAGGTATGGCCATGTTCCCCCAGGCTCTGGGGTCTGGTTCTGAATGGAAAGGGCCCCACCCCTTTCTTCCTAGAGAAGACAGACCCCTCAGGTGGAGGTCATTAGCATTTCAATGGTCTCGCTCTCTGCTTGTGCTGTCTCCACCCTTCCCAGAGTCACAGCCCTGGAAACTGAAAATGACTGGGGCTTTCTCCACTGAGCTGAAAAAGAAACAGATAGTCCCCTTCAGACCCAGTCCAAGGCGACCCTCCGGCTCTCCAAGGTCAGTCGTCACCCAAAGCCTCAGTCTGTTTTTTGGGGATGCATACCTGTAGTGAGCACTTCACACTCGCTACTTAAAACCCCAGTTGGAGCTCAGCTGAGCTATATTCGCTTGCTGGGAGAGAGCTTCTCTCTGGCACCAGGTGGCTCTGCAGCTCGGGCTATGGGGGAGGGGGTCTCCCGACCTGGTTCCGCAGGTTTTACTTACAGATTTTATGCTGTGTTCTCGGGCATTCCTCCCAATTCAGGTTGGTGTATGATGAATGGATGGTCTCGTTTGTTCCCCCGCAGTTATTCTGGATTATTTACTAGTTGTTTCTGGTTTTTTGTAGTTGTTCCAGGGGGACTACTTAGCTTCCACTCGTCTCTATGCCGCCATCTTGCCCGAGTCCCCATAAGTTTTGAAATGTTGTTTTCATTGTCATTTGCCTCAAGGTATTTACTAATTTCTCTTGTAATTTCTTCCTTTACCCACTGGTTTTCTAAGAGGGTGTTGTTTAGCCTCCATATGTTTGTGAATTTTATGATCTTCTGCCTTTTATTTATTTCCAACTTCATTCCATTATGGTCTGAGAAAGTGTTTTGTATAACATCAATATTTTTAAATTTATTGAGACTTGCTTTGTGACCCAACATGTGGTCTATCCTAGAGAATGTTCCATGAACACTTGAGAAAAAAGTGTATCCTGCTGTTGTTGGATTTAGTGTTCTATAAATGTCTGTCAAATCTAGTTCATTTATCATACAATTCAACATCTCCGTTTCTTTATTAATCCTCTGTCTAGATGTTCTATCCATTGATGAGAGTGTTGTATTGAAGTCTCCAACTATTATTGTAGAGGTGTCTACTTCTCCTTTCAGTGATCTCAGTGTTTATGTCATGAATTTTGGGGCATTCTGGCTTGGTGTATACATATTTATGATTGTTATGTTTTCTTGATGAATTGACCCTTTTATTACTATGTAGTGTCCTTCTTTGTCTCTTTTAATTGTTTTATTTTTGAAGTCTAATTTGTCTGATATTAATATAACTACTCCTGATTTTTTCTGGTTGTTGTTTGCATGAAATATCTTTTTCCAACCTTTCACTTTCAGACTATGTTTGTCCTTGTGTCTAAAGTGAGTTTCTTGTAGATAGCATATAGATGGGTCCTGTTTTTTAATCCATTCTGGCAGTCTGTGTCTTTTATTGGGGAGTTTAATCCATTTACATTTAGTGTTATTACTGTAAGGGCAGTACTTTCTTCTACCATTTTGTCTTTTGGAATTTATATGTCATATCTTATTTTTTCCTCTCTCTCCTTTTACCTTTCCTGGTAATCTTCATTTCTGTACCCTTATCCAACTGTCTCTCTCCTTTTTCTATCAGCCTGTAGCACTCCTTTTAGTATTTCTTGTAGTGCTGGTCTCTTATTCAGAAACTCTCTCAGTGTCTGTTTGTCTGAAAATATTTTAATCTCTCCCTCATTTTTGAAGAACAGTTTTGCTGGATATGTAATTCTTGTTTGGCAGTTTTTCTTTTTCAGTGTCTTAAATATATCATGCCACTATCTTCTTGCCTCCATGGTTTCTGTAGAGAAACCTGTACATAGTCTTATTGAGCTTCCCTTGTATGTGATGGATTGCTTTTCTCTTGCTGCTTTCAGAATTCTCTCTTTGTCTTTGACATTGGACAATCTGATCAGTGTCTTGGAGTAGGTCTATTGGGGTCTATTCTGTTTGGGGTATGCTGTACTTCTTGAATCTCTAATTTTCTGTCTTTTATAAGAGTTGGGAAATTTTCTTCTATTATTCTTTCTGCCCTTTTTCCCCTCTCTTCTTCTTCCAGGATACCCATAATATGTATATTCATGCATTTCATGTTGTCACTGAGCTTCCTAAGACCCTGCTCATATTTTTCCATTTTTTTCACCATCTGTTCTTTTGTGTATATGAATTCAAATGCCTTGTCTTCCAGTTCACTGATCCTTTCTTCTGCCTGTTCAAATCAACTGTGTGCCTCCATTGTGTTTTTCATCTCCTCCATTGTAGCCTTCATTCTCATGAGTTCTGCCATTTGTTTTTTCAAGTTTACAAATTCTTCTTTATGGTCATCCAGTGTCTTCTCTATATTCTTCATCTCTTTTGCTATGTCTTCCTTCAGTTCATTGAATTGATTTAGCATTAGTTGCCTCAACTCCTGTATTTCAGTTGAACTATTAGTTTGTTCCTTTGCCTGGTCCATATTTTCATGTTTCCTGGTATGGCTTGTTATCTTAAGTTGTCTAAGCATCTGATTTTCTTGATTAGCTTATTCTGGAGCTCATTTTCTCTCTTTTACCTGGGGATTTCTTGTTTGTTGGCTTTGTTCTCTGACTTCTGTTGTTCTGTTGAATTTATTCTAGACCCCTAACTTATGTTCTATTTAGTTAATCAGAATTTTTCACCTCTTGCTTTTTCTGTTTCTTGCCCTGCCTCTATGTAGCCTTTTTGTGAGAAGGTCTCCTCAGATATGGTCAATTCCAGCCATATTTTCCCAGTCTATAGAGGCCCAGGTCTCATGAGGAGTGTATGGGGTTTTCCTGAGAATGAGACCCTCCTATGAGGCCTCTAAAACTGGTGCCTTTCCTCTCCTGTCTGGCAGGTGGCACTTGCCAGCCCACAGCTCCCCCACCAGTGTAAGGAGGTATGGAGCCTTTAGTTCTCCTGGTGACTCTGATCCTATCAGGGGCATGGCTGACTGAAACCAGAATATGAATTCCAGCACCTGGGGTCTGAGTTCCCAGAAGGAGGGCTGCCAGTTTAGCTGTATCTCTCTCCAATATCCCAATCCTAGGAACTCCAGTTGTCTTTCAGGGGAACTATTCCCTTCCTCCCTCTCCTCTTTGGGGCAACTCCAGCTAAATTCCTTGGTCAGCCTGAGTTGCTAATTAAAGATGGGGGTGGAGATGTTCTTCAGGATTGAATCTGGAATTCAAAGACATTCTGGGTACTCTGTCTCCCCCCAAGCCTAGCCTAGTCCTTCAACTTGGGCTTTCTGATAGAAAATAACAGGTTCTAGGAAAGCTAGGAGCAAGTGTGAGCAACATGGACATTTTTTTTCATGGATCAATGTAAAGCTGTTATAATCCAAGTATACAGAATGGAGCAAGTTATCGCACTGGATTATGAAATGGCTACAAAGGGTGGTTGCTCCAGGCTCCCATGTACAAGAGTACAAGGTGTGAAGTCTGAAGAAGAGATCTGAAATAATTTTTCTGCCAGAAATAAATTCTTGAGTTATTTGCCTCACACACAAGAAATCAATTTTACTTTAATATCACAATGGTGCTTTATTACTCCCCCCTGAAGTACTCTTCCTTACTGCCCATAAAACCATGACCTTAAGAGGACCTTCAATATTGGGTTTCCCAGGCCTTATATTAAATATGATGGACTCCTGCAGGCACCGAGGAAGAAGGTGATGTTGTACTCTGCTACCTTCAAAAGCATAAATGTCACCTTCTGACTGCAGTGGCATATGAGAAAAACTCTCTTCCCAGGATTTGGTAACATGTATTTACCATGTGCTGGAGGATTCCCTGTTGATGGCAATATTGTTTTTCTGTTTTTGGGGAAGGCTTGCTTCCTACTGTTCTGTATAATTTAAATGTCTCTTTTGGAAGGGTGCTTTGCAGAGGTGGCTGTGCCCTCAGAGAGGTGTTTTTTGGTTTGCTAAAGCTGCTAGAACACAATGTACCAGAAATGGATTGGCTTTTACAGTGGAGATTTATTAGATTACAACTTTACAGGGTTAAAGCCATGAAAATGTCCAAATTAAGGCATCAACCAGACAATATCTTCTCTGAAGAAAGGCCGCTAACATCTGCGACATCTGACATACAGGAAGGCACATGGCAGGGCATCTGTTGGTCCTACTCTCCCAGGTTTCATTGTTTTCAGCTTCTGGGTTCAGTGGCTCCCTCTCTCAGCTCCTCCAGGAGCTTTTTTTTTCTAAGCTTTCTGAGCTTTTCCTGTCTTTTATCCTCTCATAAAGGACTCCAGTAAAAGGATTAAGACTTACCTTGAATGGGCTGGGTCAACCTCAACTGAAATAACCCAACCAAAAGGCCCCACCCACAATAGGTCTGCACCCACAGGAACAGATTAAAAGAACATGGCCTCTTCTGGGGTACATAACAGCTCCAAACTACGACAAAGTGGAAGGTGATTTCTGTTCTTCTACATCAGACCTTTGTGGTTAGCTTGGAAGAGGCAGCAGGACCAAAATCAAAATGGCTGACTTAAGCAATGTAACTTCCCAGCATCTGAGTCTCAGAACTGGAAAACTCATACATACGTAAACAACTAAAAGCTTCTCTATTCCCTGACTCCTCCCACAGAGGCCTCTTTACAAGGAACTTTTAGGCAGAATGTGACATTGCCCGATGGATGCTGTTAGGGGGAGGAAAGCCTAGGAAGGCAGAGAGCTGGCAACTCCAATGAATGTCTTTGATGAACTCCCCAAGAGAGGCTGGCTGGCTGAAGAAGTGAAAGTTCTCTCTCTTCTCCCATAAAAGTCTTCAACTGATTGAATTAAATGCAGATGATTGAATTCTCTCATTGGGAAGGCATGCCCTTTGTTGATGTAATCAGACACAGATGCAATCAGTTGACTGATGATTTAATAAATCTGCCTTCTGATTTATTAACCAGCTACAAATGTCCTTGCAGTAATAGTTAGGCTGGTGCTGGCATGACCAGACACCTGGGCACCATCACCTGGCCAAGTTGACACATAAACCTAACCATGCTAGTCCATGTCTTGTCAACTTGGCAGCTATACACATCACCTTAAACCATACTTAATCTCTAAATAGAACAAAATATCACACATGTGTTTTGCCTAACAATACTCAGGTGTCCTGTGTACAACTGGAAACACCCTAAATCTCTCCATAATAAGATGCAAGTCCTTGATAACATTCATTCTTTTTCTAATTCAATTTTATTGAGATATATTCACATACCATGCAGTCATACAAAGTGTACAGTCAATTGTTCACAGTACCATTATATAGTTGTGCGTTCATCACCAAAATTAATTTTTGAACATTTTCATTACCACATACACAAAAGTAATGAGAATAAAAATTAAAGTGAAAAAGAACAATTAAAGTAAAAATGAACACTGGGTGGCCCCCCCTTTTTTGCCCCCATTTTCCTACTCATCCATCCATACACTGGACAAAGGGGAATGTGATCCACATGGCTTTCCCAATCACATTGTCACCCATCATAAGCTACATTGTTATACAATCATCTTCAAGATTCAGGGGTTCTGGGTTATAGTTTGATAGTTTCAGGTATTTACTGCTAGCCAGACCAAGTCATTAGAACCTAAAAAGGTTATCTGTATTGTGCATAAGAGTGCCCACCAGAGTGACCTCTCGGCTCCTTTTGGAATCTCTCAGCCACTGAAACTTACTTTGTTTCATTTCACATCCCCATTTTGGTCAAGAAGATGTTCTCCATCCCATGACACCAGGTCTAGATTCCTCCCTGGGAGTCATATTCCACATTGCCAGGGAGATTTACACCCCTGAGTGTCAGATTCCATGCAGGGGAGAGGGCAGTGATTTCACCTGCCAAGATAGCTTAGCTGGAGAGGGAGGGCCTCATCCGAGCAACAAAGAGGCATTCAGGAGGAGACAGGCACAATTATAGCAGGCCTAGCCTTTCCTTTGCAGTAACAGTCTTTCCAAGGGCAAATCCCATGATTGAGGGCTCAGCTCATCAAACCCCAGTCTCAAATGTCTGTGAACACATCAGCAACCATCAAAGTGGGGAAGCCCAACATCCCTGCATTCCCCCCCCAGCTCCTCAGGGGGGCTCTGCATATTTTTTAATTTTTCTTAAATTAACTATTAACTATATAAAACAATTAAAGAAAAAAACATACAATAAAAAAACATTTCAAACAAACCACAACAAGAGATTAAGAAAAAGACAACTAACCTAAGATAACTACTTTACTTCCAACATGTTCCTACTCTACCCCAAGAAAATGACCTAATATAGCAACATTTCTATGAAGTTGTTCCTACCACACCCACCAGAAATTAACAAACCATAGTCATTCCCGGGCTTTCCCAGAACGTTAAATTTACCCACAGTAGCTTATCTGTTCTTATTGCGTTATTGTTCCCCCTTCACTAATTCCTCTCTATTGCTAGGTCCCCTACATTCTACATTAAAAACCATTTATTTTACATTTTTCAAATAACATTCATTCTTAAACTTGATATCCTATTACTTAGATACTATGAAATTAACAATACAACTTATGTCATTTGCTAAGGGATAAGATAGAGAAGAAAACAAAGATATTTGCTTTACCGGCAAGTGCAAACATACTCATAACAAAACAAGGAGGAAATATTCATGCCACCATAATCCTCATTTCTGTAACTGGTCACATGGTCATAGTTCATATTTATCACTACCTTCTTCCACTACCCATTCCATGTTCCCTTTACCCTCAGGAAGCACTTCAGCTGGCCATGGTTCTTTGCCTGGTGGGATGACCCAAACCTTCATTCCTGAAGTTTCTTGGCCATTGGTGGCCCTGCCTGGATTAGGTTGTTGCAGTTTTCCATTGACTTTAATCACAGGGCATGGTAGTACTAAGAGATGCCCTAGGGGATCTCCTGTATTCCAAGAAAACTCTTCTTTACTTCCATTGTGTAGTTGCAGTGCTATTTCCCTTTGATAGTCAGGATCAGTCACCCCAGCCAGTATATTAATCCCCTTCCTTGCCTATTGATTCAGAGACATGAAAAGCCCAAAGTGGCCAGGTGGCCATCCTACCTTGTAGTTAAATGGAATTACTGTTGTTTCTCCTAGTGGGAGCACTCCTCCTTTTGGAACTAAGACTTGTAGACCAGCAGAGCTTAAGCTTGCAGGGACAGGAAGAAAAATTTTCCTAGTGGATCAATAGGAGTAATAATGAATGGTACCACTCCCATTTTCACCCATCCCTTGATTCCTGGACCCATGAATCCTGGCTTTGGGAGAAACAGTATCATAGAGTGGATGCTGATTCAGAACATACACAGTCTCCTGGAGAACACTACCCCAGCTCAGCAAGGTATTGCCACACAGTTGGCACCATAAATGAGACTTCAAAAGACCATTCCACCATTCTATCAACCCAGCTGCCTCTGGTTGATGGGGAAAATGGTAAGACCAAAGAATTCCATGAGCATGTGCCCATTGCCTCACTTCATTTGCTGTGAAGTGGGTTCCTTGATCAGAAGCAGTACTGTGTGGAATACCATGACAGTGTTTAAGGCATTCCTTAAAGGATGGTAGTTTTGGCAGAAGCATTGCATGAGGGAAGGCAAACCCATATCTGGAGTATGTGTCTATTCAAGTAAGAACAAATCTCTGTCCCTTTCATGATGGAAGTGGTCCAATGTAATCAACCTGCCACCAGGTATCAGGCTATTGCCTTGGGGAATGGTGTCGTATCAGGGACTGAGTGTGGGTCTCTGCTGCTGGCAGATTGGGCACTCAGCAGTGGCTATGGCCAGGTCAGACTTGGTGAGTGGAAGTCCATGTTACTGATCCCATGCATAATGCATAACCTCCATCCCCACCACCATGACCACTTTGTTCATGAGCCCATTGGGCAATGACAGGAGTGGCTGGGGAAAGAGGCTGACTGGTGTCCACAGAATGGGTCATCTTATCCACTTGATTATTAAAATCTTCCTCTGCTGAAGTCACCCTCTGGTGAACACTCAATGGGACACAAATATCTTCTTGTTTTTTTGCCCACTCAGAAAGGTCTAGACATATACCTCTTCCCCAGACTTCTTTTTCACCAATTTTCCAATCATGTTCCTTCCAGGTCCTGACCATCCAGCCAAACCATTAGCAAAGGCCAATGAATCAGTATACAAATGCACCTCTGGCCAGTTCTCCTTCTAATCAAAAAGAACAACCAGGTGCACTGATCGAAGTTCTGCCCACTGGGAGGACTTCCCCCTCACCACTGTCTTTCAGGGACATCCCAGAATGAGGCTGCAGTGCTGTAGCTGTCCAAATTCAGGTGGTACCTGTGCCTCATGCAAAATGATCTGTAAACCAGGCCCAAGTTTTCTGTTCCTCAGTCAATTGACTGTAAGGAACTCCCCAAGAGGCCATAACTCTTGGCTTGGAAAGAGAAGGTAATGTGGCAGGAGTGTGGGCCATGGGCATTTGGGCCACTTCCTCATGTAACTTTCTTGTGCCTTCTAGACCTGCTTGGGCCCTATCTCATATTTACCATTTGCATTTTATGATGGAGTGCTGATGTGCATGCCCAACTTTATGGCTTGGTGGGTCAGAAAACACCCAGCTCATGATAGGCAACTCAGGTCTCATGGTACTGTGGTGGGCCCATGGTTAAGTGTTCTGTCTCTACTAAGGCCCAATAGCAGGCCAAAAGTTGTTTCTCAAATGGACAGTAGTTGTCTACAAAGGATGATAAGGCTTTACTCCAAAATCATAAGGGCCTGCATTGTGATTCTCCTATAGGAGCCTGCCAAAGGCTCCAAACAGCTTCTCTATTTGCCACTGACACTTAGAGCACCATTGGATCAGATGGTTCATATGGTCCAAGTGGCAGAGCAGCCTGCACAGCAGCCTGACCCTGTTGCAAAACCTCATCTTGTTCCAGTGCCCACTCAAAACTAGAAGCTTTCCTGGTCATGCAGTAAATGGGCTAGAGTAGCACACCCAAGTGAGGAAAATGTCTCCAAAATCCAAAGAGACCAAATAGGTATTATGCCCCTTTTTTGGTCATAGTATGGGCCAGATGCATCAGAGCTTTTCCTTCACCTTAGAGGGGATATCTCAACATGCTCCACACCACTGGACACCTAAAAATTTTACTGAGGTGAAAGTCCCATGTATTTTTGTTGGATTTATTTCCCATCCTCTGACACACAAATGCCTTACCAATGAGTCTAGAGTAGTTGCTACTTCTTGTTTACCAGGTCCAATCAACATGATATCATGAATATAATGTACCAGTGTGATGTCTTGTAGGTGGGACAAATGATCAAGGTCCCTGCAGACAATATTATGACATAGGGCTGGACAGTTGATGTACCCCTGAGGTAGGATCATTAAGGTATACTGTTGGCCTTGTCAGCTGAACAAAAACTGTTTCTAGTGGTCCTTACTAACAGCTATTGAGAAAAAGCATTTGCTAGATCAGTAGCTTCATACCAGGTAACAGAGAATGTGTTGATTTGCTCAAGCAATGATTCCACATCTGGAAGAGCAGCTGAAACTGGAGTCACCACCTGGTTAAGTTTACAATAATCCACTGTCATCCTCCAAGACCCATCTGTTTTCTATACAGGCCAAATAGGAGAGTTGAATGGGGACGTGGTGGGAATCACCACTCCTACATCTTTCAAGTCCTTAAGAGTGACATTAATCTCTGCAATCCCTCCAGGTATCCAGCATTGCTTCTGATTTACTATTTTGCTAGGCAGGGGCAGTTCTAGTGGCTTCCACTTGGCATTTCCTACCATAATAGCCCTCACTCTGTGAGTCAGTGAACCAATGTGGGGATTCTGACAGTTGCCAAGTATGTCTATCCCAATTATGCATTCCAGAACTGGGGAAGTAACCACAGAATGGGTCCAAGGACCCACTGAATCCACTGTGAGACAGAGCTGAGCTAAAACTCCATCAATCACCTGACCTCTACAAGCCCGTACTCTGACTTATGGACAAAATGACGTTCTGGGTCTTCTGGACTTAAAGTCATTTCTGAGTCAGTGTCTAATAATCTCCAAAATATCTGATCATTTCCTTTTCCACAATGCTTGGTCACCCTGGTAAAAGGCTGTATTTTCCCTTGGAGAAGGCTGGGAGGAAGATTAACAATATAAATTTTTGGCAGTGTAACAGGGTCCTTCCCCAAGGGTACCTGGCCTTCCCCTAATTCAAGGGTCTGTGGGTCTGTAAACTGTCTCAAGTCTGGGAATTGAGTGATGGGCCATCACCCTCTGTTTTTGTAATTCAAATTAGACTTTTTTTTCACTTGACCTTGAATTCTTCTGGTTATACAGATCAAACAAGAATTTAGTAGACTTCCCATTGATTGTACTTCTAGGTACTTCATGATCTACTAGCCAAGGCTGTAAGTCTCTGTGAGTCAGATTATTTTAACTGCTGTTGTGAGCCTGCTCTTCATTAGGTTAGCCATGCCCACCTTGCCTTTGGTGCTGCCATGTGGCTTCTGTCAACTCAGGATCCATTATCCTCATTGTATTTAAAGATTCTAGCTCAGTGACAGAAGTTCCTATGCTAATGTCAGACCTACAGAGAAGGGTTACTACAGATCTCTTCAGGGATGATGGAGCTAGCCTCACAAATTTATTCCCAGAGTCGTGGTAAAAGGTATGTCCTCTGGACATTCCTGGGTTGTGTGGGCAGGTCTTCCAAGATAAATCCACTTTGACATTCCAGTCTCTCTAAGCCTTTGGATCCCCTTCTCTACATTATACCAGGGCAGTTCTGGCATTTTAACTTCAGGTAATGTCAGTCACCTTTTGATCCATGTTTCAGCCAACCATCCAGACAAACTGTTAAAGCCTTTTCTAACCCCTTGAGCTACAACATTGAATGCAGGATTTCTGCTTAATGAGCCCATATCAATAAATTCAGCTTGAACAGACTCTATATTCCTTCCACCATTACCCCACATCCTTACTATCCATTCCCACACATAATGCCATGATTTCTGTCTATATTAATTGGAAAACTCATGCAGTTCTTTTGGAGTATAGCATACTTCCTCATGGGTCACACTTTGTACCTCACCTTCGGGGCCTGTTGGGACTTTAGTCTAGTTATAGATTTCGAAGAAAAGAGTGGTGGTGGGGATGGGTCAGGAAAAGAATTAGAAGTATCCTTCAAACCAATTACCTCAGGACATTCTGTTGCAGTTTCATCTGGTGAAACAGAATTAATCTCTCCAGACAGAGGAGTCATGGCTGCGTCCTTAAGGGAGGTGATTACAGGTTTAGCAGGCACTGAGGGTTAATCTCTTTAGGTGGAGGTAGGATGGCAGGCTCCTCAGGGCAGACTGGAGGTTTTGAAGCTGTTTCTTCAAGGCAGGCTGGAGGTGGAGAGGCTGTTTCCTCAGGGTAGACCATTACAGGTACCTCTAGCAAAGACTTAGCAGAATCCAGGATTCCAATGTCCCCATTGCCATTATTATCATTCCATATGTCCCCTCCCAGTTTTCAGAAGCCCATTCTTTTTTTTAATTCAATTTTATTGAGATATATTCACATATCATACAATTATCCATTGTAAGTAGGACCTTTTTATGATTAAATTCAGTTCCATTGAAATATATTCACATCATACACTCATCCATGGTGTACAATCAACTGTTCACAGTACCATCATATAGTTATTCATTCATCAGCCCAATCTATTTTTGAACACTTTTCTTACACCGGAAAGAATCAGAATAAGAATAAAAAATAAAAGTGAAAAAGAACACCCAAAACATCCCCCCCATCCCACCCTATCTTTTATTTAGTTTTTTGTCCCCATTTTTCTACTCATCCATCTATACACTGGATAAAAGGAGTGTGCCCCACAAGGTTTTCACAATCATGCTGTCACCACTTGTAATCTACATTGTTATATAATCATCTTTGAGTTCAGGCTATTGGGTTGGAGTTTGTTAATTTCAGGTATTTACTTCTAGCTATTCCAATACATTAAAACCTGAAAACTGTTACCTATGTAGTGCATAACAATGCCAACCAGAATGACCTCTCAACTCCATTTGAAATCTCTCAGCCACTGAAACTTCATTTCATTTCATTTCACATCTCCCTTTTGGTCAAGAAGATGTTCTCAATCCCACGATGTCACGTCCAAATTTATCCCTGGGAGTCATATCCCATGTTGCCAGAAAGATTTACACCCCTGGGTGTCAGATCCCACATAGGAGAGAGGGCAGTGAATTCACCCACTGAGTTTCACAAGCCCATTCTTTTCCAATCAGTGCCTTTACTTTAACAGCAGACACCCTGTGAGGTTGAGATTTTCATTTATGTTGTAAATCTGCTACTCACTCGGTGAGATTCTGTGTCTGGTTCTCAGAGATCTCAAGTCTGCAGCGACAGAAAGTAAGATTTTCTTTCAGGGAACACATAGAAACATTTGCATCTGTTGTACGGCATTTAAGTTTCAAATTTGAAGACTTCAGCTCTTCCTTTCTCTTATAATTTTATCCAGCATGTCTAAGAACAACCAGCCAACATCACTATATCCCTTAAGTCCACAAAACTCTGTGAAGGTGTCAAAAACACTGTCACCCAGAGCCTTGCCTCATACAACAGTATGATGAGGAGACTCAGATGGTGATATTTTGTGTATCTCCATTGACAACTCACACATGTACTGTCAGTTCAATCTTGATTATTGGAAATGGAGTCATTACTGCCTTTGAATCTAATCAGATTTGTCCTTCATAACAGTTGTTGACTTAAAGTCTATTTTATCTGATATTAGTATAACTACCACAGCTCACTTTTTGCTATTATTTCATAGAATATTTTTTCCTATCCTTTCACTTTCAACCTACATATGTCTTTGAATCTAATTTGAGTCTCCTGTAAACAACATTTAGTTAGGTCATATTTTGTCTGTAGAATTTAATCCATGTGATCTGTCTATCTATCTATCTATCTATCTATCTATCTATCTATCTATCTATCTATCTAGAGTGTTCACATACCATACAACTATCCAAAGATCCAAAGTGTACAATCAGTTGCCCATAATGCCATCATACAGCAGTGCATCCATCATCACAATTAATTCCTTTTTCAATTTTTAGAACATTTTCATTACTCCAGAAAAGAAATAAAGACAAAAAAAGAAAACTCAAATCCTCCTGTAACCCTAATCACATGATTCATAGTTTTGGTATAGTACATTGGTTACTGTTGATGGAAGAATGTTAAAATACTACTAACTGTAGTGTATAATTTTCAATGGGTATATATTATTTTCCTCTATGCCTCTCTATTATTAACTTCTACTTGTAGTGTCATACATTAGTTCTAGTTCATGAGAGAGATTTCTAATATTTGAATAGCTAATCATGGACATTGTCCACCACAAGATTCGCTGTTTTATACATTCCCATCTTTTAACCTCCAACTTTCCTTCTGGTGACATACATGACTCTGAGCTTACCCTTTCTACCACCTTCACATGCCTTTCAGCACTGTTAGTTATTCTCACAACATGCTACCATCACCCCCTTTCCATTTACAAATGTTTAAGTTCACACTAGTTGAACATTCTGCTCATAATAAGCAACCACCTCCCCATTCTTTAGCCTCATTCTATATCATGGTAACTTATATTTCATGTCTGTGAGTTTACATATTATAATTAGTTCATATCAGTGAGACCCTGCAATATTTGCCTTTATGTGTCTGTCTTATTTCACTCAATATAGTGCCCTCAAGCTTTCTTCATCAACCCCTTTCTTTTAAGATGGTTTTGTTCAAACACCATACATTCTGTCCTAAGTAAACAATCATTGGTTCCCTGTATAGTCACGTATTTATGTATTCAGCACCATCACCACTATCTATATAAGGACATCTCCATTTCTTCCACAAAGAAAGTGGAAGAGTCAAAGAAAGTAGAGAGACAAAAGAAAAGGAAGAAAGAGAGAGAGAGAAAAAGCAACAACAAAAAACATGACAACTAGAAAGAAACAAAAGGAAAGATAGCATTAACCTAAAGTACAATAAGAGGTCAGACAACATCACCAATGCCAGGAATCCCATATCCTTCTCCTATTGCCCCCTCCCCAAGCATTTAGCTTTGGTATATTTCCTTTGTTATATTAAAGGAAGCATAATACAATGTTTCCATTAATAATAGTCTCTAGTTTGCATTGATTGTATTTCCCCCAAAACATATCTGTACCTTTTATTACAATCATTGAGCACCCTAGGTTTCCCTGAGTCACACAGTCCCAGTCTTTATCCTTTGTCTTTTGTTCTGGTGTCCCACATGCTCCTAACTGTCCTCTTTCAACCATAGTCACGGTCATCTTTGTTCAGTGTACTTACATTGCTGTGCTACTATCTCCCAAAATTGTTTTCCAAACCTCTCACTCCTGTCTTTTCCTTTCTGTCTGCAGTGCTTCCTTTAGTGTTTCCTGTAGAGCAGGTATCTTATTCACAAACTCTGTCAATGTCTGTTTGAGAATATTTTAAGCTCTTTCATATTTGAAGGACAGTTTTGCTGGATATAAGATTCTTGGTTGGTGGATTTTCTCTTTCGGTACCTTAAATATATCACACCACTTCCTTCTTGCCTCCATGGTTTCTGTTGAGAAATCTGCACATAGTCTTATCAAGCTTCCTTTGTATGTGATTGATCACTTTTCTCTTGCTGCTTTCAGGATTCTCTCTTTATCTTTGATGTTTGATAATCTGATTATTAAGTGTCTTGGTGTAGGCCTATTCAGATCTATTCTGTTTCGGATATGCTGTGCTTCTTGGAACTGTAGTTTTATGTCTTTCATAAGAGATGGGAAATTTTCACTGATTATTTCCTCTATTATTTCTTCTTCCCCCCTTCCCTTTTCTTCTCCTTCTGGGACACCAATGACACACACATTCCTGATTTTTGTTTTGTCCTTAAGTTTCCAGAGATGTTGCTCATATTTTTCCATTCTTTTTTCCATCTGTTCTTTTATGTGTAGACTTTCAGGTGCCTTGTTCTCCAGTTCCTGAGTGTTTTCTTCTGCCTCTTGAGATCTGCTGTTGTATGTCTCCACTGTGTCTTTCATCTCTTGTATTGTGCCTTTCATTTCCATAGATTTTGCCAGTTGTTCTTTTGAATTTTTGATTTCTACCTTATGTACACCCAGTGTTTTCATTATGTGCTTCATCTCTTTTGCCATATCTTCTCTAAACTTTTTGAATTCATTTAATATTAGTTGTTTAAATTCCTGTATCTCATTTGAAGTGTAAGTTTGTTCCTTTGACTGGGCCATAACTTCATTTTTCTTAGTGTAGATTGTAATTTTCTGTTGTGTAGGCAAGGTTTCATTGGTTAACCCAATCAGGTTTTCACAGGCCAAAATGGGCTCTGGTCCCAGAAGGAAGAACTATTCAGTATCCAGTTTCCCTGTGGGTGTGTCTTAGAAAACTGATACACCCTGTGAGACCTCGGGTCACTGTGCTGTTCTGCTGAGCAGGTGGCACCTGTCAGCTGGTCACTCCAGACTGGTGTACAGAGGAGTGGCCCGTGGCTGTTTTTCCCCAGGCTCTGGGGTCTGGTTCTGAATGGAAGGTGGGTAATAGAGCTGGGCTCCACCCCTTTCCTCTTAGGGAAGATAGACCCCTAGGGAGAGGTCATTAGCATTTCAATGGTCTCTCTCTGCCTATGCTGTCTCCTCCCTTGTCTGGGTCAGAGTGCTGGGAACTGAAAATGGCTGAGGCTTTCTCCACTGAGCCAAAACAGAGACAGAAAGCCCCCTTCATGGCCAGTCTGCAGCTACCCTCTGGCTCTCCAAGGTCAGTCTTCACCCAAAGCCTCCGTCTGCTTGTTGGGGATTCATATTGAGCAGTCCATGCTTGCTAATTAAAATCTCAGTTGGAGCTCAGCTGAGCTGTATTCATTTGCTCAGAGACAGCTGCTCTCTGGTACTGCAAGGCTTTGCAGCTTGGGCCATGTGGGGAGGGGTCTCTCGGCTTGGATCCCCAGTTTTTACTTACAAATTTTATGCTGTGATCTTGGGCATTGCTCCCAAGTCAGGTTGGTGTATGATGAGTGGATGGTCACTTTTATCCTCCCACAGTTATTCCAGATTTTTTACTGGTTGTTCCTGGTTATTTATTAGTTGTTCCAGGGAGACTAACTAGCTTCCACTCCTCTCTATGCCACCAACTTAGATCTCCTAGCCTAATCCATGTGTTTTTAAGGTCACTACTGATAATGCAGGACTTTCTTTACTTCTACCATTTTGCTGTTTGGCCTTTGTAAGTCTTATGCCTTTTGTGTCACAATTTGTCCATTGATCCTACTCTCATATTTATTTGATTTTTTGTAGCATACTGTTTTCAGTCCCTTCTTATTTCCTCTGTATATATTTTTCAGGTATTTTCTTTGTGGCTATCAAAGATGTTGAATTCAACATCCAATCTATAACAATCACATTTGAAATAACTCCAACTTAACTTCAATAGCATATACAAACACTGTTCCTATGCCCCTAGAACATCCTACCTTTTGGTTGTACTTGTTACAAATTATATCTTGATACATTGTGTGTCCAAAATCATCAATTTATCATTACTTTTTATGCATTGGCATTTTAGAACTTGCAAGAAATAAAAAGTAGACTTACATACCAAAATATGCAATAGTACTGATATTTATAGTTACCCGTATGGTTAGTACACCAGAGGTATTTATTTCTTTATGCTGCTTCAGTCCACTGTCTACTGTCCTTTGCTTTCAGTCTGAAAACTCCCTTTTAGCATTGTTTGTAGGGCAGGTCTAGTAGTGACAAACTCTCTCAGCTTTTGTTTATCTGGGAATGTCTTAATCTCTTCCTCATTGTTGAAAGACAGTCTTGCCAGATATAAAACTCTTGGTTGGCAATTGTTTTCTTTCAGCACTTTGAATATTTCATCCCATTACTATGTTGCCTCCATGGGTTCTGATGAGAAATCAGTATTTAATTTTCTTGGGGTGCCTTTGTCCATTTTAATCTTATTGGAGCTCCCTTGTTCATAACACATTGCTTTTTTCTGGTAGCTCGCACAACTCTCTCCTTGTTGTTGGCCATAGACAGTTTGAGTACTGTGTGTCTAGACTTGATTCTCTTTGAGTTTAAATTGTTTAGGGTTTATTGGGCTCCCTGAATGTGTGTATGCATGTCTTTTGTTTAATTTGGGAACTTTCAAGCCATTATTTTTTCAAATATTCCTTCTACCACTTTTTCTCTTTCTTTTTCCTTGTGGGATGCTCATAATGCATATATTGGTACACTTGATGGTATCCCATGGGTCTCTTAATCTCTGTTCATGTTTTTTTTTTTCATTATTTTCTCTTTCTACTCCTTAGCTTGAATCATTTGGATTGTCTTGCCTATGTGTTCACTGATTATTTCTTCTTGCAGTTACAGTCTGCTATTGAAACCCTCTAGGTAATTTCTCATTTCAGTTATTGTGGTTTACACCTCCAGTAGTTCTGTCAGGTTCCTTTTTAATACTTCTATCTGTATTGAGATTCTCATATTGTTCATTCATTATTTTACTGGTATCCTCTAGTTCTATCTCCATATTTTCCTTGTCTCCTTGTGCATATTTATGTTTGTTTGTTTGTTTTGTCTTTGTCTAGTATATACAAAGTAGGGGCCCACAATAGGACTGTGAAATGGCTCCAGATTGCCCTGGGGAGGGGTTGGCCAGGGGGCCAGCAAGGGCACCACGAGCTTCTACATTTTGAAGCTGTGTCTTCTTGATTCAGCATTGGTCCAGTTCCTGCAACCCTTTTCTGTTTTGTTTTTAGGAGTTTTGAGGAAATTAGCTCTGCCAGTTTTTGCTAGTTGTTCAAAGATTCTGTGGAGAACAAGACCCTGCAGTGTCTTACACCTCCATCTTGGTTAACTGGCATAATTTTTTAAATAGGGGTAAAATAGAGAGCAAGGTGTTCTTTGGTGCTTCCTTGAAGCTTTGACAGTAGAACCCTTTGTTGCAAACACTATTCTCCTTTTTTACATGAAGAGAACAAAGCTGGTGAGCCTACTATAACTAGTCCTGAGACTGATGTGGGCTTGTTAAATCAGTGTTTCTCAAACTTCATCAGACTTAACAATTACTTGGAATCTTATTGAAGTGCTTATTCTGATGAGACATTCTGAGGTAGGGCCTGAGATTCTGCATTTCTAACAAGCTCCCAGGTAATGCTGATATTCTTTGAGCAGCCAAGTTTTAGATCTTTACGGATAAGTACTGAACTTTTGTGGTGATCCCAGCCTGGGACATGACTAGCTCTTCATCCATGTGGCACTAGCCATCTACTTAAAAACAGTTTTGAAGCTTCTCTGGTGAATCTCCATGGAATAATTGTAGTTACTTCAATGATTCTAAATAAATATACCATGTTGCTTATTTTCTACATTTTGTGTTAGTCTTCAGTGCTTCTCACAACTCTAAACAGCCCCAAGTTTAGATTTCAATATGGTATTAATCTTCATTTATTAGCAAATGAGTATGACAGCTGTACTTCAGGTGTTGCAGCAACTAGAACTAAAGAACTGTGCAAGAACTGAGTCCCAGCTCACTCATTCTCTTCTTTTGCCCAAGGCCATGAAGATTTGAACACACATCTAGGTGTGCATGTGTGCTCACACACATCTTCAGAACTTTGGAGGTTAATTATTGACAACCATGTCAGAGTCTTTACCTGCATAGACAGCCCTAAAGTGACCACTGGTGAGAAGTGTGTGGTGATGTCAGATGGAAGTTATAAATTATCCCCGGAAGTGATAAATTGTCCCTGGTAATGAGAAAGGCAGAAAAAGGTCATCAGTTTTTGTGGCCATCCTGCTGACAACTCACACTCAAAGGAGGGACCAGGCAAGGAAGCCAGTTATACATTTCCACCCAGATGTTTTCAGCCTACCTAAGATCAGAATGTCTTTCCAACCAGGCAGCTGTCCAACTTCTTTAAGCTTTGGTATGTCTATTTTAGGAAATTTTCCAGTATCTAGTTTGCTTACTATAAGTCTTGCTTTCTACCCAGGACTTGAGAAAAAAAGCATAAAACCTCACCAAACAGAAAAAAAAACAATCCTTAGTTGATCTTACAAGAGAACAGATCAAGTTCACAGCTCCGAAGAAAAATCCTCCAACACAACAGACTTTCAGATTTATTTCATTGAAAAGTATATCACCCTTCCAAACATTCACTTAATGGTAATTTGGGACTGGTAAATTTACCAGTTTTAACCAGCTTTCAAAATAACAGTTGGACATCTCAGTCACTTTTCTATTAGCCATGTTAATAGAGGAGTTACATGGTACAGAAAACATAAAAAATTTATAAATACCTCTAGAATGCCCTCCTGAATTTTCAACAGCTTTACTGTCTTATAATAATCTCTTTGGGCTTATCTTCAGAATAAGCTGGCATTGTCTAAACATGCACCAGCATCACCAGATAAGGCAGTCAGCAGTGGGTGGTAGCAGGAGGAAATTAGCCAGAGGCAGCAGGAAGAATTGCTCAAATGAACATTTAAACATTCATTACAGAATCCTGAGAACTAAGAGTTATGTTTTAAATGAGGTTCCAGGGGAAAGGTCCATGTGGGGGACTTGGCCTGTTTGATTGATTGTGCAGAGAAGGGTCAGTCAAACTCTAATATTTGGAAGACCTCTTTACTGCCATTTATCAAATAGTAACAACAATAATGGTGGCAGTTGCAGCAACTACTAACATTTTTTCAGTACTTCCATGTGTGAACACAATTATAAACATCTTATTACATCAGCTCACTTCATTTTTTTAAACTGTAACCCTGTGAATTAGGTGCTGTTATCACCATCCACATTTTACAGATATGAACATTGAGGCACTGAAGGAGATTAAATAATTTGCTTAATGTCAACTATTAAATGGTAGAGCTGGGATTTGACTCAGTGTAACTCCCTTAACCACTGTGCTGAATTGTCTCACATCACTGGGCAGACAAAGAGATTAGTAATACTTCCTTGTAAATGTCCACTTTTTAAAGTGCTGTGTGATACAGTGCAGCTACACAGAGACCATTGCATAGGTTGTAAGTTGGAAATGTGGAGAGAAAAAGACTGGATGTTCCAGTTTGTCCAATAGAACAAAGGACTAAAGATCAAAAAGGTCAAGTCTCTGGTTTCTAGTCTCACTCTTCCTTCTAATTCAGGGGTTCTCAGTGTATGATCCTTGAGGATCCTTCACACAAACATTTAGCTTGTCTCTTGTAATATTTATTGTTTTGATTCAGTGATATATCTATTTCAGTTTCTGACATAAAATAATAGTTTAGTTAATGTCACTCATTGGAAACTCATCAAAAGCAGCAGCAAATCTCCAGTTTATCCCAGGGTGGTGATGGGGTGATGTGGTATAGCACACAGCAGTCTCTTTCATTCCTGGGACCACATTAGCTAGTCAAAGTTAGAGAACTTCTGCTCCAATTACATGATCTCCCTAGTGTGGGTGGATTAGCATGCCTGTTCTGCTATAAAATCTTTTAAGAACATATTTTAAAAGTTAAGTATTTAGTAATTAGGGCTAGGCCAGGTCAAATGATGTCATTTTGAGGATAACAGCACCCATTTGTGGCTCATCTATTCCAGCTGGGCCCTTTAAAGGCATTATCCCTGGATGAGAAAGCTGAGGCTCAGAGACAACCTAGGAGTCGTCTGTGTGGGTGGCAGAGCCAGGATTCCACTCTGTTCCACAGAGTAATGGGAACACATACACTAACTTTGTGCCAAGCACCCTTAACTTAGTTAATCCTGGAAATACCCTATGAGGTAGGAACTATTACCCTCATTTTACAGATGAGGCAGCTAAGACACAGAGAAGTGACACAGCTTACCCAAGATCAGAGGCCCCCAAAGTATACATTACAGGGATTTGAACTCAGGCAGGTGAGCCCAAGTGCAGCTCTTGGCAACTGCACAATACTGCCTCTCTCCAGAGCCTGTGTTCTTTCCATCCAGCACCCTAAGCTGAGCTTTGAGGAAAGTTGGAAAGGATAAACTGGAGAGTGAAACTTAAATCTGTCCCACTCCTTTTGTCCAGTTCCACCATGGTGCCGTGTGCTTTGGGCTCATTGCTCACCTGGCTGTATTGTGCTGTTTCCTGACTGTGTGGACCCCAGTGCTCCCCTCTCCCTGTATAGCGCTTTACTGTGTCCCAGGCAGAGTGCTGGGTCCCTTCACCCACCACCGCAGGCCATCAGGCTTTATTGGGGTGTACTCTGAGTGTTAACAGTGCTGTCCACTCTGGTTCTATAGCGCTTTCTGCAGTGCTGACATTCAGAGTCCAGCCCAAATGAGTTGTAAAACAGGCCTTTTCTATTATTATAATATATTCCAGACATTGTGGCTTTTTCTTCTTGGCTTTTAATTAATTATTACTGTTTTGTATTTGTGCTCTGGGGGAATTTCATCATGAGAAGTATCTTTTTTTTAATTTTTATTTTGAAATAACTTCAAAGTTACAGGAAAATTATAAAAATAGTACAGAGGAAGATGGAAGAAGATGGTGGCATAGAGAGCAATGGAAGTTAGTCCCCCTGGAACAACTAATAAACAACCAGGAACAACTAGTAAATTATCTGGAATAACTGCTGGGTGACAACCGTGACTGTCCACACATTGTGCACCAACTTGGATTGGGAGGAATGCCTGAGATTGCAGCATAAAATCTGTAAGTAAAAACTGCAGATCTGAGCGGGGAGACCCCTACCCCCATGGCAGCCTGAATTGTAAAACCTCACTGTAGTAGAAAGCAGCACTCTCTGAACAAGTGAATATACCTCAGTCCAGCTCCAAATGGGGTTTTAGTTAACAAATGTGGATGGCTCAATACAAGCTACAAATCCCCAAAAAGCAGACAGAGGCTTTTAGTGATGACTGACCTTAAAGGGCCAGAAGAATTTTCTGTCATGGGAGGGGGAGCCCAATGGACAGATGCTATCTCTAGCTGATGGGTGAAACTGGGGACCATGGACTGGCCCTGAAAGGGGGCTTTCTGTCCCTTTTTCTCTCTTTCAACCTGAGCAGCTCAGTAGAGAAAGCGGCAGCCATTTTCAGTTCCCAGCACTCTGACCCAGACAAGGGTGGAGACAGCAGAGTCAGAGAGACAAAGAGCCTATTTTGATGCAGAGGATAATTCCCTAAGGGTGTATCTTCCCTAAGAGGAAGAAGGTGGTGCCCAGCTCTACTACCCACCTTCCATTAAGAACCAGACCCCAGAGCCTTGGGGAAAACAGCCAAAACAGAAACTAAGGGGGCCACACCTCCTTACCCCAGTCAGGAGCTACAGGCTCACAGGTGCCAACTGCTGGGCATGTTAGGAAAAGCACAGTGGCTTGCGGCTTCACAGGGTGTGTAAATCTCCTAAGACACACCCTCAGAGAAACCTGATACTGAATATTGCCCCCTTCTGGGACCTGAGCCTGTTCTGGTCTGGGAAAATCTGATTGGGATAACCAAGGAAATCAGATGCCTAGATAACAGAAAATTACAACCTACACTAAGAAAAACAAAGTTCTGGTGCAGTCAAAGGAAGAAATTTCCACTTCAAGTGAGATACAGGAATTGAAACAACTACTGCTAAATCAATTCAAAAAGTTTAGATAAGATATGGCAAAAGAGAAGACGTGTGTAATGAAAACACTGCATGTACATAAGGTAGAAAGCAAAAGTTCAAAAAAACAACTGGCAGAATCTATGGAAATGAAAGGCACAACACAAGAGATGAAAGACACAATGGAGACATACAACAGCAGATCTCAAGAGGCAGAAGAAAACACTCAGGAACTGGAGAACAAGGCACCTGAAATCCTACACATGAAAGAACAGATAGGGAAAGGAGTAGAAAAATATGAGCAATGGATCAGGGAACTGGAGGACAGCATGAAATGCAGGAATGTACATGTCCTGGGTGTCCCAGAAGGAGAAGAGAAGGGAAAAGGGGCAGAAGCAAAAAATTGAGGAAATAATCAATGAAAATTTCCCAAAAGATCCAAGAAGTGCAGCATACCCCAAACAGAATAGATCTGAATAAGCCTATGTCAAGACACTTAATAATCAGATTATCAAACATCAAAGACAAAGAGGGAATCCTGAAAGCAGCAAGAGAAAAGCAATCCATCATATACAAAGGAAGCTTGATAAGACTGTGTGGATTTCTCATTAGAAACCATGGAGGAAAGAAGGAAGTGGTGTGATATATTTAAGGTACTAAAAGAAAAAACCCACCAACCAAGAATCCTATATCCAGCAAAACTGCCCTTCAAATATGAGAGAGACTTTGAAATATTCTCTGACAAACAGACAATGAGAGAGTTTGTTAACAAGATATGTGCTCTACAGGAAATACTAAAGGGGGCACTACAGACAGATAGGAAAAACAGGAGTGAGAGGTTTGGGGCACAATTTTGGGTGATGGTAGCACAGCATTGTAAGTACACTGAACAAAGATGACTGTGAATATAGTTGAAAGAGGAAGGTTAGCAGAATGTGGGACACCAGAAGGAAAAAGGAAGGATAAAGACTGGGATGTACAACTCTGAAACCTAGAATGCTCAGCAATTGTGATAAAATGTACAAATATATTTTTACATGAAGGAGAACAAATGCATGTCAACCTTGGAAGGTGTTAAAAATAGGGTGGTATTGGGGGGAAATACAATCAGTGCAAACTAGAGACTATAATTAACAGAAACATTATATTATGCTTCCTTTAATATAACAAAGGCAATATACCAAAGCTAAATGCCTATAAGAGAGGTACATAAGGGAGAGGTATGCGACTCTTGGCATTGTTAATGTTGTCTGACTCTTTATTCTACTTTAGTTTAATGCTATCTTTTTTTGTCTCTCTACCTTGTTTGACTCTTCCTCCTTCTTTGTGGAAGAAATGGAGATGTCTTTATATAGATAGTGGTGATGGTGGTGAATACATAAATGCATGACTATAGAGGAACCATCTATTTTTTACTTAGTATGGAAAGTATGGTGGGTGAACAAAACCGTCTTTAAAGATGGGTTGTTGAAGAAAATTTGAGGGCACTATATCACGTGAAATAAGTCAGACACATAAAGACAAATATTGTAGGGTCTCACTGATATGAACTAATTATAATATGTAAACACATAGACATGATATATGTTACCAGGATATAGAGCAAGGCTAAAGAATGGGGAGCAGTTGCTTATTATGAGCAGAATGTTCCACTCGGTTGAACTTAAATGTTTGGAAATGGACAGAGGTGATGGTAGTGCATTGTAAGAATAATAGTCAGTGCTGAATTGTGTGTGAATGTGGTGGAAAGGGGAAGCTCAGAGCCACATATGTCACCAGAAGGGAAGTTGGAGGTTAAAAGATGGGAATGTTTAAAACAGCAAATTTTGTGGTGGGCAATGTCTGTGATTAACTGTACAAATATTAGAAATCCCTTTCATGAACCAGAACAAATGCATGACAGTATAACTAGCAGTTAATAATAGAAGGGCATATATGGAAAAAATATACCTATTGCAAACTGTATACTACAGTCAGTAGCATTTTAGCATTCTTTCAACAGTAACAAAGGTACTCTACCAAAACTGTGAGTCAGTAATGGAGAGGGGATGGTTAGGGGTATGGGAGGATTTGAGTTTCCTTTTTTGTCTTTCTTTCTTTTCCAGAGTAATGAAAATTTTCTAAAAATTGAAAAAAAATTAATTATGATGATGGATGCACAGCTGTATGATGGTACCATGGGCAATTGATGGTACACTATGGATCTTTGGATAAGTGTATGGTATGTGAACAATCTCAATAAAAAAATAATAAGAATGTTATTAATTAAAAAATGTTTTAAATAATACAGAGGGATATAATTTTATAGATCAAAAAAGTAGAATAACCATTAAATAGATGAGTACTCTTTATAACTGGCCTTTGAAGTTGATGGTTTTCCATTGCTATATGGGGGATTACAGGCCTGTGGAGCTGCCAGGAGGGTCTCCAAAGATGACTGGCTGGAATGGCTGAGACAGCTGAGCCTGGAGCTGCTGAAGGACTCCTCATCACCCTCCCTGCGCTCCTGCTGGGCCTTGGCACAGGCCTACAACCTGATGGCCAGGTACAGTGGGTCAGGGTTCCCTTTTTCCGAGCTCCAGGTTGGTGTGAGAGGACTAACAGAGGAAATGCTATGTACAAATTAGTTTTCATTAGAGGTGATAATAAAAGGGCCAGTATTTTTAATTTTCCTTACTTTTGGGACAAAAAATAAAAAGAAAAATTTAATAAGCTCCCATTACATGAAAAGCATCCATCTTTACCTGGCTAGTAAGCCACAAATAAACTTCTGTATTAATTTGCTAATTACAAAGCCATGTGCAGTTCTGGAAACAACTGTGTATTAGTGGAATATAACCTGTTTCCAATATAATGGTATTGCAATCATTTATTGCTGTATTGCAAATGCCTCCAAGCACAGTGGTCTAAAACTACCAGTCATTTATCTTGCTCCTGAATCTGCAATTTGGGCAGGACTTGTGGGGAAAGCTCACCTCTTCTCCACATGGTATCAGTGGGGTTGGTTTCATGAGGCCTAGAGGATCCCTTTGATGGCTCATTCCCATGTCTGGCAAGTGGGGACTGACTATTGACTGAAAGCTCAGCTGCTGGTGAGGGCCTCGATGCTGCTTGGGCTTCCTCACAGCATGGTGGATGGGTTCAAGAGAGAGTGTCCCCAGAGGACAAGGCCAAATGCATGGCATTTTTATGACCTAACTTGGAAGTCACATAGTATCACTTCTGCCATCCTCTGTTGTTCAAGGCAGACACCAGGGCACACTCAGGAGGAGACATGGATGCCACCTCTTGATAGGTGGGTAGCAAAGCTCTTGAAGGGTATATGAAACAGACATTGTTGTGGCCTTCTTTGGAAATTACCATTTGCCACAGAAAAATTGTTAAAATTTTGAATTATAAAATGTTTTAATGCATGTGTAACATTTGTAGTAAATGTAAGTGAATAAAATAGAATACCAAATGATGTATATATGTGATGTCAACTATTCAAAAAGTATGTGCAGAAGATGGTGGCATAGAGAGGTGTGGAATTTAGCTAGTCCTCTAGGGAAACTAGTAAATAACTGAGAACAACTAGTAAATAATCTGGAACAACTGTTGAGAGCCATCCGTGACTGGGCACATATCGTACTCCAGCCTGGAATGGGGAAAGAGGTGAGATCACAGCACAGAATTGTAGATAAGACTGCAGAGCCAGTGCCCCTCCTCCACAGCAGCTAGAGAAAAAGGAACCATCATATACAAGAAAAGCTCGATAAGACTATATGCAGATTTCTCAGTAGAAACTATGGAGGTCAGAAGGCAGTGGGATGATATATTTAAGATGCTGAAAAAAAAAAAAAACCACCAACCAAGAATTTTGTATCTGGCAAAACTGTCCTTTAAAAATCAGAGAGAGTTTAAAATATTCTCAGACAGACACCAAGAGAGTTTGTGAACAAGGTACCTGCTCTGCAGGATATACTAAAGGGAGCACTACAAATAGGAAAAGACAGGAGAGAGAGGTTTGGAGTACAATTTTGGGTGATGGTAGCACAGCAATGTGAGTACACTGAATAAAGATGACTGAGTATGGTTGAAAGAGGAAGGTCAGGGGAATGTAGGACATTGGAAGGAAAGATAGAAGATAAAGACTGGGACTCTATAACTTAGCAAAACCTAGAGTGGTCAATGACTGTAAAGATGTACAAATATTTTTTACATGAGGGAGAACAAATGAATGTCAACTTTGCAAGATGTTAAAAAGGGGGTGATATTGGGGGACAAATGCAATCAATGCAAACTAGAGTCTATAGTTAATAGTAATATTGTAATATGCTTCCATTAATTGTAGCAAAGGCTATATATATGTGTGTGTGTATATATATGTATATGTATGTGTGTGTGTGTGTGTGTGTGTATATATATATATGTGTGTGTGTGTGTGTGTGTGTGTGTGTGTGTGTGTATATATACATAACCACCATTGATAGGGAAGTAGAATAGCCCAGCTTATCTAGACAGCAGTGTGGTGGTTCCACAGGAAGCTAAGCATGGGAGTGCCATCCTGTCCTGCAACCCAATTATTGGGTATTTGCTTGGACAAACTGAAAAGAGGGACACAAATGGACATTTGCATAGTAGGGTTTATGGTGTCAGTATTCACAATTTGCAGTGGATGGAGGTGGCCTAAGGGTACATTGACTGATGAATGGGATGGTGAACTGTGGTGTATACATACAATGGAGTATTGAGCTGCCACAAGAAGAAGTGAAGTTGTGATGTGAATGAACATTGAAGACAGTATGTTGGGTGAAATAAACCAGAAATGAAAAGAAAAATGTTATAATGCCTCACTAATATGGACTAACTATAATGTGCAAACTTTGAGACCTGAGCCTGAGAGCATAGGTTATCAAGGGAAGGCTTATTGTAAAGGTTCCTAGATTGAGAGCTCTTACATGTAGCAGTTACATCTATTCCTGAGTTGTAATGTTTTTTTTCTAAATTCTGACATGCTGAGCTCTTTGTGTATAACCTGGTCAGTCCCTGGAACTTTGGGTATCTGTGTGACATCTGAGACTCAGAGCCAGAGTCTAGCAGCTATGAATGTCAACATTACCCCATACAGCAAATTTTAAGGAGTCTGAAAAGAGATCAGACTTCAATTAGAGATATGAACAAAATGAGCTTGGTTAAAACTAAGGTAAATTAGACTAAAGGGTAGAGGACGATATTGTCTGTGTTTTAAAACTTCAACTTCTGTGTGAGGCCAAAGGAATAGACATTTATTAGTTGAAAAATCTATATGGTTTGTAACACACTATATGATTTATCTTGTATGGTCAGTTTATTCAAACAACATAATTACATGGAACGTTGAATAGGGAGTGATATCTGGTTGGTTTCTGCAGGCTAGTGTGAAGCCCAAATACATCCCAGAGTAATTTTGGCAGAGAATGAAAATGTATTTGCAACCCTCCTTGAGGAAATGGGGGACAATGTGGAAATATTAAATTTCCCCACCTGGGGAGTTGATGGTATTCTCACAAGCATTGGGGACTGCCAATTTGGAAGGTTGAGCCTTCGATCTTGTGGCTTGCCCTTATGCAGTTTCTTGCTGCAAAGGAGAGGCTAAGCCTACTTAAAATGGTGCCTAAGAGTCACCACCAGAGACCCTCTTTTGTTGCTCAGATGTGGCCTCTTTCTCTAAGGCAACTCTGTAGGAAAACTACTGCTCTCCCCCCTACCTGGGATATGACTCCCAGGGATGTAGGTCTCCCTGGCAACGTTTGATATGACTTGCTGGAATGAGCTTGGCCCTGGCATTGTGGGATTGAGAAAGCCTTCTTGGACCAAAATGGGGAAGACAAATGAAATAAAATAGTTTCAGTGGCTGAAAGACCTCAAATAGAGTTGAGAGGTCATTCTGGAGGTCATTCTTATGCATTATATAGACATTCTTTTTTAGTTTTTAGTGTATTGGAATAACTGGAGGGAAATACCTGAAACTTTTGAACTGCAAGCCAGTAGCCTTTATTCTTGTAGACAATTGTATAACTATATAGCTTACACTATGTGACTGTGTGATTGTGAAAACTTTGTAGCTCTCACTCCCTTTATACAGTGTATGGGCAGATGAATAGAACAATGAGGGCAAAAAGTAAGTGTATAATATGGAGGGATAGAAGTTATGGGATGTTTTGGGTGTTCACTTTTACTTTAACTTTAATTCTTATTTTGTTTGTGTGTGTGGTAATGAAAATGCTCAAAAATTTATTGTGGTGATGAATGCACAACTATATAATTGTACTGTGAATAATTGACTGTACACCATGGATGATTGTATGGTATCTGAACATATCTCAGTAGAATTGAATTTTTAAAAATGTATGTGCATAGGACAAAGATTAGAGAGTAACATAACAGTGCTTATCTAAGTAGGAAGGTGTTAGAGGTGATTATTATTTTCTTCTTCTTTTCCATATTTTCCAGATTTTTCTACAGTGAACATTATTATTTATATGAAGAATAAAATTGTGGTTTAATTACCAATGACTCCTCTCATTAGCCAAAAGCAAAAAAGCAAGGCATTACACTTCACCCTTTTCAGCACATCTAGTTTTCTCTGTGGCTCATGTTTGGCAGGAATAATGGTGGTGCCCGAGACTGCTGAATTGCTGCCATGACTTGGCTTGTGTAATGTCTCTCAAGTATATTTTTAATGCTTTAAAAATAGTTTCTAGGACTTCCCTGTTTCCATAGCGTGCAGATCTCACATGCTCAGCTAGAGTACTGTTAACATACCTCTTTTCTGCTCCAAGACACCTCTGAGCACAATACCATCCAAAACAGGCTTGCGATAAATGTACAGATACATCTTTATGCCCTTAGTTCCAAATATGCTCATTTGGGAACTGATGTGGCCTCTGACCTTGTTCAGGAATGCTGATTTCTCAATTTATATAGGATGTCTTTTAGTCTTCATGTTATCCTTTGAATTCCAGACTGACTCCATCAGATTCCAAAATTATACAGATATTGGTCTGACTGATCCTTTTTTGAATATATAACAGAAATTAGATGGAGAGGCATCAAATGCTAAACCCATGTATTATAGGCATATACTAGTGTTTTTGTGCTAGTTTGGATATATCATGTCCCACCAAAAGCCATATTTGTTAAGGCAATCTTGTGGGGGCAGAAGTATTAGTGTTGATTAGGTTGGAATCCTTCGATTGAGTGACTCAATCAACTGCAATTAAATTATTGCAGTTTGATTAAATTATCTCCATGGAGATATGGACCATCCATTCAGAATGGATCTTGATTTAATCACTGAGTCCTATAAAAGAGCTCACAAAGAGAAGGACCTCAGATTAGCTGAGAATGACATTTTGCAGAGCAGCTGAGACATTTTGGAGATGGCCACGAAAGCATATTTTTGCTGACACTTGGGAGATGCTAGCCCAGTGTTTACTCCACAGAAGCTAAGAAAGGACAAAAAACCCCAAGAGCAACATTTTGAAGAAGGCAGAGCAGCTGAGAAAAGAGATGGAACACAACACAGGATCAGCAGGTGCCAGCCACCTGCCTTCCCAGCTAACAGGTTTTCTGGATGCCATTGGCCTTCTTTCGGTGAAGGTATACTCATGTTGATGCCTTAATTTGGACATTTTCATGGCCTTCAGATTGTAAATTTTTAAACAAATAAACCCCCTTTATAAAAGCCAATCCATTTCTTATGTTTTGCATAATGGCAGCATTAGCAAACCAGAACAGATTTTGGTACCAGCAGTGGGGTAATGAGGAGTTTGCAACTACCAAACATGTTAGAACAGCTTTTTAAATGGATAAGGGGAAGATTCTGGAAGATTTGTAAGAAAATTGATAGAAAAGGCCTATGTTATTGCTTTGAAGTCCATAGAAATATGGACTCTAAAGATACTTCTGAAGAGGGCTTGAACAGAAATATTGAATATGTCATTGCAAACTGGAAGGAAGGTGATCCTTGTTTTAAAGTGGTAGAGAATGTGGCAGAAATTGAGTCTTGGTGTTGGATGGAAGGCAGAATTTGAAAATGATGAGCTGGGATTCTTAGCTGAAGAGATTCCAACACTAAATATCAAAAGCATGGTCTGGCTTCACCTTGCAGCTTATAGTAAAGTGTGAGAGGAGAGGGATTAGCTGAGAATTGAACTTTTAGGTACAAAGAAACCAGAAATTAATGGTTTGGAAAATTGTAGGCTTCCAGAAAGTGAGACCCCAGAGGAGAGTGCTCCATGTTAGGATTTAACCAAACATGGAACCCAACCGCCATTTCAGTACAGGCCAGGATTGGAGATGGAATTATCCAGAAAGGATTTGTGGAAAGTCCTATTGTCTGATGGTTTTGACCCCTGTTTGCTTCATGCCAAGCCAATAAACTTTTTGCGAGATCTGTATAAACGGAACCACTGCCAGTCTGGACTGGAGGGGATGGAGAAGGAAAAAATTGAACGAAAAATTTCTTCAAAGACAGAACCATGGAAATTGAGGTCTAGAGTCAAGAAATCTCAGGCAAGGAGAGCAGAGCAACCCATGCATGTGGAAAGGGTGAATTTGCCCCAGAGGCAGAGGGTGGGCCTTCTGCCTAGATGCTCAGGAGGAGAGCTGCTGCCCCAGGCATCAGAGATGGTGGAGCACATTTCCTGGGGATTGGGGAAAGCCTGGCCACCACCCCACTGTTCTGAAGGGGTTGAGCGTGTGCCCCGGAGATGGAAGAGATTCTGGGTGCCACCCTGATGTTTGAGGAGAGTGGGGCCAAGAAGAAGGTGGTCTCGCCAATGCACGGCTATGTTGGAGCACTCAGCCCAGTGTTTGGAGAATAAAGGGCTGCCACAAAGGCCCTTGGAAAGGGTTAGACTCCTGCTCCTATTGTTTTCCCACCATCGTTTGCTGGTCTCACTGAAATTAGTCTTTGTACAGCTATTTCTTACATTTTTACTTTTCTTTTAAGAAGGTGTAACCTGCTGTTCTGGTTTGTTAATGCTGCCTTTTTGCAAAACACCAGAAATGGATTGGTTTTCATAAAAGGGGCTTTATTTGGTTACACAGTTACAGTCTTAAGGCCATAAAGTGTCCAAGGTAACACATCAGCAATCGGGTACCTTCACTGGAGGATGGCCATTGGCATCCAGAAAACCTCTGTTAGCTGGGAAGGCACGTGGCTGGTGTCTGCTCCAAAGTTCTGGTTTCAAAATGGCTTTCTCCCAGGACGTTCCTCTTTAAGCTGCACCTTCTCCCCAGAATGTCACTCTCAGTTGCTCTTGGGGCGTTTGTCCTCTTTTAGCTTCTCCAGAGCAAGAATCTGCTTTCAATGGCTGTCTTCAAACTGTCTCTCATCTGCAGCTCCTCTCTCAGCTCCTGGGCATTCTTCGAAGTGTCCCTCTTGGCTGTAGCAAGCTTGCTCCTTCTGTCTGAGCTTATATAGTGCTCCAGTAAACTAATCAAGGCCCGTGCTGAATGGGTGGGGCCACACCTCCATGGAAATTATCTCATCAGGGTTATCACCTACAGTTGGGTGGGTCACATCTCCAGGGAAACACTCAAAGAATTACAAACTAATCAACACTAATATGTTTGCCCACACAAGATTGCATCAAAGATAATGGCATTTTGAGGGGCATAATACATTCAAACTGGCACACCTGGTAACAATATTGTTCTCTTGCTGATGGATCAGACCATTGATTTCTGTCTACTTTTTACCCGTCTCTTCTAGGGCAAATCAAATCTGAATTGTAATTCCCAAACCAGGGCTAACATTGAGACAGTAACAGTATAAGCTACTCCCATCTCCTCAAAGCTCATATATATCAGTAAGTATAATTGCTTCTTAGGGGAATAAAGGATGAAAGATTATTTGAGTGTGTGGAAATACACATACACATACAACTGTTGGGCTTTTACTAGCTCTTAACATTAGGGTAAGGTCTGATGGCCTGCTTTTCTTTCTCTACCCACAGTAGAATAGAGGATGTGATCAAACCTGAGTGCTTTCACTGCCCAGCTTCTACCAGGGGTTTCTGCCTTCTAAACTTTTCTGACTGAGACATCTGCAAAATTAAAAATAAAAACAGAGATTGGTGTTCTCCAGGTGGATGTGCTGCTCTGAAAACTGCCAGAGGGCTTGATTGGTCCATTTTTTCCTGCACAGCTCTGCTTTTTGTTGTACTTTATTCTTTCATCTCTCTTAAAGGATCTGGTTGGAACACAATGTTCTTTAACTTTGGGAGCAACACCGGGCTCTCCTTTTCGTTCCTGAAATGATGATATCCTCTTTGAGGTCAGAGACTATGCTGTGCTCTCATCTCTGAATCCTTGGTATCCATCAATTGACCTGTACTAGAACAGGTGCTTTTAAAATGTTAGTTACTAACTGCTAACAACAGTGAAGACTGTCGTGAGGGGGCTCTATGTGGGAGCTCAATACTTTTTGCATAAGTTTTCTGAAAACCTTCAACTGCTCTAAAAAGAAAAGTCTGTTAAATATATATATATATATACATACACACACACACACTTAAATGCCAGCTTAAAAACAAAAAGAAAGCTAGTTCTTGTAAGAATCCACACCACCATAGATTAAGTGGTTGGGGATGTCCTATGCATTCTTTAGCAACTCCTCTCCCTTTTCCCTCTGTGTATCTCTCTGAGAAGTTTCTCCATTAAGAGGGAAGCAAACCACAGAGGTTGATTTAAGAGCCTCAGTTTTTTGAGTTGTGGAACGTATAGGTGTGAGAGAAAATTGTGTTACTTCTGCCATACACATAGAAAAGTTCTTGTGCAAAGTTCAGTAACTAGATGTATTCTTACTCTCTTCCTCTTCTTTTTTAGTCTCCTGCTATTTTTACTCTCTTTCCCAGCTCTGTGTGCTGGCTGCTGAGCATCTCACACTCTCCTGCCTCCCTTAGGAATTTCTGTTTGAATGTCTGTCCCACGGGAGGTCATCCTCCAGCTCTTCTCTACTCATTTTGCTTATTCTTTTGAGGATCATCAAGTTCCAGTTTTTAAGGATTAAGTAGGTTCCCAGCAATCAAAAGACTGTTGCTACAGTAGAAAATATTGAGGAAGAATTATGGCTTATCATACACTGACTGGCTCAGGGAAAATTTACTTATGAAGTGTCAAAACTTTGACACCAGATATGATTAAAGATATTTTTCTTCTCCATATGTTGTCATTTGCTTAAGTTGGAAGTAGGAGTGTTTGTTTTGCAAAGTATTTTGAAACCACATGATGAACATGTGACAGTGGCCTTGCGGGGTTAGGTAGGTGGGCCAGGATCTGATCTCTTACCAGTGTCTGCTGCTCTTTTTGTCCTTCACCTTTTCTTTTTTGGGTTCCTATTCTTCCTTTGGTTTCCCTGAATACTGAAATAAACTCATGAGTCTCTTTCTTATGGCTCATTCTGATTTTTTTACTGAAACTCTGCCATGCTCTAAGTGGTAATGGTAAAAACTACGGAAGAAACAAAGAAATTTAAAAAGGGTTTATTACAAAAGGAAAAGAAACTTAAATGTTTAAAACACAACTACAACATTTTATTTTATAAAGCAAGATGCTTATATACAGCATGAATTATTAACCATAGCACCATCTACCTTCATTTTCATTTTGAATAGACAAACTGTGAGATGAAGCTCTTTGAGCCCCTTTCTTACTATAAACAAACAAAAATAAATTGGTCTGTATACTGATCATGAATATTTTCAGGTGGTTTTGTGCAAGCTTCATGGAAGCTTTCTCCCCACCCCGTGGGTGCTCCTCTGACACTGCTGGGCCCAGTCATTCCCGGGAGGGCTCTGCCCTGAGGGAGGCCAAGCGTGGGGGCCTAGGTCCCTGGAGCCTCCTCCAAGCAGCACCAGCCTGGGCCAGCTCAGCCCCAGCAGAAGTTTTTGTGTTTTAAAAACAAAGTGTATAGATGGAAGGACATTTCATTAAACTTAAAAATGGAAACTCCTTCCTCCTCTTTTACACCTTTTCCTAACACCCAAGGCCTCTCCCTTGAGAATCAAAGTAATGTAGTTCTTCTAAGCAAAATGATTGGTTTCCTGCCATCACATAATCTAGGCCTTAGTGAAAAATGGAATAAGAGACCTCACACAAAAATTTTTTTTCAACAAAAAATATTGTGGAAAAGACAGGCTGCTATGTCAGGGATCACAGGCAGAGCCCATCCAGTGCAGCCCCTGAGAAGTCTCTCTTGGGACCCATTATGATTAAATGCCTCGTCCCATTAGCTTGAACATCTTTTGTTGTCCTCCTCAGAGATGCATTCTCTCATTGGAGATTATGGGCCATTTTCCATCCCTACCATTTCTATCCTCTCTTCCTCCCTTTCTCTACCCTTGCCCAGCCTCCATTTCTTTCTATTTCTGCATCCCTGTTCCACAGCAGATCTCTTTTTAGGGCTTGAAGTCTTCTGGGCGGATTTTCATCTCCACCTGTTTCAGGGAGTAGCTAGACCCATGCCAGCCGTTCCAGAAGATGCCATCCAGGTGCTTTTTGTGCTCTCCGAGGCGGTAGTACACCCCGTTGAGGTTCGAGTCTGTGCAGCATTTGTACCAATATCCACCTGACACAAGAAACAGATTAGTTCCAGTAAGCTGAGTATGCCCACCCCCTTGGAAAATAGATGGTAGCCCAGATATCAGGGAATTGAAGATGAGATGGCAGAGCCCATATCAAAAGAAAATCCCAAAGCCAGAACACCAATAGTACAGTGATAAATTCATCCTCTCTTTTTAAGTGGGATTACAGGTTTATACTCAATCCCCACTCCCCACCCCACCACCACACACACCCATCTTACCTTTAAGGAGCTGTGCACACTTGTTCAAGCAGTTGTCATTGTCCTTGTCCTTGGTGCTGAAGGCTGTGTTGTTATGATAGAGGAGGGCGTCATGTCCCACATTGCCACTGTAGTTCCCCAGGAAGAGGCGGTAGCTGCTCACTTCATCACCCAGAACAAAGTGGCTGTACTCAGCATAGCGCACGTTGCCTTCCCAGTCCTGTCAGGAAGAGTCAGAGCCTTAGAGAAACCGCCCAGGGCTTCATTTCATCTCACAGAGAAGACCCAGCCCTGTAGCTCCTCTCCCTCTGCAGGCCCATAGCCAGGCATCTTTTATCATAGCTCTGGGTCTAGTTTACCTCTGTTCCATAGCAACCTGGAGATCAGAAAGCATGAGTCCTAGATCAGACTTTCTCTTGATTTTTCATGTGAACTTGATTATTGTCTCTTTCTGTACTTCCTCACTTCCCTGGTGTGAGTTGTAAATTTGCAATTTCACTCTATCTCACTCAGATATGTTAAGAAAAAAAAAAAAAGTAATGTGGAATATAAAGCGCTTTGAGGCCTTTGTGAAGGGGCACTCGCAAGTATTGGTAAGCCTTGCACATAAAGAACCTCATTCCCAGGCCAGGTCGGAGTTAGCCTGTTGGACTTGCTCTGCTCTGGCCTGGGCTGGCCACCTCCTCATGCCACTGTAGCCCCCCTTTTGAGCAAAATAGGGAAAAAACTATTCTTCCTCAGCTGTCCTGCCATCTGAAGGAAAACCATCATAGTAAATATTCACATCTTAGTGACTAAGCCTAGGAACCGTGCCCCAGAGTGATGCACAGACATGTGTGGTGGCCCTGGAACAGTCCCAGGGACCCAGGCCCAGCATTCACCTCCATTTCCACACGTAGCCGAGTTGGCCGTCTGGAGAGTCTGTGGATGTGTTCATTCCCCAGCCAGAAGTCTCCACGGATGCTGCCAAAGCCCTGCTTGTACTGCTTCCAGTCCTGGTAGAAGGAGACAAGTCCACTCTTTTGTCTCTGAATGATGGTCCAGCCACCGCCTGAGGTCTCCATGTCACAGAACACCTAGCACAGAGAATTGCGCTGGTCAGGGACTTGCAGAGGCAGGTGGCAGGAGTGTGTGGTCAGGAGTCACAATCTTTTCCCAGCCTCACAGCTAGTGGATGCGTACGCTTTCATAGTCATACTGGCTCACTGGTAGTAATGGTTCTACCCCAGTGTTGGTGAGTTAGGACAGGGCAGTGGTATACTGGGGAAGAATTATAAGAATTGGGGATGTGGGGAGCACATATACTTCAAAGAGAGAAACCCAGGTGTTTCTGAGGTGCCCCCTTTATGTTCTCTCTTTTCTTCTACCCACAAAAAATTACTACACTAGGACATGGAAGAGATCAAAACTAGCTAGGTGTTGGTAATCAGAACAATCTAATGTATGTTAGAGGGTCTGGTTTTAGTTGATACTGACCTAAAGGGGAAAAATAGATGCCTATGTTTTTGGGGGGTTCATTTGGCCCATAAATTGAGTGTTTAGTATCTGTGGTATTTGGCATGCTTGCATCTCCATTTTGTGTTTCCCTTTCATTAGACTAGAAATAATCCCCTTTGTCTCCATCCCTTTGAGTGGGGTGGAGGACAAGGGGTAGAACATCAACCGTGGACTTATTGCACCTTACCTCCAGCTCAGGACTGCCCAGGAATTCATTGCGAGGAAGTTTATACACTCCAGAGATGCGGTAGTTCTTCTGAAAAAGGGAAGAGCAGTCATAGACGGCATCTACAAAAGGAGCAAACCACAGGGTGAGCATCCAGATTCAGGGCTCCAGGGCAGGCGGGATGTTCCTGCTGCATCTAAACTGAACGTGTTGTATTAGTTAGGGTTCTCTAGGGAAACAGAATCAACAAGAGATGTCTAAATATAAGATTTTTATAAAAGTGTCTCATGGAAATGTGGGGATGCATGAGTCAAATTTTGTAGGGCAGACAGAAAACTGGCCACTCCAATGAAGGTGTTCAACAAACTCCTCAGGTAGCAAACTGGCAACTCTGATGAGGGTGTCTGATGAATTCCTCAGGAAATGCTTCGCTGGGCAGCTAAAGAAGAAGTGAAGATCCTCTATCTGTCTTGCTTAAAAGTCTTCAACTGATAGGATTAAATCTAGCTGATTGAATTATGTGATTGTGGAAGACATGCCCTTTGTTGTATAATCAGTCACAACTGGAGCCAATTGACTGATGATTTAATAAACCAGCCTTCTGGTTTATTAACCAGCCACAAATGTCCTTGCAGTAATGGTTAGGCAAGTGCTTGCTTGACCAGACAGACATCTGAGTACCATCACCTGGCCAAGATGACACATGAACCTAACCATCACATGTGTAAAAACCGAGACTTGATTTCAACCATGGAATTGACATTAATCTTAATTGCTGGGCAGTGTCTGGATTCAGAAGAGGTGTGGACAGAGAGAGCAAAAAAAGTGTTTTTTTGTCCTCATTAGTGGTAGGACAGGAGTGTGGGGAAGCCCTTCACCTGGATGGCATCAACAGAGCACTCAAACAGGCAGTTGCAGGCTGACTATGAAAAGTATTATCTTGCTATCCTCTAGGCCATGAATTCTAGAAATGTTACAATGTGTGAAGACCACGGATTCTAACATTTGTTGTAACTGACACTACTGTTTGATAAATTGAGACTTGTCAGACAGCTGGCCCATTACCACAAAAGCCATGAATGTCTCACAGGGTCTGGCTTTGGTGCTGGTTGGTTGGTTGGTTGGTTTTTGTTTTTATTGTTGTTTAGAGGGTAATGGTCATTGCCAACCAGGACCTGAATAAAGGGAAATAGATTTTACAATCTTATCTTTCCCCCATTAATCTAAAAATGCCAGAATGAAATGCAAATACCCCGAAGAACCCTTTGAGATCTTCTCCTGACAGTGTTATTAAAACAAAAAAATTAGCACATTGGACAGGGTGATTTTCACTCTGGGGTTGATTTAAATGCTTCCTTGGCTGCCCTTTGGGCATCTGCTTTATGCAGGACTTTGTATCCCTGTTCTGAATATCGAAGGGCTCTCTGAGAGAGCCAGCCTGCACTGATAGGATCCAGAGCTTTGGAAATCATACTCTCCAGGAGATGCTTTCTGCCTCTGTGTCTTGGGATCTTTGTCTTGGTGGCCACTCCTGACAGCTCTGGGAGAAGAGCACAATGATGGCAACTGGATGCCTCCTGCCCCAGGAGTTGTCCGAGGCTGCCTGGCTCCCTAGCAGAGCACGCTGGGCCAGGGGAATTGGGTGCATGTGCCTTTGTCCTCAGAGTTCTTCATTTCCTGTTACTGATGAAAGCATCTCAACTCACTGCTTTTTCCAAGGCACCTCCTTACAGAGAATAAAGGTGGCCAGCAGCTGGTAATGCAGAAGAATAAGGAATGACCCCCAGAGCAAAAGAGTAAGAGGCAGGCTGGGGAGCTCCTTTGGTCCCCCAAGAAACTCCCACTGGGTGGTGAGAAAATCACTTCTTTGGGGGAGCAGGAAGTGGCCTGGCAGATTCCTCTCTCTGGCCTGATCTGCTGCATATCTAGTCTCATCTCCCAGCCCCAATCAAGACTCATTTCTCTGGAAAATTGCCTAAGAATAACTTTCTAATCCCAATCCGAGGGTCAGGAAGGAAATGCTTAGAAAATGATCTATACAATTTGGTATACAAAACAGAGTTTTAAAGCTTACTTCATTTTAAAACTTTGTCTTCATCTGAACTGAGGGTAAACAGTAACCTGCTCATTAGAGCCATTGTGATTTCCAAGAAGCTAAGCATTTCTTTGTTCACAGTTTGCTTAATAATCGAACTAACAATTTTTGTATCAGCAAGAAATGACATATCTATAGAATATGTTTCTTACACCTAATCATTTCCTAATACTTCCAGAAAGCTAAATTAATCTCTAAACAATAAATTTACCTCTGCACCTATCTGAGCCGAGTGAGCCAGAAACTGAAAGTTACTTTGCAAAGGAACATATTTAAAAATGTATCCTATTTTTGACCTTTGAAAACCCAAATTTCAGTATAGCATTTTTGTATTTCCCTTATTATTTGAGAATTTTATCTGAGACCCTGGGGAAAAATAGAAACCCTAAAATTCAGGAGCCTTGAAGAGCCTGTCATGTCTTGAACACAAAGGGGTTCTTCAGATGGCTGTGGGCAGAGTCTAAGACTTAATTTTGTGCCAGTAAGAAGAGTCAGAGTTTTATAATCAACACAAAACTGCAGTAATGCTCGTCCCCACTAAATCGTAGGGGCACCAGAGAAGCATTTTGACAAAACTCTGCTATTAGAGCAACAGATGTTAAGGTTTGAGTGTGTGTTTCTGCTTCCCTTGATCGAAGGTTCAGCCTGACAGCTCTTGGTCAGGACGCAGCAAGGCTAGACCAACCCAGGAAAACTTGAACTCTGTCTGAGACTTGCTCTGTGACATGGAGCAAATCATGTAATCTCTCCCTGTGCTCCAAGACAGGAATTTGCACCTTCCTTATTTTGAAGCATTTTATGAATAAGAGAGACCCAGGCAGGTACAGGGTAAATCTACAGAGATTTAGAAATCAAAAGAAGTTTTCCTTAAACCATTACCAAATGGAAAATACAGCCAGTGGCATGTACCCAAGAAAGTAGACTGCAAAACACCACCACCCCCCCGCCAGCCCCATAGTTGTTAAGAAGCAACAGGATGGATGGGGGAGACACTTGGCTATTTGAGGGGAAGGTGGAAAGGTTCTCCTTACCTGCCGAGGTCTGAGTGACAGCCTGTGCTGTCTGCAGCTGCATAACATCAATCTGGTTGTTCATTTCAGAGAACTTGATCTCGGCATCTGTGAGCCGCGATACTATATGCTTGTTACTGGTCTCCAGTTCCATCACCTGCGTGGCAACGCTGGCCCTGTCCCTCTCCTTCTTCTGACTCAGTTCACTCAGCAGACTGCTTAGGTTGGCAACTTCGGCCTTGAGCTCCTGCATATCCTGACAGTAGGCAGCCAGTTTGTACTTTGCGAGTATGTTGCCCGTAGGGGGCTTCTGTGGCCACACTGGGTGGCTGGCAAAGGCCACAATGAGAATGCAGAGCCAGGTCATGGCTGAGAGAGTCTTTTCCAGCATCTTCCTTGGGCCTTGCTGAGGAAGGATCTTCCTTTAAGGGAATCTGGATTTGCCAGTTGACGTTTGCGAAGCGGCAGCAAATTATCACCTTATACCTTCGCTCCTGATGGTCTCACCACTTCCTTGTTTTCTTCCTTTCCCTGCTCTTTCTTAGTCCTCCTCAGAGCTGTCAGAGTTTCTGAAAGTGGAGCTTAATTGGGTATCTCAGAGCCCTCCTTCCCAAGCCTGAATGCTCTGCAAACTGAGCATCTTAAATGTTGTTTGCTTCCTTAACCTCCACCCCCACCAGGGCCATGCACTGTGCTTCAGTCCCTCCCAGCTCCTCGGGGAGGGTCAGGTGCCTGCTGGGTGAAGTCAGCATCATCTTAGGCCAGAGCAGGGGAGGCGGGGAGGGATACAGGGGCGAGTCTCTCTTTTCTTGCCTGCACAGTGTCTGGGCTGAGACAGGAGGACTGTGACTTTGTGTATTTCCACTACGTTTTGTCTGTTAGATTATGACCCTGCCAGCCACAGGCTCCACTCTGTCAGCAAGCAGGGCAGCGTCAGAAGAATTTCCAAATCCTGTTCTAAAGGTTCTAAAGGAATATGGGAGAGATGGAAACTCGGAAGTGCCAGGCCTGGTCCTGGGATTGATCCCCCACACTTCCCTCAGGCTTTAGGCAGAATAGAGAACAGGCTCATCTCTGAGACAAGGGAGTATATTATCTTTTTTTTTCTGTTTATATAAATAATATACGCCCATGGTTCAAAACTTGGAAAATATATTAAAGAATCCCCATTACTGAATAAGTACATATCCAGAGTCTAATTCCCTCCTCTCATGCAATATGATTTGCAATTTGAAATTGTATTTCCTCCCTCTCTGCCTCTGTCTCTCTATGACTTTCTCCCTCTCCTTCTCTCTCTACATTTATGATTTTGTATCAAAATAGGGATATTTTAATTTTTCACGTACCATATATGAAGAATACTCTTGCTTTGGAAACAAATGTAAAAACCTGGAATTTCAGCAGACACCCTTGGAATAAGCTTTTCTCTAAGAATGTAAACATTCTGTCCTTAAAACAGTACTTTGTCCTTGGAACGTGCTATTGCTGTATCCCATGTTATTGAGACACTGGAGCAGAATTTACTTATAATGTTGAATTTCACTGTGGGATTTTCAGTTGTCTGAGCCTGATGCTTGACAACTCTCCTCCATGCCATAATCCACCCCAGAGCCCTTTTCCAGTCAGGGCTTCTAACTTCTCAGAAAGTAATTTCTGTTTCAGCAGCTAGAGTTACCAAACAGTTTTTCTTCCCTCTAAATCAAAGAGCAATAGGAGTTCAAGATGGGCCAGGGTTAGTTTCCTCACATCCTTAGTCACCTTTACCTGCTAAGGGCTGAGGAATTTGCAGACACCTGGCAGCAACTTGACTTTTTGCTCAAAAGATTCCATTTAGAATTGGCACTGTCTGCTAGTCCCTGCTCTCTTTTGGCAAATATCTCACCCAGCCGGGCAAGCCCCAAGTTGTCAGCATCTGACAGTATATGCTAAACTCCATGAGGATCTTCAAAGTTATCTGGCCATCAACTAAGACTGAGCCTAAACCATGACCACAGAAGGGCCGTGCACCACCCATACCTGCCACGTGACCCTGCTGCCTTGGTGCTCCATCGAGTGACTCAGAAGAGAAAGCATAAAGGAACATTGCAGCTCTGTGGATTCCCAACCAGCTTTTTGTTTGCTCTTCCCCATAGCCACCCCCTCACTACTCACCCAGAAGTTATGAATACACTTTCATATCTGGACAGAAAATGAACCAGTCATTCTTATCTACAACCCATCAAACAATCTTTCTAGGCAAGGTAAGAGAGGTTTTTTTTTTTTAATTTTTTAATTTTATTCATCAAAAAATTAAAAATAAACCAACAAACAAAAACAACATTTCAAGCAAAACAAAGCAAGGGATTAAGAAAAACAAATAACCTAAAATAACTACTTTGCTTCCAACATGTTCCTACCATACCCTAAGAAAATTAATAAACCATATCCAAATAAAGGAATAAGAAAAAGAAATAATCTAAAATAACTACATTGCTTCCATGTTCCCACCATACCCAAAGAAAATTAGCAAACCATAATCAAAGGCAAAGAAAAACCTAATAACCTATAATAACTACAATGAGATAATTTTTTAATGCAATAGTGTTATCAAAATATTTAAAAAATTCAACCAAAGCAAAACAAATGAGTAAGAAAAACAAATAACCTAAAATAACTTTATTGCTTCCAACATGTCCCTACCTTGAAACAATCCTTTCTAGGGAAGGTAAGAGAGATTTTGTAAATTTGGACAGGAAGCATCTAGCTTTTAGTTTGATTACCTAGTTTCTGACATTTGTTTCCTAGAAGTTTACATCTAACATGAGGCATAATTTGGAGATGAAGCTTTTCTTAAGTTTCCAATTTTCTTAAATTATCTACATGCTGCCAAAATATCAATAATCTCCCCAAAACAAAAACAGCTAATTAAGGGTATTTCCCATGCCAGATTATCTATTCACTAAAGCAGCCACAGCCCCGTGATGTCTAGATTCTGCATTTCCAAAAGAAGGAAAAGTAAGTCCTTTTTGAGCACAGCTAAGCTTACAGAGAACACAGTGAAGAAGGTGGAGGACTCGAGTGCTTTCCGCTTCTTCTTATTCCTTTCATCGAACAGAGTAACCATTTAAAAAATGTGAATTAACTGAGGAAGTAGGAAAAACTTGTTTTGAATACATTACAGTTTCTCCTTTTCAGCTTGGTGTTTCTGGGAGATATGTTTATGAAAATAGAAGTTTATATTATCAGTGAAAAAAGCCACTGAGCTTTAACTTAGTCTGGGAGTTCTTAGATGTTAAGGTGTTTGAGCTGACTGCCTTCAGGCTGGCAGCAAGGACTGGAGCCTGCAGAACAGCCTCAGGACTGCACATCTAGAAAGGCCTAGAGGTGGTCTCTCCCTCTCCCCCAAATAGGAGAGTGGTTTCATTTTCTCTAAAAGTCCCCAAGTGAGAGACTGCTCCTCGTTTGCTAGTGTCTTCCTGCCTGGGCCTCCCCTTAAACCTTCACTTTCAGAATTGCTAAGGGGCAGAAGCATCTCCCTCAGCACCAGACTCTCAGAGTTTGCTGAATGAATAAATTTCAGAAGAGCCTGCTTTGTTGTTTGTTTTATTGTGTACTTCATATGAATGTTTTACTTCTTCTCAAGTTTTTAATGAGTCACAGCTTGCCTTAGTGTGTAGCCTTTCAGTAGCTGACCCTTGTTTCACTTGATCTCATTTCCATTTCATCTGAAAGCCCAAGTCTGTCACAGAAGTTTCCCCTCTCTTCCCTAAGCCTTCTGATTTGCTGCTTCCAACAAAGAGTGTGCCCTGGACCTCTCAGAAATCTTTTCTCTTAGACTTCCTCTCAGAGACTCTGAATTAATTATAGAACATGGCTAAAAAAGCCTCAGTGATTTCACAGGACTTCATAGCAAAATTGTTCTGTTAGCCACCAGGTCAGTTGCAGAACACGGCGACAACGCCAGCCCAGCCTGAAGTGCCTCGTGGTCCAGTAGGAGCGCCCGATGCCCAGGACAGACGGGGGCTGAGAGCAGGAGCAGTGCCCACCCCAGATGAGGTCCTCAAAGGCCTCCTGAAGCTTTAAAGGCAAAGGAGAAGCCAGAGTGGGACAGGGCACTCTGAGCAGAGTTGCAGATAATTGAAAGGCCTTGGCTTGTAGAAGAACGTGAGCAGTTGAGGATGGCTCCCAAGGAAAGAAGGGAGAAGTGTGGCTGCAGGAATTGGAGCTGGGGAGGTGAGGAGGGGCCTTGTCATTCTGCTGACACAGGGGCTGTGGAAGGAACACAGAGACGCTTTTATCTCTTGGTGGCTTTGTTTTCCTGGGTCGTACCAGGAAAGTGGATTTTTGTAGCTGCCAGACAAGACTTTTAACTGGAAAATGGGCAAGTTAGAACGTTTGAATTTCTTAATGCATTCTTACTAAATGCCCTGGGGACAGCTGGCTTTAGGATTAAGGAGGCAGTAAGGGTCTAGAATCAGACAAATCTGGATTCTAATCCCTCCTCACCACCTGCTAGCTGTATGACTGTGGGCAAATTACTTAACTTCTCTGAGTTTCTGTTTATCTGGAGATGAAATTTGTCACTACCTTATATTGCTGGATTGTTGTGAGGAGTAAGTTAAATAAAGCAAAGGCATTCTTGAATAAGAAAAACAAATTTGGAGGAATTACACTATTAGATGTCAAGATTTATCATAAACTACTGTAAGTAATTAAGGCAGTGCAGCATTGGTACAAGCATAAACAAATAGACAAATGGAATAGGACAGAATATCCAGAAATAGACCCACATATATGTACACTTAGTTTATGACAGAGTAACCCTGCAGGACAGTGAGGAAAGGACAGTCTTTACATAAGTGCTGCTGGGTCAACTCGATACCCATATAGGAAATAAAAAACCCACAGCATAGAGTTCATCCTTGGGAATATCTTTAGATTTAATGGGACTACTCTTGTGACTTAGAATAGTTTTTCCTGATTCTTATATACCACTATGGGGAAAGAAGACCTGTTGGCAAATAAACATTATCACAATTCTCTGAAACCTTTACTTGTAAACTGCATCCTGATTTCAGAGATGTTAAACTGTGAAAAAGTGTGTGTCTTAGGGTTGATGAAATACAAATGCTCTGGACACTTGCCCTTGGCCACCTCTGACACAGCCTGTCCCAGTAAAGAAGGAATATCTCAGGGGTGACACCACTGCCCTCTCCAAAATTATTTTGGACATCTCACTGGCTATGAATCTTAGCAATCCAGTTAAAGTGTGTGTTGGTCCACTTGCATAAGGTTTTCTTTACCAAGAAGTTTGGCATAGATTTTCTTTTCATTTAAAAAAAGTATAGCTCCCTCCACCAATCTTGAAAAGATAGAATTTTGTCCTCTTTCTACCTAATACAGACAGTTGTTATCCCATACCTTCTCACATAGAGATTTAGCGTGTCCTCTAGATATTATGACAGACTTGCCATTTAAACCGTGGTCACCCAAAGGAAGGGCAATTGTCTTAGGGTGCCTGGGCCCCGCTTCCAGCCAGGAGCTGCCTGGAGGTGGCGGTAGAGTGGGCAACTTGCCTGGCTTATCTCCACACACTGCTGATGCCCAGACCCTCCTCTTAGAGCTCTGCAGGGAGACCACCTACTAAGCGTAGAGAATGAGCCTGGTTAGCCCTCGGCCGACAGGAGGGCAGGCCCACGAGGCTGCCAGTGGGGTCTCTTGGGGTCTGTCAGTGGGATGAAATGATTACACAGCCCTTAAAAAGACTCTGAATAAGGTGGGATACACCTGGGTGAAAAAACAATTCAAAATTGTATGTATGCTTTGGGCACCACTAAAATATGTATTTATTTTTATAAAATACACATAAATAAAAATAATATGTTGGAAAAGTGATTATATTATGGTGAACTTTCCTTCCTCCAAATGTTTTTCATTAAAAAAACGTAGCTCCCCCCACCAATCTTGAAAAGATAGAATTTTGCCCTCCTTCTACCTAATACAGACAGTTGTTGGCTCATACTTTCTCACATAGAGATTTAGTGTGTCCTTTAAATAATATGACAGACTTGCCATTTACTGTGATCACCCAAAGGAAGGGCTGAAGATGAAGTAAGAACCATTTACTCTCAGGCCATTCTGGGATGAGACAATGCATCAGGAGTCCATCTTGATTGTCTGAGGTGGCCACTGCTCTAGCACCAGATCTTTTTTATCTTGGTATCTTAGCTCCCTGAGAATTCCAAGGACACTGATGTCCCACTTTTGATGCTTTCTAATGGGGCTAACCTTCTCTTTCTTAATATATGGAAATAGAGTAGTTATTTTTCCTAAATTTTTGAAGAAAGAACGAAAAGGTTTGACTCTGCTAGCCTCAGAACTGCTATTTCCACTTGGCTCTGGCTTTGAGCTACAGAACTCTTAAGGACTTCCAGTCTCCCTTCCCTTTCCCTACTGTCTGCATGTAAATTGCCCCTCACAAACTTCCTTCACCATCACTGCTTCACTGCTGTCCTTTAGCTTCCTTATAATTACCCTATTCATAAAGAAACTCTTACATCCTTGAGTTCCCCAGACCATTCTGTTGCTCCCAGAGTCCCAGGTTAGCAGTTTCATAAAAACACTAGGGCTCAGCCAACCCCAAATCATCCTGACACCATAAGAGAGACAAGCTGTTTTGCTTTTCATCATGTATTAGACACAGGGTTGTCTCAGTGCAGGGAAAAGCAACAGGGTCTGATCTGAAGTAACTACCACTCTGTAGTACAAGAAAACCTGCTTGCTGTAGTGGTTAGGACCCAACACAGTGTCCAGTTTGGCCTCATCTGGGCTGGTCAGAAGCTCCTCAGTCAGGCCTGCTGCAGACCCCCATCAGCTGTGTGGCACGTGTCACCAGCCCAGTGCCAAGGGAATCCAGAGAACTCTTACTTGACAGGGAAACAAAGGAAACTCAGACTGTGGTCTGTGCTAGAAATAGACAAGAGAGGGAAGGCCCAGAGCCACGTGGGAAGCAAATAAGTGATCTCATAAATTCCTAATGGACACACTTTGAAAACCTGAGCCTCCCTCAGAACAGACTGCAGTTGCTCCACATTTGACCGAGGATTTTCCAGAGCATTGGGGTTTGCGTTGAACCACTTTGCTTTAATAGCTTGTGGGTCACTGAGGCACCAAGGCTGAGAGATGGGGTTGCTAACCCAGCTGTGCAAGAAGGAATTACTAAGCCTAGTTACTCTGAATTTGCTATCAACCCAGAAGGCTGTGGAACAGTGACTTTGAAATGCCTTTGGAAATCAACAGTATTCTTCTGTTTTCTCTTCTCAGATGGTAGGAATTGTGTTTGAATGCAAGTCCCTCTTATTGGCTTGAGAGACCTTCAGCAGGTAATGACCAACCCATTCTGTCAGTCTCATTTTTCTCTGGGAAACTGCTCAGGACCTGCCCACGGAAAGCCCTGAGGGAAAGCTTTCTGGAAAGGGAAAGGTCCTGGGGGAGTAAACACGCTCTGCTCCCAGCATTAGCTTCCCTGGATCACTGTTGACAGAGAACTGCCAAGGCCATGAGAAACTCCTTCCCACCTGAACCACTTCCTCAGCTTCCCTGCTGCCCCTGCTTGGGTAAGCCTACCTCTGCAAAGAGGTTTTTGGATACTGGGGAGAAAAGATGCTTGGTGTAACCCATACAAAGGCATTGAGGGAATTTCTTATCTTTTTTGTTAATTCCAATCAAGTCTTCAAAGCGTTTTTCCCCAAATGTCAATTTTCCCCATATACAAGCTCTTCCACATGGCCTCCTTCAATAAAGATTAAATCGTGGAATGGGGAAAGGGAAGATGGTGAATGAGTGAGAATGAGTATGTCTGTATAATTGCCTCTTCCTCTGATACCCTACTGACTGAGTCACTGTGTTCTCTCCATTTCTGTTCAGTGTCCGTTTGTGGGCTCTGGGTTTTATGATGCAGATGGGCAGTTTCTGTTTGCTTTCTACAGATTTGCAACTATATAAGATCACAACTGGATGTTCTCACTGGATAACAGAACAGGTTGCAGATATACCCCTCACACCCATGTTAAGGCAGCAGTGAGAATCAATAACTCAGAAATCCTTTTGACGTAGTTCTCCTTTCCTTTGAGCCTCAGTGTGCATCCAGAGGAGATGGGAAATCTAGGTGGCCTGTCATCTCTGCACACTGCTATCGTGGGCACATTGCTGCCAAGCCTGTGTCCCTCTAAACTTGTTTGCTTGCAGACCTTGCAGCTGGACCAGAGTCCACAGGGTCTGGTTTGTGTTGTCATACACTCTCCTGCTGTTGGGTTGGGCTTCAGACTGTTTGCTTTTATAAGCTTCCAGCATTAATAGGGAAAGATGTGAGGAGCACACAAGAAAGCATTTATAGAATGGGCTTTATAAAACGCCCAGCTGCTCCATAAAGTGAGAGTTCCTCATTAAGGGGGCTCTTGAGCAAACATGATTTCTTAACATGAGCCGAGCATACAATCTCTCCCTTCAGTCTCATAAAACCTCATCTGAATTTAAAATGGGAACATTTCAAAGGATAGTCTTGTGTCACCCATGTGGGCAAGAGGCTTGGGTACTTAAAGCCAGGAAATCCTGAGTTTTGAGAGACTTAATCTCATACCTTGCAATAGGGACATTGTCTCTAAGCCCAGCAGCCTCAGGCAAGCAGCCTCAAAGAAGCCTCCTATGGCAGCATGGCTGACTGTCATATTGGAAGGCCTTAAGGTTTATTAGTAGCTTTTGAAATGAAATAAGAAAGGGAGGGGGTCAGAGGGGAGTGTAAGCGCCGTGTCAGTAAGGGGGTTAAAATAAACACACAGTAGGGCTGCTTTCTCCTGCAGGGATATTATATATAGAGATCACTAATTGAAAACATCCCACCCATTGCTTTCAAGTAGTCATTCATTCATTCATTTTACAAGTATTTACTGGGCACTTACTGATGCTGAAGGTAGAAAGCTAAGAGCACAGTCTACCACATCAAAAAGCTTATAACATATCCTCTATTTAAGATCATTTTAAATGCTAAATTTTGAAGGGAAAGGTTGACAACCTACAGCCTGTGACCTACTGGGGCACATTTTCCTCATCTGTAAAATGTGATTATTATTAATAATAGTGCCTACCTCAGAGGGCTGAGATAATGCAGATAAGCAATTGACACAGTGCCTGGCACATATAGTGAGCTCCCAGTAATTTGGGGTATCTTTTCATTGTTGTTGTCATTATAATACATTGCCTCCCGTAGTCGTGTGCTAGAAGTTAGAGGACGAAGAAAAAATTAAGGCACCAAACAAGGTGAGAGACCCTGTTGCTCAGGCCTTTTGTTCCCTTTAACTCTCCAGAACCTCTTACAACGTCTGCAGTTAGCTTTCTCCAGCAACCTTGTAGGCAAGACCCCACAGAAGGCAAGAGAGAAGTGCAGTCTAAGGAGAACTTCATAGGAAATTCACATGTCAAAATGGGAGGAAGAAAGAATAAAGAGGGTGATACAGCTGGTTAGTTTAAAATCTTTTTGACTCTCTGAACCAAAGAGAATGGGTGTGTATATTCTCCTTTCCCTCAGGTCCTTAAATCAGAGACCAAGAAATTAAATTTTTTTTAAATTTCATTCTCAGTTTTCAATATTTTTCAGTCCATTTAGTCAAAGCTGTAATTTTTCAGTGACTGTCCTTCCAGTTGGACAAGAGCTTATCGTGAAGCTCTGGGCACATCCCCAGGGCAGGTGCTAAGGGCCCTGGTGGATATTCCCCTCCAACAAGCCCAGCCTCTCCCCTCCCCACTGAGCTATGTCTGGATCCTCAGCTGCCCCCAGTTAAGTAGGAAGTATTATGTGGAAGAGCCATTTGTACTTTGGGAGGTTTGGACTTTGTCTAAAAGGAGTTGGGTTATTTGGTGTTTTTCGTTTTTTTTTTTTAATTTGTAAATCCATTCTGGCCTGTCTTTAGAGGAGATTTATCAATTTGTATTTCTCCTATCGGGTTTCTATTCACTACTTTCTGACTTTGATCAGTTTGTTTAAAACTCCTTTTTATGCCTAATGAGTGGGAGGGTGGAGTGGGAAGAGATTTTTGTTTGTTTTTAGTTTTCTCTTGTTTTATCCCCAGAATGAGGCAAGCTTTAGTAATATTCATAATTTGTTTTTGAAAATAAAATATGTTCCAGCTTAGAAACTTAGAAGACAAGGTTAGAATAAGACAAGGCAAGATTAGAACTCCTGGATTTTTTTGTCTGATTCTTAGTTAGCCTCTGGTTCAGGCAAAGAACCACTTCATCGTCCTCATCAGAACAATTATTTACTCCTACCAAGGCCATCCCAATAGTCCTTGTTAGGGCTAATGTATTGAGAAAGGATTTCCTGCTGGTGTTCTGTTTTTCAGCTTCTTATGCTTCCAAAATCTATTTGGGTTCAAGGAACTAGATAATTAAAAATCTTTCCCCTGTAACAGTAATTGTTACTACTGTTCACTCAGCCCCATGCAGGTGGGCAACAAAGTACAGTCCCTGACCTAAGGGCCAAGTGGCATCGAGATCCTACTGTAGAGTTAGTCTCTTTGAGCTGGCTTTTCATCTTCAGCTGAGAAAAATTCATATATGGCTTCTTGAAGGAAACAGTGATGCTACAGTTTCACTCTGAAATAAAAACATCTCTGACTTCTGCAGCAAACCACCTTTCAGGGAGTGTTCTGGCTGATTACTTTCCTTAGGACAAGAGCAGAAGCCACAGTGGGTCCTCCCAGGAGATCCTGCACCAGGTGGCCTGTGTCCCCTGAACACAGACGGACAGTGACACCATGTTCACCTCTGGGTGCTGCCCTCCCCAGTGCCTGGATACGCAACTCAAGCAGGGCTATTTGGGAAGCATTTGGAACTCAAACACCAATGATTTCCTAATGCTAGCTCAAGTCTCAACCATGGATGTGTGTTTCTACAGTTCACAAGTAGCTAAACAACTGTGTTCCTAACAAGTTTTATCCTTGGACAAAAATTTCATTACCCATTATTTAAGTCCCTGAAGAACCTGTGAGGGAGGTAGCATTATCCCCAGTTATAGATGAGGAAGTTAAAACTCACAGCAGGTAATGGGGTGGGATGGGGGGGATGATTTGGGTGTTCTTTTTTCACTTTTATTTTTTATTCTTGTTCTGGTTCTTTCTGATGTAAAGCAAATGTTCAGAGATAGACTGTGGTGATGAACTCATAACTATGTTATCATACTGTGGACAGTTGATTGTATACCACGGATGATTGTATGGTGTTTGAATGTATCTCAATAAAACTGAATTTAATAAAAAAAAAAAAAAACTCAAAGCAGGTGACTTGCTAATGGTCACACAACTCATAGGTGGCAGAATTGGACCTCCAGAGTTTTAAACCCAAGTCTTCTGACTCCAAATCCAGAGCTGCTTCACTCGCTTCCTCCCCTCAACAAAGAGGAGACATAAGGTTGCTTCAGATAACATGTGCACTGTGCAGATTCGTTGTGGGGCTTGGGGGAAATTGCTGTGCATGTCCCCCCACCTCCCTGTGGGTCTTCGGGCTGATAATTCCTTTCTCCTCCTGCTCGCCCAGGGCAGCATGACACTGAAGGAGTGATCAGTTAGAAAGATTGTTTGAAATTTGCCTTGTAAACTTGAGGCATTAGATTATTACTTTTACAAATGTTAACTTCTCTAATTCATCAGATTTGTGAGCAGTTCCCTCTAAGTTTTATTGGAAGAAATGTGGTAGAAATTGAATTTTAAAAAATAATATTTATAATCCTTTGCCATTTTGCCACATTGAACCCAAGTCCTGGAATTTTCCAAAACCACTTAAAAGTTAGTTCTAATCAAGTAGACAGTTTGTACTTGAGGCAATAAACTAAATCCTTGCTCTTTAAACCACTCTCGACTCCCACGCTGGTGTGTCATCTCTTGCTCCCTATCAAGAAACAGATATAATCCTTGTTGTCATATGGCTTTCTCCAACCCACTCCTCCCTCACTCCTTTCCTTCTTCCCATAACTTAGGCTTATGATTAGTATCGGGGTTCAATACGATTTATTTCCATTGTTAGAAGAGTCTAAGGCCCATGCCCTTCTACTTTCTGGAGCTCTTTGCAATCTCTGATTAACCGATCCCAGGCACCAGGCTTTCCAGGGCTCTGCCTCGTTGCCCCATTCCAGGTCCAAACCTCCAGCCGCACTGGCCATGCACAGCCTACAGATACCCAGCAAGGCAGTGTGGTGTTGGCGAAAAGCATCTACACCAGAGAGACCAGTCCAAGCACCTGTAGATGGCGCCCTTCACAGCCCCATGCTGATGGAGGGGTGGTCCTTGAGGAGGGACTGAGGAGGTTTCTGAGTTTGAAGACAAAGGAGATGGGCTCTGTCAGGGGAGCAGTCACGATGGTTGCACAGCCACAGGCCCAGGTTCCCTGATACTGACATGGGTGACCCAGCCTCGGTGCCTCTTCTGGGTCGCTCACAGGGTCAGAAGATGTTAAGTTAAAAGTTCAGTGACCTCATATGGTCGTGCATGATGACAGATGATTTTGGATCCAGGGTTTCTAGTTTTTTAAAAATAGACATGTGTTGCCTGACCTACGGGATCTGAGAGGAAACCACTCTGTGCTGCTTGGAGGAATATTAGCATTTGTTTTACTGCCTCAACTCCACCCCCCACCTCCAAAAAAAATTGAGGGGTAGGGAATCAAAAAGCTTTCTCAGATGAAATCATTCATGCTAAACTTTCCAGATAGCACTAAATAATTGATGCTTGATCTGCATCTGCAAGACATTGTCCCCAACATCCTAGGAGCCATCTGCCCACAAATGATCCCCTTCCTCCCACCCACAAACATGTTGAGTGTAACCACCTCTTCCTTTTGTTTTTCCAGCATTAATAATAAGCTACAGCAGCCAGAGGCAGCTGCTGGGGTGTTAGAATATGCCATGAAGCTCTTTGGAGAGCTGGTAAGTGCCTCGTTCACTTAGAAAAGCAAGAGGTGGGGGGACACCTGGCAAGGAAGGCACTTGGCCCCTACCTCAAAAAAGTTATTTCCTTTTCTGGTTTTTAATAATCACTCACAGTATGGCTCTTATTATCTATATCATTCTCTCTCTCTCTCTCTCCCCCTCTTTCTCTCTCTCTCTCTTTCATACATTAGAGAAGTGTGAGGTAGACGGAAAAATCATGCACAATTACAGAGTTCCCATATACCCCACTCACACATAGTTTTCCTTATAACACTTTTTATTAGTGTGGTAGCTTTTTTACAATTGAGGAAACAATATTATTTTAATTGTACTATTAACCATAGTCCATAGTTTACATTAGGGTTCACTGTTCATGTTGTACTATTCTATGGCTTTTTTAAAGTTTAGTTCTGATAACATATATACAACCTAAAATGTCCCTTTTTGACCAGATTCAAATATATAATTCATTGGTGTTAATTACAGTCTCAATATTATGCTACCATCACCACCATCCATGACCAAAAAAACAGAAACTGTACTCATTAAGCATTAACTCCACATTCCCTACACCTACCCCAGCCTCTGATACTTCGTAAACTTTGTTGTCTCTATTAATTTGCATATTCTAGTTACTTCAAATCAGTGAGATCATATGACATTTTTCTTTTGTGTCTGGCTTATTTCACTCAACATGAGGTCTTCAAGGTTATTCCATATTGTCATGTGTTTCAGAACTTCACTTCTTTTTATGGTTGAATAATATTCCATTGTATGTATTTACCATATTTTGTCCATTAATCTGTTGATAGAAGCTTGGGTTCCTTCCATCTTTTGACAATTATGAATAATGGTCACTGTGACCATCAGGGTGTAAGTATCTGTTTAAGTCCCTACTTTCAGTTCTTTGGGGTAATTCTATACTTAACTTTCTGAGGAGCCACCAAACTGTTTTCCACAGCTCTGCACCATTTTACATTCCAACCAACAAAGAATGAGTGTTCCTATTTCTCCATGTCCTTTCCAAAAATTGTCATTTTCTTTTTTCTTATTTTTTTTTAATATTAGCCATTCTAGTGTAGGTGAAATAGTATCTCATGATTTTGATTTGCATTTCTCTAATGTCTAATGATGCTAAGCATCTTTTCATTCACTTATAGACTAATTGTATTTCTTCTTTGGAGAAATGTCTGCTCAGGTCTTTTGCCATTTTTAATAGGGCTGTATGTCTTTTTGTTGTGGAATTGTAGGATTTCTTTATATACTCTGGATATTAAAACCTTACCAGTATGTGGTTTCCAAACGTTTTTCCCCATTCTTCAGGTTGTCTTTTTACTTTCATGAAGAAGTCCCTTGATATACAAAAATTTTAATTTTGCTAAAGTCCCATTTATCTATTTTTTCTTTTGTTATTTTTGCTTTAAATGCCTAAGAAACCATTGCTTAACACAAGGTCCTAAAGATGCTTCCCTATGTTTTCTTCAAGGACTTTTATAGTTTTGGTTCTTATATTTAGGTCTTTGATCCATTTTGAGTTAATTTTTATATGTTATGAGGCAGGGGATCCACCTTCATTCTTTTGCATGCATCCAGTTTTCCCAGCACCGTTTTTTTGAAGAGACTAGTCTTTCCCCATTGCATGGACTTCACATTGTTGTCAAAAATTAATTGGCTATTCAACTTGGCAGGTGAACTCACTGCCCTCCCCCCTAGGTGGGGCCTGACTCCCAGGGGTGTAAATCTCCCTGCAATCTAGGGGATGAACCTGAACCTGGCGTCATAGGATTGAGAACATCTTCTTGACCAAAAAGGGGAAGAAAAGTGAAACAAAATAAAGTTTAAATGGCTGAGAGATTTCAAATGGAGTTGAGAGGTCACTCTGGTGGGCATTCTTATGCACTATATAGATATCCCTTTCTAGGTTTTAATGAAATGGAGTAACTAGAAATAAATACCTGAAAGTATCAAACTCTAACTCAGTGGCCTTGAATCTTAAAGATGATTGTTTAACTATGTAGCTTACAAGGGGTGGCAGTGTGATGGTGAAAACTCACACCCCCTTTATCTAGTGTGTGGGTGGATGAGTAGAAAAATGGGGACAGGGACTAACTGAAAATTTGGGTGGGATGGGAGGATGATTTGGGTGTTCTTTTTTCTTATTTTTATTCTTCACGGTGTAAGGAAAATGTTCAAAAATGGATTGGGGTGATGAAGTTACAACTGTATGATGGTACTATAAACAGTTGATTGTACACCATGGATGATTGTATGGTATGTAAATATATTTCAATAAAACTGAATTTTAAAAAATCAATTGGCTGTTGATTCTTGAAGACAATTTCATAACTATGTAGCATATGAGATGTGACTGTGTGATTGTGAAACCTTGTGGCTGAACTTCCTTTATCTAGTGTATGGACAGATGAGTAGAAAAATGGGGACAAAAACTAAATGAAAAAGGGGGAGGGGATGGAATGCTTTGTGTGTTCTTTTTTACTTTTATTTTTATTATATTTATTTTTGGGGGAGTAAGGAAAATGTTCAAAAATTGATTGTAATGATGAAGGCACAATTATGATGGTTCTCTGACTAGTTGATTGTACACTGGGGATAATTGTAGATTTTGTGAATATATCTCAATAAAACTGAATTTTAAAAAAATAGTAAAAAAAAAAAATTCAGTTGGCTGCTTGTGCAATACTGAAGTTTTGCCCTTTGAGAAAAACTGTCTCCTATGAAAATTGCCTTGACAAAAACAGTTCTGGTTTTACTAATCATTTTGTTTTTTTAAGTAATGTGTGTATGCAAGGTGGACCCTTGATGAGCCAATATTCCACTGTGGATATGTACCAATGTTTACACCCTTTTGGAACAGAAGTTACTGTAAAAAGAAATGTTGCTTTGAAGCAAAATTTTTGAAACATTCAAACTTCTGTATCAAAAATTCACCAGGTTTTCATTGTGAAAACAAAGTCAATTGACTGTAGTTGTGTGGGTTTATTTCTGAACTCTCAGTTCAATTCCATTGGTCTATGTCTGCCCTTGTGCCAGTACCACACTGTTTTGATTACTATAGCTTTGTAATATGTTTAAAAATTGGAAATTGTGGGTCCTCCAACATTGTTATTCTATTTCAATATTGTTTTCCTGATTTGGGACCCCTTACCCTTTCACACAAATTTAATGATTGGCTTTTACATTTCTGCAAAAAAAACTGTTAGAATTTTGATTGATTGCATTGAATCTGTCAATCGCTTTTGGTAAAATTGATATATTAGTGATATTAGTTTTTCATTCCATGCGCATGGAGATTCCTTCCATTTATTTAGGTCCTCTTTGATTGCTTTCAGCAATATTTTGTAGTTTTCCAGGAACAGGTTCTTTACATCCTTGGTTAGAGTTTTTCCTATATATGTGATTTATTAAGTTGCTATTGTAAATGGAAATTTTTCTTGATTTTCTCTTCAGATTGTTCATTATTAGTGCACAGAAATGCTTCTGTTTTCTGTATATAGATTTTGTAGCCCATCAACCAGGTACTTTGCAGAATTTGTTTTTTAGCTTGGGTATCTTTCTTGTGGATTTTTCAGGATTTTCTATATATGCTATCATGTCACCTACATATAGGGAAAGCTTTATGTCTTTTCCAATTGGGGTGCCTTTTCTTTGTTATTCTTGCCTAATTGCTCTGGCTAGAAATTCCAGTACAATGTTGAGTAACACTGGTGACAATGGACAGCCTTTCTTGTTCTTTTTTTTTTAAATTAAATTCAGTTTTATTGAAATATATTCACATACCATACAGTCATCCATGGTAAACAATCAACTGTTCACAGTATGATCATATAGTTATGCATTCATCACCGCAATCTATTTCTGAACATTTTCCTTACATCAGAAAGAATCAGAGTAAGATTAAAAATAAAAGTAAAAAAGAACACCCAAATCATCCCCCCCATCCCACCCTATTTTTCATTTAGTTTTTGTCCCCATTTTTATATTCATCCATCCATACACTAGATAAAGGGAGTGTGATCCACAAGGTTTTCACAATCACACTGTCACCCCTTGTAAGCTACATTATTATACAATTGTCTTCAGGAGTCCAGACTACTGGGTTGGAGTTTGATGGTTTCAGGTATTTACTTCTAGTTATTCCAATACATTAAAATCTAAGAGGTGTTACCTATATAGTGCATAAGAATGTCCACCACAGTGACCTCTCAACTCCATTTGAAATCTCTAAGCCACTGAAACTATTTCGTCTCATTTTGCATCCCCCCTTTTGGCCAAGAAGATATTCTCAATCCCACTATGCCAGGTCCAAATTCATCCCTGGGAGTCATATTCTGCATTGCCAGGGAGATTTACACCCCTGGGAGCTGGGTCCCACATACAGCCTTGTCTTGTTCTTGATCTGAGAGAGGAAGCTTTTAGTCTTTCACCATTGTGTACGATGTTAGCTGTGGGTTTTTCATATATGCCCTTTGTCATTTTGAGGAAGTTTCCTTCTAGTCTTAGTTTTCTAAGTGTTTTTATCAAAAAGGGTGCTGAATTTTGTGAAATGCCTTTTCTGTTTTAATTGAGATGATCATCTGTTTTTTCCTCTCTGTTCTATTAATGTGATGTACTGCGTTGATTGATTTTCTTTTGTTGATCCATCCTTGCATACCAAGGATAAATCTAACTTGATCATGTTGTATAATTCTTTTAATGTGATGTTGGATTCAGTTTGTTGTATTTTTTTGAGGATTTTTGCATCTATATTCATAAAGGATATTGCTCTGTAATTTTCTCATGGCATCTTCATCTGGCTTTAGTTTTTAGGTGAGGTTGGCCTCATAGAATGTGAGTTCCCTTGTCTTTGATTGTTGTGGAAGATTTTGAGCAGGATTCGTGTTAATTCTTCTTGGAATATTTGGTAAAATTCACCAGGAAGCCACGTGGTCCTGGTCTTTTCTTTTTTGGGGAAGTTTCTGATGACATATTTAATCTCTTTTCTTGTTATTTGTCTGTTGAGGTCTTCTATTTCTTCTTGAGTTGGTATAGGTAGTTCATGTGTTTCTAGGAATTTGTCTATTGCATCTAAGTTATATAATCTGTTGGCAAACAGTTATTCTTCATATTTTCTTTTAATGCTTATGATTTCTGTGGTATCTATAGTAATGACCCCCCTTTCACTTGTGATTTCAGTTATTTGCATCCCCTCTCTTTTTTTCTTTGTTCAGTTGAGCTAAAGGTTTGTAGATTTTATTGATCTTTTCAAAAAATCTTTGTATTTTTAATTCTCTTTTTTTTCATTCTCTATTTCATTTATCTCCACTCTAATCTTTGTTATATCCTTCCTTCTGGTCACTTTGGCTTTAGTTTGCTCTTCTTTTCCTAGTTCCTGCAGTAATGATGTTAGGTCTCTGATTTGAGACCTTTCTTTTTTTAACACAGGCATTGGGAGATACAAATGTCCATCTTAGCACTGCCTTTGATACACCCCACAAGTTTGGGGATGTTGTGTTTTGGTTTTGATTCCCCTGAAGATATTGTGAACAGGAGACATTGAGTATTTGGAGAATCCCAAGAAGTACACCCCTAGAACAAAAATGATTTTTGCTGGCATCAAGAAGGCATAAAGGGAAGACTTGATAGCTTATCTCAAAAAACTACTAATGAGTAATAGTTGCCCACTGTGTTATTTATTACAAAATAGAAATATCTTGTGACCTTTTTACAAGTACCATTTTTAAATTGATCTCATACACCAGAATTCAGATCATGGATGGCTTATAGGATATTTTTGTTGGACAGAACTGAATTAAATAAGTTTAGCTTATAGTTAAATGTATATGATCAAGCTTTTGGAATTTTGGTAGTAATTCTAGTTTGGCAGGTGTTATCACTATTTCCCCCTTCTAAAGGTTTAACTGGACTTGAGGCTAAGTTGAATTAGTAATGTTCTGTTTTTCACAAAGATGGTGAATATCAACTGACTACCTATAAGAGATTGGTTTTATATATAGACTTATATAAGTGGTTTATGAATATAAATACTAGGGAAATCCCTTCACTGTCTCATAGAACAGAACAAGAGACACTTGGTTTCAGTCATTCAGTAGTCTGTTTAAAAGCAGGTGCTGAGATGATGGTGGACTAGAGAGGAGTGGAAGCTAGTTTGTCCCCCTGAAACAACTAATAAACAACCAGGAACAACCAGTAAATAATCTGGAATAATTGTGGGGGGGGGGCAAACATGAGTGTCCACTCATCATACCTCAACCTGAATTGGGAGGAATGCCTGAGATCGTAGCATAAAATCTGTAAGTAGAAACTGTGGATCCAAGCCAGGAGCCCCCAACCCCTTGGCCCAAACTGCAAAGCCTCACAGTGCTAGAGAGCAGCACTCTCTGAGCAAGCAAATATAGCTCAGCTGAGCTCCAATTGGGGTTTTAATTAAGAAGGGTGGACTGCTTACTACAAGTTACAAATTCCCAACAAGCAGACAGTGGCTCTTGGTGATGACTGACCTTGGAGAGCTGGAGGGTGGCTGTGGACTGGAACTGAAAAGGGCTTTCTGTCCCTTTTTCAGCTCAGTGGAGAAAGCCTCAGCCATTTTAAGTTCCCAGTGCTCTGATCCAGACAAGGGTGGAGGTAGCAAGGCAGAGAAACTATTCAAATGTAAATCACCTCTCCCTAGGGGATGTAGTCTCCCTAAGAGGAAGAAGGTGATGCCAAGCTCTACTACCTGCCTTTCAATCAGAACCAGACCAAAGAGCTTGGGGGAAAAAGCCATGGGCCACACTTCCTTACACCAGTCTGGAGTTACAGGCTGACAGCCACCACCTGCTGGGTGGAAAAGCTCAGTGACTTGAGGCCTCACAGGGTGCAGTGCACCAATCTTCTGAGACATACCCTCAGGGAGACGTGATACTATTGCCTCCTTCAGAGACCTGAGCCCATTCTGGTCTGGGAAAACTGGATTGGTGTAACCAAGGAAATCAGATGCCTAGACAACAGAAAACTACAACCTACACTAAGAAAAACAAAGTTATGGCCCAGTCAAAGGAACAAACTGCCACTTCCACTGAGATACAGGAATTTAAACTACTAATACTAAATCAATTCAAAAAGTTTAGGTAAGATATGGCAAAAGAGATGAAGCATATAAAGAAAACACTGGGTGTACATAAGGTAGAAAACAAAAGTTTGAAAAAACAACTGGCAGAATCTATGGAAATGAAAGGCACAACACAAGAGATGAAAGACACAATGGAAACATACAACAGCAGATCTCAAGAGGCAGAAGAAAACACTCAGGAACTGGAGAACAATGCATTGGCAAGCCTACACACAACAGAACAGATGGAGAAAAGAATGGAAAAATATGAGCAAAATCTCCGGGAATTAAACAACAACATGAAATGCAGAAATGTACGTGTCATGGGTGTCCCAGAAGGAGAAGAGAAGGGAAAAGGGACAGAAGCAATAATAGAGGAAATAATCAATGAAAATTTCCCATCTCTTATGAAAGACATAAAATTATGGATCCAAGTAGCGCAGCATACCGCAAACAGAATAGATCCGAATAGGCCTACCCCAAGACACTTAATAATCAGATTATCAAACATCAAAGATAAAGAGAGAATTCTGAAAGCTGCAAGAGAAAACTGATCCATCACATACAAAGGAAGCTTGATAAGTCTATGTGCGGATTTCTCAATAGAAACCATGGAGGCAAGAAGGAAGTGGTGTGATATATTTAAGATACTGAAAGAGAAAAACCACCAACCAAGAATCCTATATCCAGCAAAACTGTCCTTCAAACATGAGGGAGAGCTTAAGATATTCTCTGACAGACAATGAGAGATTGTGAACAGATTCCTGCTCTACAGGAAACACTAAAGGAACCACTGTAGACAGAAAGGAAAAGACAGGAGTGAGAGCTTTGGAAAACAATTTTGGGAGATAGTAGAACAGCAATGTAAGTACACTGAACAAAGGTGACTGTGAGTATGGTTGAAATTGGAAGGTTAGGAGCATGTGGGAGACCAGAAGGAAAGAGGAAAGATGAAGACAGGGACTGTATAACTCAGTGAAACCTAGGGTGCTCAACGATTGTAATAAAAGATACAAATATGCTTTTACATGAGGTAGAACAAATGAATGTCAACATTGCAAGGTGTTAAAAATACAGTGGGATTGGGGAGAAAATACAAGCAATGCAAACTAGAGACTATAATTAACAGAAACCTTGTATTGTACTTCCTTTAATATAACAAAGGCAATATACCAAAGCACATGGAGGGGGGGCACAGGGGAAGTGTTGGGACTCCTGGCATTGGTGATGTTGTCTGACTTTTATTTTACTTTGGTTTAATGCTATCTTACCTTTTGCTTTCTAGCTGACATGTGTTTTTTTTCTCTCTCTCTTTCTTCTTTTTATTTTGTCTCTCTACCTTCTTTGACTCTTCCTCCTTCTTTGTGGAAGAAATGGAGATGTCCTTATATAGACAGTGGCAATGGTGCTAAATACATAAATACATGATTATACAGGGAACCAGTGGTTGTTTACTTAGGATGGAATGTATGGTGTGTGAACAAAACCATCTTTAAAAAAAATGGGTTGATGAAGAAACTTTGAGGGCACTATATTGAGTGAAATAAGACAGACACATAAGGACAAATACTGCAGTGTCTCAATGATATGAACTAATTATAATATGTAAACTTAGAGACATGAAATATAAGTTACCAGGATATAGAATGAGGCTAAAGAAATGGGGAGCGGTTGCTTATTATGAGCAGAATGTTCAACTAGGGTGAACTTAAACATTTGGAAAAGGACAGAGGTGATGGTAGCATGTTGTGAGAATAACTAACAGTGCTGAATGGTGTGTAAAGGTGGTGGAAAGGGGAAGCTCAGAGTTACGTATGTCACTGGAAGGAAAGTTGGAAGTTAAAAGATGGGAATGTATAAAACAGTGAATCTTGTGGTGGAAAATGTCCATGATTAACTGTACAAATACTAGAAATCCCTCTCATGAACTAGAACAAATAGGACACTATACCTAGAAGGCAATAATAGAGGGGCATATAGGAAAAATATACATATCCATTGCAAACTATGTACTACAGTTAGTAGTATTTTAACATTCTTTCATCAACAGTAGCAAATGTACTGTACCAAAACTGAATCAATAATGGAGGGGGTTGGTTAGGGGTATGGGAGGATTTGAGTTTCCTTTTTTTGTCTTTATTTCTTTTCTAGAGTACTGAAAATGTTCTAACAATTGAAAAAAAAATTAATTGTGGTGATGGATGCACAGCTGTATGATAGTACCATGGGCAATTTATTATACACTTTGGATCCTTGGATAGTTGTATGGTATGTGAACAATCTCAATAAAATACATGAAAAAAAAAGAAAAAAATGCAGGTGCTGAAAATAAGCTATGTCCACTTTATCTTTCTGGTCTTAACTGTGTCAATATAATTAAAATTCCCTAGATCTGAAATGTTGCTTTCTAATTAACAAAAGGCATTTTGATGTCATTTATATATAATATCAAATAAAGAATGCTGAACACTTCTCATTTAAAAAAAAAGACTGCTTTGTTTCATTTCCACATTTTAGTGAATATTCTGGTTCTCCTGTTATTGATTTCTAACATCATGCAATGGTGGTCAAAGAAGATACATGGTATGTGTGCCAGATTGAATGTATTTTGTCCCCCAAAACCCCATTATCTTTGATGCAATCTTGTGTGGGCAGATGTATTAGTGTTGACTAGATTGTAATTTTTGAGTGTTTCCATGGAGATGTTACCCACCCAGCTGTGGGTGATAACTCTGACTGGGTAATTTCCATGGAGGTGTGGCTCCGCCCATTCAGCATGGGCCTTGATTAATTTACTAGAGCACTTTATAAGCTCAGACAGAAGGAGCAAGCTTGTTACAGCCAAGAGTGACACTTTGAAGAATGCACAGGAGCTGAGAGAGGAGCTGCAGATGAGAGACAGTTTGAAGACCACTGTTTAAAACAGACTCTTGCTCCAGAGAAGCTAAGAGAGGACAAACACCCCAAGAGCAACTAAGAGTGACATTTTTGAGAGAAGCTGAAGCCTAGAAAGGAACGTCCTGGGAGAAAGACATTTTGAAACCAGAACTTGGAGCAGATGCCAGCCATGTGCCTTCCCATCTAACAGAGGTTTTCCGGATGCCATTGGCCATCCTCCAGTGAAGGTAGCCGATTGTTGATGCATTACCTTGGACACTTTATGGCCTTAAGACTGTAACTGTGTAACCAAATAAACCCCCTTTTATAAAGGCCAATCCATTTCTGATGTTTTGCATCCTGCAGCATTAGGAAACTGTAACAGTATGATTTCAATATTTTAAAATTTATTTAATCTTGTTTTTGTGACCTAACATATGGTCTATCCTGGAGGATGATCCATGTGCACTTGAGAAGAATTTGTATTCTTCTGCTGTTGAGTGAAATGTTCAATGTCTGTTAGAGCTAGTTGTGTATATTGGGACTCTTGATGGTGCCCCATGGGTTTTGTAGGCTCTGTTCACTTTTTTTCATGTTTTTTTTCTTTCTGTTCCTACACCTGAATCATTTCTGTGTCTTGCCTTTGGGTTCACTATTCTTTCTTCTTACAGTTCCAATCTGCTATTGAAACCCTCTAGGGAATTTTTCATTTCAGTGATTGTGATCATCAACTCCAGTATTTCCACTTGATTCCTTTTTAAAGTTTCTGTTTATTGAAATTCTCATATTGTTCATGATGTCCTTTAGTTCTTTCTCTGTGTTTTCCCCTATCTTCTTGATCTGATTAAGGATCATTTTTTTCAAAGTGTTTGCCTACTATGTCCAAATTCTTTTATTTTTCATTAATGGTTTCTGGATTTTTATCTTGTTCCTTTGGAAGGGACATCATTTCCTGTTTCTTTGTTTGTCTTGAAATTTTAATATACTTAAGCGTTAACTCCGGGACTTAGTCCCTGAGCTGTCTATTCTTTAAGTTTGTATCCAGTTAGTAATGTGACAGAGATTTCCTTGAGTGCCAGGACTAACAGAAACAAACCAACCATTTCAAAATACACCATTCAGCATTTGAGCATATTACTCACAAGGACTGACATGCCAGTGATTATTAGTGGCATGTTGCTTGTGGGTTCTCACCAATGAACTACAATCCAGGATGCCAAGCAGACAGCATGTCTGTTAGGAAAAACAAAACAAACCAACCAGAATCCCGAGGTGGCCTTGGGCAGTCAAGGAGAGCTTCCTGTATGAGGCAGGGCCTCAGGTAAGCCTTGAAGATAGGAAGGCTTGGGCCAGATAGAGAAGATAGATCATGTGGTTCTGTCTTTTTTCATAGCAAACAACAGTCAATGGATCTAATTTGAGTCGTCCCATATGAATATCTGCCAAGATCTCCAGAGCTGTCTTCCTCCTTCCCAGGGCCCAGCCTCTGTCAGGGGCCCACACTTCCAGGGCTTCCAGGGAGCTCTGCCTCCTCACCCCCTGCCCCACCCTCACCCCCAAAAAATATCACCAGGCCCTGCCACTGTCCTCTGCCTCATTGAGTCACCCAGAAGATGGGGACTGGGACAGAGAGAAATCCAGCAATTCATGGCTACCATTTTGGAAATGTTTAACAATTCAATGCCAGTGCTGGCTCAAAGCTGTTCCCAGCTAACCCATGGGAAATCCACTGGAAGGAGGCATTAGTGGCATTTGCAACAGCAACAAATGCTGCCCTGAGCAGGCTGTGGACTGGCACTGACTTGGAGATGTCGCATTATATAATGTCATTTAACCCTCCTAACCACAACTCCCAAAAAGGTACTATTATGAGAGAGAGGCTAAGTGCCATGTCTAGTGTCATAACACCTATTGAGGGCAGAGCTGTGATTTGAACTCTGGCTGTTTCACACAATCTCAAAGTCCAGGATCTAGGGGGATGGGGGCAAGGAAAGGCAAGGAGCCTGGAGGGAGCAGACATTCTTTGTCCCTTTGTATAATTCAAGCTAGAGGCAAGGTCCCACCTCTTTCTAATGTGACATCCTGAATGTCAGAGGCCATACAACTAAATATCGCATTTCCCAGACTCTCTTGCAGCTAGGGTTCTGGGAGCACTTGCATTGGATCTGGAAGCAGATGAGGCAGCACTCAGCTGCCTGCCACCTTTGGCTGTTTCTGCCAGCAGCAAGGCTGTGGGGACACTGTCTTTGTCAGACGGTGTGCCCTGAGCCAAGGTTCCATCTTTAGGAGGCATTGTAGCAGCAGCTTCCTTCTCCCTGGGGGTAACTATAGCACCACGTCCTTTTACTTGACAGTGGGAGTGAAAGAAGTTCCCTAGAATTAGGCACAAATCTGGACATGGCATCACATGTGGGGATGTGGGTATATCACATATTGTCCTCACACCCTCCACTCTGCAAGGTGGCTTGTTTCCTCAGAGTGATGGTCAGAGGGGCACAGCTGGTAAGTGGTGGATGGAGATGAATCCAGATTCAGTGACCCCACACTACCTCTCCATGGGGTGCAGGGGCCTCAGGGAGCCCATGCAGAGATGCAGGCTCCCCAACATCAGAGGACTCATGGCCTGGCCCAGTCCAAGCCAGCAGCAAATGGAGACCCCCAACTGACTGCCCTCCGATACTGCAGATTACTGACTTGAAGTCAGGGTCCCGCTAACGAACACTAGTTATGTTGCCTCTCTCTGCCCCAGTTCAGCTTCCTGGCGATGCACCCGGCGGGCCCTGCCATCTGAATTGCGACCATCAGGCTGAGGGGGAGTGATCCTTCCTTGGAGGGTGAGCAGACTAGGGTGGAACTTTACCCACGAGGCCCAAGGAAACCATTACACTTGCATTTCATTTGGAGTTGAGACAACTGCTTCTGTGGACTAAAGACATGCCAACTGATTACCAGAAACCTGTGTGCAAGAGGAATCACTCATTAGGCAGGGGTTGTAACTCCTGTTCATCGAACACAGATATCCAGGCAGCTGTTGGTGGGTGCACGCCGTCTTCTTGCCTTTTGGAGTTGGCGTTGCTCCCAGATGTCATTGCTTAGGAAAATGAGTCTCCAGGATGTGGCTAAGGGTCTCGGGTCTCACTCCCTTGTCAACCTCGCTTTCCTCCTCTGTGATGGGGGCAACAGAACCCATTTCATAGGGCCAGCTGAGTTCACAAACAGTAAGTCAACAAACACTCAGTGAACACCCACTGAGATCAAGATGCTGGGTCTGAAGATGCAGGGAGGGAGAAGACACAGGCCCCATCTCAGGACATGCTGAAGGCCTTGGTGAGAGCTACAAAAGCAGTGGGTCCATGGGGAACTTGGAGGAGGGGTTCCTCACAGAGAGGGCTGGGAAGGCTTCCAGGAAGAGATGACATCAAGCCAAATTCCGAAGAGTGGATAGGAGCCACTGGGAGGTGAAGGACATTCCCAGTAGCAGGACCAGCCCAGGCAAAGGCTTGGAGGCCAAAGAGCATCTGGGATGTTTGGGAAATTCAAAGTGACTCATTTGGGCTGGAACATGGGCTGTGTGTGAGTTGCTGAATCCTAGAGGTTTTCAGGGACCACATCATACGGGGCCCTGCAGACAAAGGTGAAGAACTGAGACATTAGCCCTTGGGCTGCTACAGACAGTTGCATGAGGAAAGGCACCTGTAAGAAAACAAGGACCACAGGACTGGGCAGAGGGAGAAGCTGGCCCACATTGTGGCTGCAACTGAGACCTGAGCCAATCCTCTGGGAAGTTCTGAACCTGGAAAGTTCCTTTGGAATGGTTCCAAATGCAGGAAGTTGACCACATCAGCCAGTCCGTGACAGAGGCTTGTCCCCGTGGGAGGGGATATAACCTTGATTGAGGCATTTCCCTGTGGCCAAGGGCAAGGCTGAGTGAGGGGCACAGCTGTGAGCCATCAGTAGCCCATGATCCAAGCACCTGGAGGTGGGGTGCTTGACCCTGAATAGGGAACCAGGGGGAGCCCCGCAGTGCTCCTCTCTGTTTCACCCCATCTGTCCTTATAGAAGCTCCCTCTCCTCTCTGCATCTCAGGGCCCCCATCTGAAAAATAAAACTTTGGGACCAATGAGAGGCTGCATAGTGGTTCCCCCAAAATGTCCACATCCTAATCCCCATCACCCATGAATATGTTCATTTTTGTGGCAATGGGATGTTGCAGATGTGTTTAAGGGCCTTAAGTGGGGAGAGGATCCTGGATTACCACAGTTGGCTGACTCTAATCAGGGAACCATGAAAGGCAGAGAACCTTTCCCTGCTGCGGTGAGGGAGGCATGATGCTGCTGTCTTGGAGGATGGAGGAAGGGGCTGCAAGCCAAGGAAAGTGGGCATCCTCTAGAGTTGGAAAAGGTGGAGCAAGGTTCCTCTCCAGCACCTCCAGAAGGAATGCAGCCCTCCTGACACCTGGGCTTTAGCCCAGTGAGGTTGGTGCTGGGCTTCTAACCATCAGAAGAGTCATTATAAATTTGTGTTTTTTTAAGCCACTAAGTTTGTGGTGATTTCTTATAGTCACAACAGGCAACTCAGACAAAGCCAAATTGAAACTGTTTAGCCCAGTTGTCTGTGGAGACCTGATGGGATGCTAACAATCATGAGGACTCTGGACCTGCACTGTCCAATAGAACCTTCCATGATGGTGGAAATGTTCAGTATCTGCTGTCCACTGCAGCCGTCAAGCTGCAGATGGACTCAATTTTTCATTTTCCATCATTTCAATTAATTTAAATTTAAGTAGCCATATGTCACCTGTGGCTACCTCAGTGAACAGCACAGAGACCAAATATTTCTGTCGCCAAGGAAGGTTCTTCCGCATCGCACTGTTTGGAGGCCCTGAACTGAATCCAGGAGAGGAAGCCGGGCAGCAGCAGGTGGTGGTAGGTGCTCGTGCTCCGCTCACCACCAGGGCTTCGAGGAGCCCAGACACCTGCAAAAAGTTTCCCTTGGGTCCCTCCATTGGTCTGGCTGATTGAGGACTTTCCTGCATCCTTGGGACCCCCCAAAGTCCCTAGTAGAGCCTGGTTCCCCTCTGCTGTGAAGACATGGACCCCTGCCACCTTTATAGTAAGATGCAAGTCGTGGCTGCAGAAAGTCTGGGCTGAACAGTAGAACTGGTGGTGGCAGACCACTCAGAGACAATGTCTGAGTTTGCCCGAGCTGCTGTAACAAAGGACCACAGACTGACTGGCTGAAAGAACAGGAATCTACAAGCCGACAGTTGGGAGGCTGGAGGTGCAAAATCAAGGAGTTGACAGGGCCACACTTTCCCTGAGGTCTGCAGTGTTCTGGCGGTGGCTTGCTGGCCATCTGTAGCTCAATCTCTGCCTCCGTCACATGGCTGTCCATCTTCTCCTTCCTGTGTCCAAATGTCCTCTGCTTGTAAGGACCTCAGTCATATTGGATTACGGCTGCCCTGATTCAGCTTGGCCTCACCTTAACCCAATTATCTTCAAAGTTCCTATTTACAAGTGAGTTCACACCCACGGGACCTGGAGTTAGGACTTGAACAACGGCATGATGTTGTTAGTCATGGTTTTGTTATTCTTAGAAAAAGGATGCAGATCATAAAAACAACCAGATTTACTTGTCAGGTGCACTGCTTTGCCCTAATGCTTTTCCAACAGTATTATGTAGTCAGTGTAGGTCTGAACTTCATCTGCAACAAAAAGGGAGTTTAAAAGAGAAGCAAGACAAATACATAAATTATATCTTACCTGTTAGTTAACATAACCCTGGTGAATGTGTAAAGGTGAAAAAGGACAAAACCTCTGCTATGGTTTGTCAGTATAAGACAACTGTCAAATGTTAATTTATTTTGAAAATTAGGGCTTAGATTGTAAGTGCTTACAGCAGTCACATTTACTCTTAAACTTTAACTGTTGTTTCTAAATTCTGAGGTATTTTGCTCTTTGTATAACCTGGTAGTTCCCTAACACTTCAGGTATCTGTGTGACACCTGGGACTCAGGGTTAGCTTTCCCCAGCTCTGAGAGTCAGCATTACTCCAAACAGAACTCTTGAAAAACTGAAAAAGAAATCAGATTTGATTAAGTGTGAATAAAGCTGATCTGGTTAAGACTAAAGTAAATCAGAATAATATTGCCTGTATTTTAAAACTTTGACTTCTGTGTGAGACAAAAGAAGAGATGTTTATTTTGTCCAAGATTTAAATCCTCTGTATCTCACTATCTAATTTAACCTATCTGGTCAGTTTAATTGAACAACCCTAATTCAGCTTTATTTGACATGGAATCTAGAATAGGGAATAAAATCTTGATATTTGATACAAGTTACTGTTATACCCTGATGCATTCCAAAGGAATTTGGGCCCCCAAAAAATGAGAAAGTATTTTCAAGGTTCTTTGAGGGACTAAAGAAAAGGTGGAGCTGTTAAACTTCCCCACCTGAGGAATTCCTGATGTTCTCATAGGCAGTGGGGGCTCCCAGTGTGATGGGCCAGGCCCTTGATCTTGAGGCTTGCCCTTGAGACTTATTTCTGTAATGGCAAAGCTAAGCCTACATATAAGTAATGCCTAAGAGTCACCCCAGAAAACCTCTTTTGTTACTCAAATGTGGTCTCTCTCTCTAAGCCAAACCTGCAAATAAACTCACTACTTCCCCTCTACGTGGGACACGATTTCCAGGGGTGTAAGTCTCCCTGGCAACATGGGACATGACTCCCAGGGGTGAGCCTGGCCCTGGCATTGTGGAATTGGATGACCAAAAGGGGAAAAGAAGTAAACAGAGTTTCAATAGTTAAGATTTCAAATCGAGTCCAGAGGTTATTCTGGAGGTTACTCTATGCAAATATCATCCAGATATTACAAACTGCCACAATAGCGCAAGCCCCAACCAACAATGTTCCTGAAAACCCTAAAATATACCTTGGAATCTATAAAAATATTACTTACTAAGTTTGTTTTTCAGAGACTTAAAACCTCTGGATTGTTCCTATGCCAAATAAGCTCTGAAACCCAGAAGTCCCCGTCTCTCCAAGAAAGAACAACAACCAGTTTCATCCCTTTCCCCACAATGTCAATGCCCCTTTTTAGCACAAAGCAGTGAGAAGAGTCATGACCCAGATATCCCTCGAGATTGAGGGAAAGTTATTAAATGAGAGGGAGGAGTTGTAACTGAGAAGTTAGGATTTAAGGACTGATGATGATTACTGAATCATTATATAGATATTCCTTTTTACTTTCTGGTATTTTAGAGAAGACAGAAGGAATCACCTGTCCTGAACCATAATTCCAGCTGTTTGATCTCTGATAATGACTGTAGAGCCTTTATCTTGTGCTCTTGTGGTTGTAAAAACCTTGTGACTAACCTTCACTTGTACCCATTTATCCAGTTTTTCTACTTTAGACTCATATGATCACTAAATACAGCCCCTAATGCTTATTAATGAAGGGTCTTGGGTCAGCCCAGAACTAACCCACCCCAAGTCCAAAATTATCTTGATAACTGAAGCTGGATCTAACCAAAATGGACATGCACAGTAGCTTAGACTTTAACCTACAAGTCACCTATACCTCATTATAATACTAAAAACCATGCCCATCACCATATTAAGGCCCCCATTTTCTTACATATGTTCTGTGACTAAGTATGCAATCAGTCTGCATATGCTAAACAATTAGATCACTTCTAATTACATCATCTGGGGCCACTGACTCATTATCCTAAAACCTGCCCATCTTTTGTTGCTATAAAACGATCAGAATTTCTGCTGTTCAGGGAGACAGATTTTGGGCTGATGGACCATTTGTTCTCCTGCTTTGCACCTAGCGATAAAACTCTCTCTCTCTTTGGGAAAACAAAAAACAAAAAACAAACAAAAAACTGACTTGTGGTCAGTTTGTTCAAACAACATAATTACATAGAACATTGAATAAGGAGTGAATCCTTGGTTTGACAGGCTAGTGTGAAGACACGATACATCCCAGAGTGATTTGGGCACAGAATAAAAGTGTTTTTCAAAGCCCCCTTGAGGGACTGGGAGAACATGTGGAGATATTGCATTTCCCCACTCAGGGAACTGATGATATTCTCACGGGCAGTGGGGACTGCCATTTTGGAAGGCCAAGCCCTCGATATTGGGGCTTCCCTTCTGAAGTTTGTTGCTGTAGGCGACAGGCTAAGCCTACTTATAATTGCGCCTAGGAGTCCCCCACAGACAGCCTCTTTGTGGCTCAGATGTGCCCCACCCCCAAGCCCACTCTTCAGGTGAACTCACCTCCCTCCCTCCTACCTGGGACAGGATGTGACTCCCAGGGGTGTGAATCTCCCTGGCAACTCAGGAAATGACTCCTGGGGATGAACCTGGACACAGCACTATGGAATTGAGAAAACCTTCTTGACCAAAAGGGGGAAAAGTGATGAAACAAAATAAGGTTCCAGTGGCTGAGAAATTTCAAATGGAGTCTAGAGGTCACTCCGGAGGGTATTCTTATGTGTTATATAGATACCACTTTTTAGTTTTTGGTGTATAGGAAAGGCTACAGGGAAATACCTGAAGCTGTCAAACTGCAACCCAGTGACCTGGATTCTTGAAGACGATTGTATAACTATGTAGCTTACACAGTGTGACTGTGTGATTGTGAAAATCTTGTGGCTCACACTCCCTTTATCCAGTGTATGGACAGATGAGTGGAAAAATGGGGCAAAAATTAGATGAAGATTAGGGTGGGATGAAGGGGATGGAAAGTTTTGGGTGTTACTTTTTGCTTTTATTTTTATTTTGGAGAAAGGAAAAGGTTCAAAATTTGATTCTGGTGATGAATGCACAACTCTATGATGGTACTGTGAATGACTGTACACTGTGGATGACTGTAGGGTGTGTGAATATACCTCAAACTGTATTTTAAAAAAAGTAAATGAACTACAGGGGAAGGAGGGGAATGGGATGTTTTGGATGTTCTTTTTTATTTTAATTTTTATTTTATTTTTTGGAGTAATGAAAATGTTCAAAGGTTGAGGTGATGAAAGCACAACTATATGACAATACTGTGAAGAAATGATTGTACACTTTGAATGATTGTATGTTACATGATTACATCTCAAAAAAACTGCATTAAAGAAACAAAAAAAATTGATTCTGGTGATGAACACACAACTGTATGATGGTGCTATGAATAACTGTACACTGTGGATGACTGTAGGGTGTGTGAATATATCTCAATAAAACTATATTTAAAAAAAGTAAATGAACAGTGGGGGGAGGAGGGGAATGGGATGTTTTGGATATTCTTTTTATTTTATTTTTTGGAGTAAAGAAAATATTCAAAGATTGTGGTGATGAATGCAAAACTATATGATGATACAGTGAACAACTGATTGTACACTTTGGAGGAGTGTACTTTATGTGAATATATCTCAATAAAATTGCCTAAAAAATCAGGCTAGTAGGTCAGTACCTTGGTCAGGAAATAGGCAATTAAAAGGCCCTTGGTGGAGTGGAGAAGTGGTGCAGGAGGAAGTTAAGGGGGGAAGTGGATGGAGGAGAGAAGCTTTGAATTGGATATGAGGTGAAATTTTGATTTTATCTGGACTCGAGTTTTTCTCACCTGAAAAAAAGGAGACAGTTCTAATAATGAAAGGAATCAGAAACTGATGGCTTTTGCCCAAGATGTCCATAAGACAAGGAAAGAAAATCCAAAATGGTACATTTGAGGGCAGCTCAGTCTATAACTGGTTACATAAGTTTGAATATCCGTAATCAACAGATGAAAAAAGGCTATCACAAAGTTGGTCTGCAGCTGGGTATGTTTTGATTCTAACGGCAATTTGGGTGAGATGGAAGAGCCTTTTAATTAAAGTCAGAGGGTAAGAGCAGGGTGACATCAAGTTCTCCCTGGAACGTCAAAGTGGGCAAGAGTAAAATGACAGCTTGGACATCTAAATCATCTAAAGAGTAAACTAAAGTATATATTGAGTATAGTCTAGGTTTTCTCCAAAAGCTTCTTAAGTGGAAATAATCTGCTTCACTGGTTATCACTTACATATCCAACCCTGTCTCATCACACCTGGAGTGAAATCTACAGTCCCAAGAGCCTCACTTTCAGAAGCACTTGGCCCAAAAGCAATGTAAGAATTGCAAACAGGAGAGTGAGATTTGAAGCCCTGATATACACACACAAAGAAGAACCCTGAGATGTTGAGTCTCTGGCCCCTCTTATGACAGCAGGGATTACTCATGTCCCAGGTAGCACACCATGCTACTTCGTGGAAGTGAGAGGGTGGCAGGTTTTGTCTTAGGAACTTTTGTAACAAAATGACCCCTGTCTGTGATTGTATACTTTAGATGGTTTGTTTGGTGTGTGAATATTTCTCAATAAAACTGCACTAAAAAAAAAAAAATCTACCAACAAATAGAAGCCCAGGGTCAGATGGCTTCACAGGGGAATTTTACCAAATTTCCAAAAAGAATTGACACCATTCCTGCTCAAACTCTTTCAAAAATTGAAGAAAAAGGAACACTACCTAACTCATTTTATGAAGCTAATATCATACTGATACCAAAACCAGATAAAGACACAACAAAAAAAGGAAAACCACAGGCCAATCTCACTCACGAATATAGACGCAAAATTTCTTAACAAAATAGTTGCAAACCAAATCCAAAGGCAAATTAAAAGAATTACACACCATGACAAAGTGGGGTTCATTCCTGGCAAGTGTGGGTGGATCAACATAAGAAAATCAATTAATGTAATTCAACATATTAACAAATCAACAGGGACAAATCAAATGATCATCTCAACAGAGGCTGTAAAAGCATTTGACAAAATTCAACATCCCTTTTTGATAAAAACACATCAAAAGGTAGGAATTGAAGGAAACTTCCTCAATATGATAAAGGGCATATATGAAAAACCCACAACCAGCATAGTACTCAATAGTTAGAGACTGAAAGCCTTTCCTCTAAGATCAGGAACAAGACAAGGATGCCCACTGTCGTCTCTATTATTGTTCTAGCCAGAGCAATTCACCAAGACAAAGATATAAAATGTACCCAAATTGGAAAGGAAGAAGTAAAACTGTCATTATTTGCAGACGATATGATCTTATATTTGAAAAATCCTGCAAATTTGACCAGAAAGCTACTTGAGCTAATAAACAAATTCGGCAAGGTGGTGGGATATAAGATTAATGCACATAAGTCAGTGATGTTCCTATATGCCAGTAATGTCCTAACTGAAGAGGCAATCAAAAAAAAAAAAAAAAAAAAAATTCCATTCACAATAGCAACTAAAAAAATCAAGTACCTAGGAATAAACTTAACCAATGATGCAAAAGACCTTTATACAGAAAATTACAAAATTTTACTAAAAGAAATAAAAAAGGACCCAAATAGGTGGAAAATATTCTATGCTCATGGATGGGAAGACTAAACATTGTTAAGATGCCAATTCTACCCAAACTGATCTACAGATTCAATGCAATTTCAACTGAAATTCCAACAACCTACTTTACAGACTTGGAAAAGCTAGTTATCAAATTTATTTGGAAGGGAAAAGGGCCTCGAATTGCCAAAAACATCCTAAAGAAGAAGAACAAAGTGGGAGGACTTACAGTTCCAGACTTTGAAGCCTACTATAAAACTGTTGTGGTCAAAACAGCATGGTATTGGCATAAAGGTAGATATATTGATCAATGGAATCAAACAGAGAGTTCCAAAATAGATGCCTAGATATATGGCCAATTGATTTTTGATAAGGTCCCCAAATCCACTGAACTGGGATAGAACAGTCTCTTCAACAAATGGGGCTGGGAGAGCTAGATAGCCATAACAAAAAGATTGAAAAAGGACCCTTACTTCACACCCTATACAAAAATTAACTCAAAGTGGATCAAAGACCTCAATATAAAACTCCTAGAAGATAATGCAGGGAAACATCTTGAAGACCTAGTATTAGGAGGTCGCTTCTTAGACCTTATACCCAAAGCACAAGCAATGAAAGTAAGAATAGATAAATGGGAACTCTTCAAAATGAAAAGCTTCTATACCTCAAAGGAATTTGTCAAAAAAGTTGAAGAGGCAGCCAATGCAATGGGAGAAAATATTTGAAAACCATGTATCTGATAAGAGATTGATATCTTGCATATTTAAAGAAATCCTATAACTCAACAACAATTGTACAAACAGCCTAACTATAAAATGGGCAAGATATGAAAAGACATTCCTCCAAAGAGGAAATACAAATGGCTAAAAAACACATGAAAAAATGTTCATCATCACTGTAGGAAATGTATGCGTGCACGGAGACTAATCAACTTCAGGCAGGAAAGTTTTATTTGAACATCAGCATGGCGGGCGTCTGAAGTAAAACTTCAGCCCACTCAAGACAGAGAGAGAACTGTATTTATGTTCAATTTTCAGGGGTGGTCAGTTAGCGAAGACAGACAGGATTTAGCTGATGGGTCAAATGCTGATTGGACCCAGGGGCCTGTCGGGGTGCGATTTGAGAAGGAATGGTGTTGAGCCAATGGAAAAGTGAGTAGCGGGTTTTTGTGCCCTTTTAAGGACTGGAATGTATATAGCAGAGGAAGCGGGGTTTGGGCAGGATTCAGTGGCTGCAGTATGTTGTTCTGGCCAGCAGGAAGTCTTGCACAAAAGGCTTGCCTAATGTGCTGTTTGGAAAGGAGTGGAATGTCGTAACATTCACTCTCTATGAGGAAGATGCAAATTAAGACCACGATGAGATATCCTCTCACACCAATAAGAATGGCTGCCATCAAACAAACAGGAAATTCCAAATGCTGGAGAGGATGCAGAGAAATTGGAACTCTTATTCATTGCTGGTGGGACTGCATAACAGTGCAACCACTCTGGAAGACAGTTTTGGCAGTTTCTCAGAAAACTAGACATTAAATTATCCTACGATCTGGCAATTCCATTTCTTGGTATATATCCAGAAGATTTGAAAGCAGTGACACGAACAGATATTTGTGCACTGATGTTCATAACAGCATTGTTCACAATTGCCAACAGTTGGAAACAATCCAAGTGTCCTTCAACAGACCAGATGATAAACAAAATGTGGTGTATATAAACGATGGATTACGATGCAGCAGTAAGAAGCAACAAGGTCCTGAAATATATGGCAATATGGACGAATCTTGAAGACATAATTCTGAGTGAAGTAAGTCAGACACAAAAGGAGAGATATAGTATGTTACCATTTCTATGAACTCTCTGAACAATGTAAAATCAATGTCTTATAATAGGGAATATTGGGTGTCTAGTGACAGACAGTAGCTAGTGACGGGGGATGATAATCTAATATGTTCAGATATGTTAATGACTGTGAATTCAAAGGTATGTATAGGGGTGATGAGAGGTTGTTAATGGGATTATAAGTATCCAAGCTGTACTGAAGGTGAATAGGATTGAAAGGGGTCATTTAAAGGCATGTTGCCCACAGATCAGCACCACAAATACAGATAGGGACTTGCATGATATACTTCTAAGGTATGACACTAAGCGAATTGACAACAGAAGGGTATATAGGAAAAATCTACATATTGCATACTAGGGACTATAATTAATAGGAATACCATACTAGCATTACACAAATACTAGGGACAAATAAAATGAGCACTGACAAGAGCTATGAGATATTTTGTGTCATAGGAATGCTTAAACTGGAGAGTGATGAGGATTGTACAACTAAGCAATTGATAATATGAGATATGGATGGATAATCAAGGACATAACATATGCTATGTGAATTTAGGAACCCCCTACTTTATAAGTCAAGCCCTCAACATTGAGACTGGCTCAAGTGAAACTTACGGTTGTAAAGGGGAGGCTCAGCTGACCTATAACCATGCCTAGAAGTCACCTCCCGAGAACCTCTTTTATTGCTCAAATGTGGACTTTTCTCTCTAAGCCCAACTCTGCAAATAAATTCATCACCCTCCCCTCGATGTGGGACAAGACCCCCAAGATGAATGAACCTCCCTGGCGATGTGGGACATGGATTCTGGGAATGAGCCTGTCCCTGGCATTGAGAGATTGAGAATGTCTTTTTGACCAAAGTGGGGAAAAGAAAGGCAACAAAATAAGGTTTTAGTGGCTAAGAGGGTTCAAATAGAGTCAAGAGGCTGTCCTGGAGGTTACACCTATGCAAGCTTCACCAAGATATGCCAAATGGGGCAGAATTTCGTCTCTCCCCTAGAGCAGCTGGCAATTACCCAAGAACTATCTGAAACAGTGTTTTCGGGGTCTCCAGTAACCAGTCACACATCGGACGCAAGTTGGGAATAGGAGGAAAAGCTGAGATCGCAGCGAACATTGTAAGTTCCCCGGACCAGGGGTCTGGCGCCCCTCCCCACCCAGACCTCACAGACTCTCTTGCTGCCGGCTCCCTGAAAGGGGGGCAAAAAAAAACAAAAAACAGCAATCTGCTGACGGCAAGAAGGGAGGCTCAACCCAGCCTCAACTGCAGAATTAATTAACAAATTAATTAACTAACTTTGGGAGCTGGGGTGCTAAAGAAGGGCTGGGCTCCGAGAAGTGGAGGCACGTAAAAGTGGGCACCCATTCCCAGACTCCAAAAAAGCCATTTTTTTTTCCCCTACATTTTGTCCCTTCTGGCTTCTCACTGATCCCTTATCTTTTTGCATTTCAATAGCCCCCAGCAGGGGTGGAACTGAAGCGGTTGGAGAGTAATTGTCAGACAATAGCCCAAAGCATATCTTTAAATGCTCTATTCTGACACTGACAAAACTTCCAGGCTGAGGAAAGACTTTTAAAAGAGACTCTTTTTTTTTTTTTTTTTTTCCTTTTTTCTTTTTCTTGATTTCTTTTCTACTTTTCTACTTTTTTTTTTTTTTTTTTTAATCTAAAAGTAATTTATGTGGTTATTTTCTATCAGAAACCCAGGTTGAGGGACTAGGCTGGGCTTGGGGGAGACAGAATACCCACAGTGTCTTTGAATTCCGTATTCACTACTGAAGGCCTCCGCCCCCGTCTTTAATTGGCAACTCAGGCTGACCAAGGAATCTACCTGGAGAGGCCCCAAAGAGGAGAGAGGAGAAGGGAATAGTGCCCCTGAGAGACAACTGGAATTCTAAGGATTGGGAGAGTAGAGGGAGGTCCAGCTCAACTGGCAATCCTCCTTCTGGGAATTCAGACCCCAGGGGCTGGAATTCAGATTCCAGCTTCAGTCAGCCACGCCTCGAACAGGATCAGAGTCACTAGGAGAACTAAAGTCTGCATACCTCCTTACACTGGTGGGGGAGCTGCGGGCTGGCCAGCGCCACCTGCTGGACAGGAGAGGAAAAGCACCAATTCTAAAGGCCTCATAGGAGGGTCTCATTCTCAGGAAAACTCCAAACCCTCCCAATGAGACCTGGGCCTCACTAGACTGGGAAAATCTGACTAGGGTCGACCATATCTGACAAGACCCACTGACAAAAAGGTTACATAGAGGCAGAGCAAGAAACAGAAAAAACAAGAGGGGAAATATTCTGATCAACTAAATAGAACCTAAGTTAGAGGTCTAGAATAAGTTGAACTGAATAACAGAGGCCAGAGAACAAAGCCAACCAACAAGAAAACCACTAGGTGAAAGACAGAAAACAAGCTCCAAAATAAACTAATCAAGAAAATCAGATGCCTAGACAACTTAAGATAACAAGCCATACCAGGAAACACGAAAACATGGACCAGCCAAAGGAACAAACTAATAGCTCAGCTGAGACACAGGAGTGGAGGCAACTAATGCTAAATAAATTTGATGAAATGAAGGAAGATATAGCAAAAGAGCTGAAGGATATAAAGAAGACACTGGCTGACCATAAAGAAGAATTCATAAACTTAAAAAAACAAATGGCAGAACTCATGGGAATGAAGGCCATGATGGAGGAGATGAAAAACACAATGGAGGGACACAACAGTAGATTTGAACAGGCAGAAGAAAGGATCAGTGAACTGGAAGACAGGTCATTCAAATTCATACACACAAAAGAACAGATGGTGAAAAAAATGGAAAAATATGAGCAGGGTCTTAGGGAGCTGAGTGATAACATGAAACACACAATATACGTGTTATGGGTATCCCAGAAGGAGAAGAGAGGGGAAAAGGGGCAGAAAGAGTAATAGAAGACATATTCACTGAAAATTTCCCAACTCTTATAAAAGACAGAAAATTAGAGATTCAAGAAGTACAACGTACACCAAATAGAATAGATCCCAATAGACCTATTCCAAGACACTTACTGGTCAGATTGTCCAATGTCAAAGACAAAGAGAGGATTCTGAAAGCAACAAGAGAAAAGCAATCCATCACATACAAGGGAAGGTCAATAAGACTATGCACAGATTTCTCTGCAGAAACCATGGAGGCAAGAAGACAGTGGCATGATATATTTAAGATACTGAAAGAGAAAAACTGCCAACCAAGAATTCTATATCCACCAAAACTGTCCTTCAAAAATGAGGGAGAGATTAAAACATTTTCAGACAAACAGACACTGAGAGAGTTTGTAAATAAGAGACCGGCACTACGAGAAATACTAAAGGGAGTGCTACAGGCTGATAGGAAAAGACAGGAGAGAGAGAGTTGGAGAAGAGTGCAGAAATGAAGATTATCAGGAAAGGTAAAAGGAGAGGAAAAAATGAGATATGACATATAAATTCCAAAAAACAAAATGGTAGTAGAAAGTACTGCCCTTACAGTAATAACACTAAATGTAAATGGATTAAACTCCCCAATAAAAAGACACAGACTGCCAGAATGGATTAAAAAACAGGACCCATCTATATGCTGTCTACAAGAAACTCACTTTAGGCACAAGGACAAACATAGACTGAAAGTGAAAGGTTGGAAAAATATATTTCATGCAAACAACAACCAGAAAAAAGCGGGAGTAGCTATATTAATATCAGACAAGTTAGACTTCAAAAGCAAAACAATTAAAAGAGACAAAGAAGGACACTATATATTAATAAAAGGGTCAATTCATCAATAAAACATAACAGTCATAAATATTTATGCACCAAACCAGAATGCCCCAAAATTCATGAGGCAAACACTGCGATCACGGAAAGGAGAAATAGATACCTCTACAATAATAGTTGGAGACTTCAATACACCACTCTCATCAATGTATAGAATATCTAGACAGAGGATCACTAAAGAAACAGAGATGTTGAATTGTATGATAAATGAACTAGACTTGACAGACATTTATAGAACACTACATCTAACAACAGCAGGATACACGTTTTTCTCAAGTGCTCATGGAACATTCTCTAGGATAGACCACATGTTGGGTCACAAAGTAAGTCTCAACAAATTTAAAAATATTGATATTATACAAAACATTTTCTCAGACCACAATGGAATGAAGTTGGAAATAAATAAAAGGCAGAAGGTCATAAAATTCACAAACATATGGAGGCTAAAAAACAACCTCTTAGAAAACCAGTGGGTAAAGGAAGAAATTACAAGAGAAATTAGTAAATACCTCGAGGCAAATGACAATGAAAACACAACTTATCAAAACTTATGGGATGCAGCAAAGGCGGTGCTGAGAGGGAAATTTATTGCCCTAAATGCCTATATTAAAAGAGAAGAGAGAGCAAAAATTGAAGAGTTAACTGCTCACCTAGAGGAATTAGAGAGAGAACAGCAAACTAACCCCAAAGGAAGCAGAAGGGAAGAAATAACAAAGATTAGAGCAGAAATAAATGCAACTGAGAACAGGAAAACAATAGAGAGAATCAACAAAACCAGAAGTTGGTTCTTTGAGAAAATCAATAAAATCAATGGACCACTGGCTAAGCTAACAAAAAAAGAGAGAGAGCAGATGCAAATAAATGCAATCAGAAATGGGAAAGGAAATATAACTACCGACCCTGCAGAAATTAAGGAGATAATGAGAAGATACTATGAGCAACTATATGCTAATAAACTAGACAACTTAGATGAAATGGACAACTTTCTAGAAAAGCATAAACAACCAATATTAACTCAAGAAGAAATAGATGACCTCAACAAACCAATCACAAGTAAAGAGATTGAGTCAGTCATCAAAAAGCTCCCAAAAAGGAAAAGCCCAGGACCAGATGGTTTCACACGTGAATTCTACCAAGCATTCAAGAACGAATTAGAACCAATCCTGCTCAGTCTCTTCAAAAAAAACTGAAGAAGAGGGAAAGCTACCTAACTCTTTCTATGAAGCCATCATCACCCTAATACCAAAACCAGGCAAAGATACTACAAAAAAAGAAAATTATAGACCAATTTCTTTAATGAATATAGACACAAAAATCCTCAACAAAATACTCGCAAATCGAATCCAGAAGCACATTAAAAGAATTATACACCACGACCAGGTGGGATTTATTCCAAGTATGCAAGGCTGGTTCAACACAAGAAAATCAATTAATGTAATACACCACATCAATAAATCAAAGCAGAAGAACCACATGATCATCTCGAATGATGCAGAAACGGCATTTGACAAAATTCAACATCCTTTCCTGATGAAAACACTTCAAAGGATAGGAATAGAAGGGAACTTTTTCAATATGATAAAGGCAATATATGAAAAACCCACAGCTAACATCACACTCAATGGGGAGAGACTGAAAGCTTTTCCTCTAAGATCAGGAACAAGACAGGGATGCCCACTATCACCATTGTTGTTCAACATTGTGCTGGAAGTTCTAGCTAGAGCAATTAGGCAAGAAAAAGAAATAAAAGGCATCCAAATTGGAGAGGAAGAAGTAAAACTTTCACTATTTGCAGATGACATGATTCTATATGTAGGAAATCCAGAAAAATCTACAGCAAAGCTACTAGAACTAGTCAATGAATACAGCAAAGTAGCAGGCTACAAGATCAACACACAAAAATCTGTAGTGTTCCTATACACAAGTAATGTGCAACAAGAGGAGGAAATCAAGAAAAAAATCCCATTTACAATAGCAACCAAAAGAATCAAGTATTTAGGAATAAACTTAACCAAGGACACAAAAGACCTTTACATACAAAACTATAAGAAACTGCTAAAAGAAATTGAACAAGACCTGAAAAAAAATGGAAGAACATACCATGTTCATGGATTGGAAGACTAAATATAGTTAAGATGGCAATTTTACCTAAACTGATTTACAGATTCAATGCAATACCAATTCAAATCCCAACAACTTACTTTACAGAAATAGAAAAACCAATAACTAATTTATTTGGAAGGGTAAGGTGCCCCAAATAGCCAAAAATATCTTGAGAAAGAGGAATGAAGTGGGAGGTCTCACACTACCTGACTTTGAAGCATATTACAAAGCTACAGTGCTCAAAACAGCATGGTACTGGCATAAGGACAGATATACTGATCAATGGAATCGAACTGAGTGTTCAGAAGTAGACCCTTACATCTATGGACAACTGATCTTTGATAAGGCAGTGAAGCCGAAGCAACTGGGAAAGAGCAGCCTGTTCAATAAATGGTGTTTGGAGAACTGGATATCCATTTCCAAAAGAATGAAAGAGGATGTCCATCTCACACCTTATACCAAAATTAACTCAAAGTGGATCAAAGACCTAAACATTAGCACCAAGACCATAAAACTCTTAGAAGAAAATGTAGGGCAATATCTTAAAGATCTTGTGAAAGGAGGTGGTTTCTTAGACCTCACACCCAAGGCACGAGCAACCAAAGAACAAATAGACAAATGGGATCTCCTCAAAATTAAACACTTTTGTACATCAAAGGACTTTGTCAGAAAAGCCAAAAGGCAACCTACACAATGGGAGATGATATTTGGAAACCACATATCAGATAAGGGTTTAATATCCCGAATATATAAATGAATCCTGCATCTCAATAACAGAAGGACAAACAATCCAATTAAAAAATGGGCAAAAGACATGAACAGACATTTTTCTGAAGAGGAAATACAAATGGCTCAAAAGCATATGAAAAAATGCTCAACTTCACGGGCTATTAAGGAAATGCAAATCAAAACCACAATGAGATATCATCTCACACCTACCAGAATGGCCATTATCCAAAAAACAGAAAATGACAAGTGCTGGAGAGGATGTGGAGAAAGAGGCACACTTATTCATTGTTGGTGGGAATGTAGAATGGTGCAACCACTCTGGAAGACAGTGTGGAGGTTCCTCAGGAAGCTAAATATAGATTTGCCATATGACCCAGCTATTCCATTGCTGGGTATATACTCAGAGGAACTGAAACTTAAGACACAAACAGACATTTGTAAACCAATGTTTATTGCAGCATTATTCACAATTGCCAAGAGATGAAAACAGCCCAAATGTCCATCAAAGGATGAGTGGATAAACAAACTGTGGTATATACACATGATGGAATATTATGCAGCTGTAAGACAGAACAAAGACATGGATCATGTAATAATGTGGATGAACCTTGAGGACATTATGTTGAGTGAAGTTAACCAGAAACAAAAGGACAGATTCTGTATGGTCTCACTAATATGAACAGACATTAATGAACAAACTTTGGGAGTTAAAAGCTGACAACACAGGTGACCAGGAGATAGTAAGAGGGCAGAGATCAGCCATGTGATGCTGAAGGACTAGAGAATGTTTAGGATTGATTGCATAGATCCAGGAATAGATAGCATAATACTGTGTGATGTATTGTAAGTACACTGAACAAAGATGTCTGAGTAAAGCTGAAAGAGGTGGGATAGGAGAATGTATGACACCAGAGGTAAAGATAGATGATAAAGACTGAGACTGTATAACGTGGCAAAAACTGGAGTGGCCAATGACTGTTACTAAATATTCAAATATAAAAACGTTTTTGCATGTGGGAAAGCAAATGAATGTCAACCATGTAGAAATTTGAAAAAGGGATGGTATTCAGGAAAAAAATATAATCAAAGCAAACTGGAGTCTATGGTCAACGTACCATTGTAATATACCCCCATTAAATGTAACAAAGGCAGTATGCCAATGCTAAATGTATATGAGATGGGGATATAGGGGAGTAATATGGGATTCTTGGTAGTGGTGTTATTTGCTGTCCTTAGTAGTATATTGTATTGTATGACATGTTATTTTTCTTTTTATCATTTCCTCTTATTGCTAAAAAAAAAAAAAAAATTTTCTTGTAGTAATCAGTATGTTCAAGTGCTGATTGTGGTGATAAATGTACAACTTTATGATGATACCATGAACAACTGATTGTACACTGTGGATAAATGTATGGTATGTGAATGTAACTCTATCAAATTGTAGGAAAATATATATATAGGAGTAAAAGTGTTGGAGAAAACATGGTGAGGGGGATGATGCCTCACCAATATGGACTAACTACAATGTGTAAACTCAGAATTGAATCTTAGAACATAGCCTAACGTGGACACAATAATTGTAATAGTCCCTAGATTGTAAGCTCTTACAGCAGTTAACTCTATCCCTGAATTGTAAGGCCTATCTCTAAACTTTGAGATGCTGATCCCCTAGCATATACCTGATTGGTCTCTGGAACAATGCATATCTCTGAGACACCTAAAACTCAGAGCTAGAGCTCGGCAGATATGAATGTCAGTATTAGTGCATACAGCCACTGTCAAAAAAAAAAAAAAAAAAAAAAAAAAAAGCTGAAAAAGAGCCCAGACTTCAATTAGTGATATGAATGAAGCAGGTCTGGTTAAGACCAGGGCAAGCCAGGCCAAAGGGTAAAGGTTGAAACTGATTGTGTTTTAAAACTTCAACTTTCATATGAGACCAAGGGAATAGATATCTATTTGGTACAGGATCTAAATTTTCTAAACGGTACAACTCTACAGTCGATTTGTTCAAACACCACAATTGCATGGAACTTTGAATAGGAAGTGAGATACGGTAGGTTAGTATAGGCTGGAGTGTAATAGTGACACATCCCAGAGTAATTTGGACAGATAATAAAAAATATATTTACAGCCTCCCCCTCCCCAGCCCCGAGGATCTGGGGGAAGGTGCGGATGTGTTGGACATCCTCACCTGGCTTGGTGTTGATGTTGTCACAAACATTGGGACTAGCGGTTTGATGTGCTGAGCCCTCGAGCATGGGACTTGCCCTTATGAAGCTCATTACCACAAAGGAGAGTCTAAAGTTATATGTAATGGTGCCTAAGAGTCTCCCCCTGAGTACCTCTTTGTTGCTCAGATGTGGCCCTCTCTCTCTCTAACTGAGCCATCTCGACAGGTGAACTCGCTGCCCTCCCCCCTACGTGGGACCCGACTCCCAGGGGTGTAAATCTCCCTGGCAACGCAGAGTATGACTCCCGGGGATGAATGTGGACCTTGCATCGTGGGACTGAGAGTATCTTCTTGACCAAAAGGGGGATGCAAAATGAGATGAAATAGTTTCAGTGGCTGAGAGATTCCAAATGGAGTCGAGAGGTCACTCTGGTGGACATTCTTATGCACTATATAGATAACACATCTTAGGCTTTAATGTATTGGAATAGCTAGAAGTAAATACCTGAAACTACCAAACTCCAACCCAGCGGTCTGGACTCCTGAAGACAATTATATAATAATGTAGATTACAAGGGGTGACAGTGTGATTGTGAAGACCTTGTGGATCACACCCCCTTTATCTAGTGTATGGATGAGTGGAGGAATGGGGATAAAAACTAAAGGACAAACGGGGTGGGATGGGGAGATGATTTGGGTGTTCTTTTTCACTTTTATTTTTTATTCTTGTTCTGGTTCTTTCTGATGTAAGGAAAATGTTCAGAGATAGATTGTGGTGATGAACGCATAACTATGTTATCATACTGTGGACAGTGGATTGTATATCATGGATGATTGTATGGTGTGTGAATGTATTTCAATAAAACTGAATTTAATAAAAAAAATTAACTCAAAAAAAAAAAAAAAAAAAAAAAAAAGATATGCCAAATGGCCACAGTATGATAAGCCCAAGTCAACAGTAGTCTCAAAAACCTTAAAGAATACCCGGATCCCTATCTGGGACTCTATAAAAGTTCCCCTCACTAAGTTTGTTCCTCAGAAACTTAAGTCCTTCAGAAAGCTCCTATGTCAGCTAAGTCACGAAACCCAGAGGCAATAGCCTCCTCTTTTCCCAAAATGTTGACACCCCTTTTCAACATGAACAGGTTAGGGTGGTCACTGCCTAGACATCCCTGAAGATCAGGAAAGTGATTAAACGAGACGAAGGGGTAGCAACAGACAAGATGGAATTTAACAAAGGATGATGAATACTGAATCTCTGTATAATTTTCCTTTCCTTAGTTGCTAGGGTATTAGAATAGCTAGAAGGAAAGAATTGAAATGGTGGAACTGTAACCCATAGCATTCTTTGAAATTCCTTCTATAGCCACCTGTTAAATTGTAATTTGAAAGCTATACCTTTTTGTATATATATTATATTTCACAATAAGGAAATAACATGGTACTATAACTCATAACAACTTTGGAAATTTCCTATATACCTGCTTGTTAGCACATACTTGAAAGATATTAACTTTTTATATATATGTTGTATTTATAATAAGGAAATAACTGAAAATGTGGAACTGTAACCTATAATATTCTTTGCAATTTGCTAGCTACTTTTTAAATTGCACTTGGAAGGTTATCCCTTCGATGTAATATGTTATATTCTTAAAAAAAAGAAGAAAAGAAAAAGCTGTTGTTTCCATCCCCATACTGAAACACATAAAATCTCAGCCATGGCTGTTACAAATACCTAAACACACTCAACATAAAAATAAAGCCTATCTAACTATAGTTTCAGCCATTCCCCATTTTCCTTCACATTCTTGAATACCTTGCTGAAATCGAAACTTACTATATCCACAACATGCTCTTGATCTATTACCACATTGACTCTATCAAGACAAAAGAGAAAAAGACAGAAAGTGCCCAGAACCGCATCCAGCCCTCCATGGGGGGTCTGCCAGCGCTGGGATGGGCAGGACTTCTGCCTTCCTTGTCCTGGACACTGCCCCGTAAATTCCACCTCAGCTCACATTAACCTTTGAATGGTCAGAGCCCAGGACTACCATAAACGGAACTTTGAGGCAAGTCACAGACACAGATTTTTGTGGTTATTTGAATATTGGTGTGACGGAAGAGTTAGTAAGACAATTCACGACTTGCTGGCATCTTGCTTCCTCACCCCACTCCAAGAGAGGCCAGTATTGAGCTTCAAAGGCTCCTGGGTGGGATTCTGTGCAAAGGTCCTGCAATGGGAGGGAAGGAGGGAAGTGCTCTGAGTAGACCAAGGTAGACAATGGAGAGAATGGGCACCCCTCAGCCTGGAGTGGAGATGGGGCTGGGGTGGCAGGGATGGGTGCCCTGCAGGATGCCACATCTGTGGACAGCAGGGAGGGCTGCTATCAAGGGAGTTTTGAACTCTCCCAGAGCGGCAGAGCCAGAGCCCAGCATCCAGTAGCAGAGAAGTGACCGTAGAAATGGAGAATGGGTCTAGCAAGGGCCCAGTCACACCATAGCTCGTGGTTGATCTGAGAGGGAGGGTAAGGAGCTCCTGTGCTGGTTTGAATGTATTATGTCCCCCAAAACACCATTATCTTTGATGTAATCTTGTGGGGGCAGATGTATCAGTGTTGATTAGAGTGTAATTCTTTGAGTGTTTCCATGGAGATGTGACCCACCCACCTGTGGGTTATGACTCTAATTGGATAATTTCTATGTAGGTGTGGCCATCCTGCCCATTCAGCATGGGCCTTGATTAGTTTACTAGAGCACTATGTATATAAGCTCAGACAGAAGGAGCCAGCTTGCTACAGCCAAGAGGGACACTTTGAAGAATGCACAGGAGCTGAGAAGAGAGGAGCTGCAGATGAGAGACAGTTTGAAGACAGCCGTTGAAAGCAGATTTTTGCTCTGGAGAAGCTAAGAGAGGACAAATGCCCCAAGAGCAACTAAGAGTGACATTTTTGAGGAACTGAAGCCTAGAGAGGAATGTCCTGGGAGAAAGCCATTTTGAAACCAGAACTCTGGGGTGGACGCCAGCAACATGCCTTCCCAGCTAACAGAGGCTTACTGTACACCATTGGCCATCCTCCCGTGAAGGTACCTGTTCTAATTTGCTAATGCTGAGGAATGCAAAACACCAGAGATGGATTGGCTTTTATAAAAAGGGGGTTTATTTGGCTACGCAGTTACAGTCTTAAGGCCATAAAGTGTCCAAGGTAACACATCAGTAATCGGGTACCTTCACTGGAGGATGGCCAATGGCGTCTGGAAAACCTCTGTTAGCTGGGAAGGCACGTGGCTGGCATCTGCTCCAAAGTTCTGGTTTCAAAATGGCTTTCTCCCAGGACGTTCCTCTCTAGCAAGCTTGCTCCTCTTCAAAATGTCACTCACAGCTGCACTGAGTTCCTTCTCTTTGAGTCAGCTCATTTATATGGCTCCATTGATCAAGTCCCACCCTGAATGGGTGGGGCCATGCCTCCATGGGAATATCTCATCAGAGTCATCACCCACAGCTGGGTGGGGCACATTCCAAGCAAACCTAATCAGCACCAAAACATCTGCACCACAAGACTACATCAAATATAATGGCATTTGGGGGACACAATACATTCAAACTGGGACAGTACCCAATTGTTGATGCATTACCTTGGACACTTTATGGCCTTAAGACTGTAACTTTGTAATCAAATAAACCTCCTTTTATAAAAGCCAGTCCATTTCTGGTGTTTGTGAAAAGGTAGCATTAGCAAACTAGAACAGATTTTGGTACCAAGAGTGGGGTGCTGGTTCTGCTGAGTTTGCAAATGCCAAACATGTTGGAATGGCTTTTTAAATGGATAAGGGGAAGATTCTGGAAGAATTGTGAGGAGCTTGATAGAAAAGGCCTAAACTGCTTTGAAGAGACTGTGGAAATGTGGACTCTAAAGATACTTCTGATGAGGCCTTGAGCAGAAATGATGAATGTGTTGTTGCAAACTGGAAGGAAGGCGATCCTTGTTTTAAAGTGGCAGAGAATTTGGCAAAATTGAGTCCTGGTGTTGGATGGAAGGCAGAATTTGAAAGCAATGATCTGGACTATTTAGCTGATGACATCTCCAAGCAAAATATAGAAGAAGTAGTCTGACTTTTCCTTGCAGCTTATAGTAAAATGCGAGAGGACAGAGATAAGCTGAGAAATGAATTCTTGGTTTCAAAGAAACCAGAAATTGATGGCTTGAAAAACTCTGGGCTTCCAGGGGGTGAAACCCCAGAAGCTGCAGCCCTACGTGAGGATGTAACCAAACATGGAACCCAGCCACCATTTCAGTACAAGCCAAGACTGGAGAAGGGGTAAGCAGAAAGGAATTGTGGAAAGTCCTATTGTCTGACGGCTTTGGCCCCTGTGTCCTTCATGTGAAGCCAACAGAATTTTTGCGAGCTCTTTACAGACAGAGCTGCTGCTGGTGGAGACTGGAGGAGACAGACAGGGAACAAATTGAAGGAAAAATTTCTTCAAAGACAGAGCCATGGAGGTTGAGGCATGGAGTCAAGAGGTCTCAGGCTGGGAGAGCAGAGTGGCCCACATGCCTGGAAAGGGTGAGTTTGCCCTGGAGGTCGAGGGTCGGCCTTCCACCTCAATGTTCAGGAAAGATGTTGCCACCTCAGGCCTCAAAGATGGTGGAGCACATTCCCAAGATACTGGGGAGAGCCTGGCCGCCACCCCACTGTTCTGAAGGGGTTGAACATGTGCCCTGGAGATGGAAGAGAATTCGGGTGATGCCCCAATGTTTGAGGGGGATAGGGCTGAAAAGCTGGTCTCCCCAACGTGTGGATATGTTGGAGCACTCACCCCAGCTTTTGGAGAGAAAGGGGCTGCTGCAAAGGCCCTTAGGAAGGGTTAGATTCCCACTCTCTCAAGCCCCAAGGACACAACGTCATTCTGTCAATGACTCTCAGACTTTGAAATCTAAAGGAGTTTGTCCTGTGGGTTTTAGGAATTGTTTTCGTCCCTTAAACCCTGTTTTCCTTTCAGTTTCTCCTTATGGCAATGGGAATGTTTACCCTATGACTGTCCCTCCATTGTATATTGGAAGCAGATAACTTGTTCTACATTTCACAGGTACAGAGCCTAAGGGGAATTTTGCTTTTGGACAGACCACACCTGTAACTGATTTTGATGGGATCTTGTACTTACTTACTGTTACTGAAATGATTTAAATTTCTGTGATATTGCAATGGGATGAATGTATTTGTATATGGAAAGATGATATCATTTTGGGGTCCAGGGGGTGGAATGTGCTGGTTTGAATGTATTATGTTTCCCAAAATGCCTTTATCTTTGATGTAATCTTGTGTGGGCAGATGTATCAGTGTTGATTAGAATGTAATTGTTTGAATGTTTCCATGGAGATGCAACCCACCCAACTGTGGGTGATGACTCTAATTGGATAATTTCCATGGAGGTGTGGCCCTGCCCATTCAGCGTAGGCCTTGATTAGTTTACTAGAGCACTATGTAAGCTAAGACAGAAGGAGCAAGCTTGCTACAGCCAAGAGGGACAGTTTGAAGAATGCACAGGAACTGAGAAGAGAGGAGCTGCAGATGAGAGACAGTTTGAAGATGGCTGTTGAAAGCAGACTTTTGTTCCAGAGAAGCCAAGAGAGCAACTAAGAGTGACATTTTTGAGGAACTGCAGCCTAGAGAGGAATGTCCTGGGAGAAAGCCATTTTGAAACCAGAACTCTGGAGCAGACACCAGCAACGTGCCTTCCCAGCTAACAGAGGTTTTCCAGACACCATTTGCCCTTCTCCATGAAGGTACCCCATTGTTGATAACTTACTGTGCAAGTTTGAATGTATTATGTCCCCCCAAACACCATTATCTTTGATGTAATCTTGTGTGGGTGGACCTATCAGTGTTAATTAGATAGTAATTCTTTCAGTGTTTCCATGGAGATGCACCCCATCCAACTGTGGGTGATGACTCTGACTGGATAATTTCCATGGAGGTGTTGGCCTGCCCATTGGGTGGGTCTGAATTAAATTACTGGTTCACTATATAAGATCAGACAGAAGGAGCGAGCTTGCTACAGCCAAGTGGGACACTTTGAAGAAAGCACAGGAGCTGCAGATGAGAGACAGTCTGAAGACTGTTGAAAGCAGACTTTTGTTTCGGAGAAGCTGAGAGAGGACAAACACCCCATGTGCAACTAAGACTGACATTTTTGAGGAACTGCAGCCTAGAGAGGAATGTCCTGGGAGAAAGCCATTTTGAACCCAGAACTTTGGAGCAGATGCCAGCCACGTGCCTTCCCAGCTAACAGAGGTTTTCTGGACACCATTGGCCATCCTCCAATGAAGGTACCCAATTGTTGATGTGTTACCTTGGACACTTTATGGCCTTAAGACTGTAACTGTGTAACCAAATAAACCCCCTTTTATAAAAGCCAATCCATCTCTGGTGTTTTGCATTCTGGCATGATTAGCAAACCAGAACACTTACCTTGGACACTTTATGGACTTAAGACTGTAACTTTGTAACCAAAAAACCCCCCTTTTATAAAAGCCAGTCTATTTCTGGTGTTTTACAAAAAGGCAAGTTTAGCGAACTATAACAGCTCCCAAGATGACTGAGGTTCAATTTCCAGCCACCCACTGGGGAGCAGAATATATCTGACTTTGAGAGGTAAAGGCATGTGAGGTTGAATGCGAGAGTCATGGATAAAATTCATTCCCACCCCATCTACTGCAGTCACTCTGTGGCCACCCTCCTTCCTGCTGTTACATAGTTGATGTGGGGGACCCAAGGATGTTACTCTACATTTGTTCATACTGACTTTTTCCTTTGACTCATCAAAGCAGCCTTTTGATGTATGAGGATCTTAATTGTCATTTTATAAACTCTTCCTCTGAGGTTCACAAAACCTGTGATTCTGGCCACCACATCATCAGAGGCCTCATTTCAGTCACTGATTCATGGTGAACACTGCCAAGCTGAGGGCGGGGCTCTTGCTTACAGAGGCTTCCTTCCTAGTTGACATTGACACTGCTCAGTTCTCTGGCAGCTCGTGCAGCCTCTTAGAAATTCATCTAACTATACTATTTCCCGTTTTGCATCTCTCAGCCTTGTTCATAGGATACATTGTCAAAAGCCTAGCTGAAACCCAAATGGACTCGTTCTACAACATGTTCTCAGTCTATCAGCACAGTGACCCTATCAAGAGAAAGGAAAAATGAAAGGAGAGGACAGAAGGAAACAAGGTTCACCTGTGCTGACTGGCTCTTAGCAAGGCTACACCAGCTCTAAGAGGTCCCAACCTCGTTTTCTACGGGGCTCTTCAAATCTGGTCTAGAAGACATAAATCAAACCTTATGCAAATTCCACATCCTGGTCTCCCTGAGATTTATGACAAGAGAAGCAGGAGGAAAGCAAAGAAGAACTGGAAGCCAGACCACTGATGAATTTTCATTCCTTTTACCATTTTATTAACTAGTCTAAAGTTCACTGCGTCAGAGGACGTAATACAAAGTATAGTGACCTGTGTATAAAACCTGGCACCAAATATGGTCTTTTGGAAATGCGTATATAAATAAATGTACATTAAAATCTGCGCCAGAAGCGGGCAGTGGCTGAACAGGTGGGTCTGTCTGTGGACTCGGGGCACTCTTGGTCCTACAGCCTCAGGGGTAAGCCCTGCTTGAGCTGGAACCAGGAAAGCTTGTATTTGCAGGTGGGACCCTGTGAGCACCGAAACGCCACAAGCATGTCATAAAACAAAAATGGTGCTGGGAGGAAAGGCAGGGGAGAGAAGGGTCCTCTCCCTTCCCTACTCCCTGACACTGACTGCTACTGAAAAATCCTGGGTCTCTGGTTGGTAGACAACACACCTGAAACTTACAAGAACTTCTGCAATTTCCAGATATGTGTTTTCCAAGTAAGCTGACCAAATCTCAAGTAGCCAAATCATAATTATTCTGATTTTAAGGATTAAGAACTAGTCCTGATGTCATTTCCTACAGGCCAAGACCTTGAATCACCTACCAGAATGGCCATAACCTCCTGGAAAGAATGCCAATGGTGCTCACAACCTAGTCCAGCCTCAGATCCAGTGCGACTGGGCAGTTCCAGCCCAGAAATCAGGCTTCCCGGGCAGTGACAGGAAAAGCAGCAATGATCAATGCTGGAAGTCCCCCATGTGTAGTGTGACCTCACTGAAGCCCTCAGTCTCTCTGCACAGGCAATGGAATTCACTGGGAGAGGCAGAGTCAATATCATATATTCATCTTCAAGGATGAAGACAAAGCTCCTCCCTGGCCGGGCCTGCTGTTCAGGCTTATATGTTCATCAGGGGAGTGGATGTCTCTGGTCTGCCCATCCATAAGATTCCTTCACTTATTCATGCAACAAGCATTCATTGTGCCCCTACTGTGTGCAGATATGGGACTCAGCAGTGAACAAAACAGACAGAAAGCAGGGAGCTCATTGGGGTCAATTAGCCCCTCCTATTCCCCTTTTTTAAACTGCATCTCCAAATGGGAAGTGATGCCTAAAAAATTAGCCCTAGTGATAAGGATAACAGCAATAATTCCTGCTTTGTATTGTGCAATTACCATATGTCATAAGCTACCTGGCCTGCCCTTAATCCCTTTATCTCTAGTTTATTCACCTATTCATGCAAATAACCACCCTCTTCCCTGCCCCACCAGGTATCCAGCTCTGTCTTCACTGCCCGCCTTCTGGAAGCTTCTGGTCTATGTCTGTGGTTGTTCTGCCTCGCTAGGGCCAATTGTTAAATTTTCCAGAATTTTGTGAGCCAGTCCGTTAAACATAGGTATTAATAAAAATTAAATTATAGAAACCTCCAATTTAATTATATTAACAATAAAGGTAGTAAATACTCAAAACTCATCACTTCCCAATTAATTCACTAGTTTTTTTTCTATTTTTTTAAACACTTATGCTCTTCAGATTATTTATATCTATTATAGCTGTATGATGGAAATACTATATAATCATATGCTACTACACATCTTTTCTCTACTGTTCCTCCAGTGACATCCGTTAGTAGCTTGAAATCTGTGATGGTGGGAATACTTACCATTTGTCACGGCCCAAGATGGCTTTTGAAGGCAAAGGACTAAAGAAAACACAAGACACATTCTGAGATGACCTTGTATTTTGGGGCTTACCTACACAATGGGAAGTCGGTCACGTTGACCTGAATTCAGGAGCTTCTCTGAATGGCAACAGGTTCAGAGCTCAATGTGAAGATACTCTGCAAAAGTAGGGGGTACCAGGGAGTGGTTAATAAATGTTAGGACAAAGACATTCAAATGGGTATGAGAGGAGCAGCAGTCTTGGGACATAGGGAGGGATCGATTGTAATCAACAGGGAAGAGGGGAGGGTTATAGATGATCTTGTAGATAATAGTGCCTCAGGGAGTTTCACGGAGGAGGTAGTTTCAGGAGGACAAGCTATAGATTCAAGATAGTGCCAAAGGCCTCATTTCACAAGGAGAGTAAGTCAAACCTTAACTGGCCTAGTTCAACCACACAAATAAGCAAATGCCGGATAAATGATTTGTTGATTATCCAGACTTAAGAAAGTGGTGGAAAAAATGTTAATAATGTATGTCAAACGTACAAGTATCAATTCTGTAGTAATTACATAATGAACACCACTGGTTAAGTCTCCCATCTGCTAAAACAAATACCATGCAATGGGTTGGCTTAACAACAGGAATTTATTGACTGGTGTCAGGGGATAGAAGGCTCGTTTCTTCTAGGGTTGGTACTTTCTGACCGGCAGGCAATCTTTGGGGTTCCTTGGCTTTTCTGTCGCATGGCAATGCACATGGTAGCGTCTTCTTTCTCATCAAGGTTCTGCTGACTTCCAGCTTCTGGCTGTTCCCAGTGGCCTCTTACTCTGTGTGCAATTTCCTTATAAGGACATCAGCCGTGTTGGATGAAGGCCTGTGATGGTTAGGTTCAGTGTCAACTTGGCAGGTGATGGTACCCAGGTGTCTGGTCAAGGAAACACTGGCCTAACCATTACTGCAAGGACATTTGTGGCTGGTTAATAAACCAGAAGGCTAGTTTATTAAATCATCAGTCAATTGGCTGCAGCTGTGACTGATGACATCAACGAACAGCGTGTCTTCCACAATGAGAGAATGCAATCAGCTGGATTTTATCCAATCAGTTGAAGACTTTTAAGCCAGACAGATAGAGGACTTTCACTTCTTTAGCTAACCATTGAAGCATTTCCTGAGGAGTTCATCAAAGTTGCCAGTTGGCTGCCTGAGGAGTTCATTGAACATCTTCATTGGAGTTGCCAGTTTGCTGCCTGCTTTACAGAATTTGGATTCGTGCATACCCACAGTTGCGTGAGACACTTTTATAAATCTTATATTTATAGATAGCTCTTGTTGATCCTGTTTCCCTAGAGAACACCAACTAATACACTTATAATCCCATTAACAAACCATAGTCATTCCTGACCATTACCATACCACTACGCTCAACCTCATTATCACATCTGTACGTATTAGATTATTGTTCCCCCTTCACTAGTTTCTATCTCTAGGCCCCCTATATTCTACATTATAAGACACTTATTTCACATTTTTCACAGAGTTCACATTAGTGGTAACATACAATATCTCTCTTTTTGTGTCTGGCTTATTTCACTCAGCATTATGCCTTCAAGGTTCATCCATGTTGTCATGTTTCACAACCTCGTTCCTTCACTAACGTGTAGTATCCTGTCATGTGTATATACCACATTTTGTTTATCCACTCATCTGTTGAAGGATATTTGGACTGTTTCCATCTTTTGGCAATTATGAATAATGCTGCTACAAACATTGGTGGGCAAATATTTGTTCGAGTCATTGCTTTTAGATCTTCTGGGTATATACCAAGAAGTGAAATTTATAATACACATCATATATATGCACCCAGGATAGATTACATAATTTGAAGTGTCCAGTGTTCAATTTTGCCCTTGCTCAAAAATCATTACGAATTTCAAGACAGAGCATTATGACACCACAGGTCCTGTGCCCATGAAGCTGGCTTTGTAGATGTATGCATTCCCCCTCACCCTGCAAAACACACACACACACTTCCACCAAAAAAAAAGAAGAAAAAACAAGTGTTAAACATTTACAAACCCTAGCTGATATATTAAAATCCTGGCTCCATCAATTACCAGCTTTATGACTCAATCTCTCTGTATTTCAGATTACCATTGTATAAAGTGGAAACAATACATACTGCTTCTTAGTAATGTTCAGGGGCAACAGTAAGGCACTTGTGAACTCGTAACATATACCAGATACTGTTGTCAGCATTTTACAGGTATTATCATTTAATACCCACAACACTGTCTACAGAGGTAGGTACTATAATCATTCCTATTTTACAGATAAAGACGTAGGCACATAGAGATTATTTGTGCCCAGACTCAAACAGTAACTTTTGGAGCCAAGTTGCAGATTCAGTTTGACTCCAAGCTTCTTTCAACCACTATCCTATAATGCCTACCAGAATGTCTGATACAATTTAAGTGCTCAATAAATATTAGCTATTATTCTACATAATATATAATAAGTTTCCTTGTAAACTAAAGAGATCTACAAATGAACTGACTACTGTTGCTATAAAATCATCTTTTTAAATTAAAAAACAAGGACTTGTCACATATTAAGAGTGGCAAAAATCTCAAATATTGCTGGTGGGAGTGAAAATTCATACAAATCTGGCAATATCCATTGAAACTACACATGCATGTACCCTCTTACCCTGAAATCACATTTCTGGGAATTGATCTTGCTACATCTGCTCAGGAACAAAATGCTATATGGACAAGGGCATTCATTGCAGCGTCATTTGTAAGAGAAACAAAATTGGAAACAACACAAACATCTATCAATAGAATACTGAGAAAACAAATTATGGTACATTCGTGTAATAGAATACTATGCAGCTATAAAAAATAAACAGACAAGGAAGCTTTCTATATATTGACATGGCAAAATTTCCAATATACAAACTGCAGAACAGTGTATATAATAGTGTAAGAAAGGAGTAAAATAAAAATAAATATTCATTCTTGCTTGTATTTGTATGAACATACTCTAGAAGGATACATAGGAAACTGCAAGAAAAACAGTAAAAGACAGGAGTACATGACTTTTCATGATACATATGACTTATTTATTTTGATATGTGAACAGTGAATATATTCTTTATTACTTACAATGTTCTATTCTGGGTATATATATATATATTTATGCATATATATTAAAAAATTTGCCATTTTAGACATTTTTAAGTGTACAATTCAGATGACACATATTTACAATGTTGACTGACCATCACCACCCTACATTACCAAAACTGTGTCATCACCCCAAACAGAACTCTGCACCTATTAAGCATTAACTCCCCCTTCCCCAACAACCAGACCCTGGTAACCTATAATCTTCTTTCTGTCTCCATGAATTTGCTTATTCTTGATACAGATATTTGCTTATTCTAGGCATCTCATATAAGATATTTCATAGAAGTGAAGGCATACAATATTTGTGTCTGGCTATTTCACTTAGCATAACGTTTTCAAAGTTCATCCATTTCATAGCATCATGTATTAGAACTTCTTTCCTTTTGATGGCTGCATAATATCCCATTGCTTGTATACACAGTGAATATACTACCTACTCCGAAATGCTTAATGATTAAAAATGTAGTCAAATTCTATTTTTACTGTTGAATTTTTGAAAATATCTTTAAACTATATGGTTGCTCTGACATTACAAGTAGCTCATTTAATTAGAAAGTGGTTATGATTTCTCGAGAATGATCTTGTGGGAGCAAAAAATTTTGAAAAATGAGAAAATTTAACTTTATGAACATTAAATTTAACAAAAGAGAATTCAGAGGGCCATACGTAGAGCCAGCTCGAAGATTCCGAGTGAGATGTTCGTCTCCGATTTCTCCCAGCCGCGGTCTCGAACCTTCACCTACCACCGCTTCGTCTGGTCCCGGAGAGCCCAAGAAAATGGACCGAACGCAAAGACACCCCAATGCAGAGGGGAATTTTAGTAGCAACACACCTAATGTGTGAGTGAAAGGGATTGAAGTCAATTCGCGACCGATTGGCTCTTCCGCGTGGACTTCAGACTCCTTTCGCCTGCCAATGGCCGCCTGGTTTGTCTATCGAACATTCCCCGCCCCCTGGAGAAGCCAGGTCCTGAGGCTTCATTTCTCCTTCATTACTATTGGACAGTGTTCCAGCCTATCTTCTTCTTCTACCTATCGATTGGTCTTCTGTGTTGGGAGCCCGCCCCCCGCCCCGCCCGGCTTAGAGGACAGCGGGGAAGGCGGGTGGCGGGGTTCGGGGCGTGAAGCGGCGGGAGTGGCGCTGGCGGCGGCAGCTGAGGCCTTGGCAGAAGCCGCGCGGTGAGTCTGGGGCCCGGCACCGACCCGTTCAGGGCCGCGGAATGTCCGGACCCACGGCCAGCCTGCTCCGTGTGGGGTCCCGGGAAGCCGCCTGTCGGGGACGCGGGAACCCCTTAGTACCGGCGACTCGCCTCTGGGCGCCCCCTGGGCCCTTGACCGCCCCCGGCGGGGCAGCGCCCACCTCCCGCGCGACCCCCAGCGCCCTCTGTCCCGCTGTGACTCCCAGGCGCCCGCCAGGCCTGCGGTCAACCCCGGTCCCGCTGAGGCGTCTGCGGGGCTCCTTGCCCTGCCACAGGCTCCCCTGCGGAGCCACCTACAAATCCGGGACCCTCCGCCTCGGAGAGGACGCCCTCAGTGTCAGCCGCTTGTCCCCACCCTGGGGACTTCTCAGGGACTCGGACCCGGAGCTGAGCTCGGTTCCTCCTCGGGTTTCATCCCCTCTGCCTTTCCCCCCTGCATCCCTAGTTTCATCCACCCAACTTTGACGGGCTTCTTTAAAAGACCCTTGGACATTTGACTTCAGGTAGTTTAACAACAGGCGGACGGACTGTGGGCCTGAGACCTTATAAAGAAACACTGGTCCTTTGCCACACACACACACACACACACACACACACACACACACACACACACACACACACTGTATGGTACTTTTCTTAGGAGGGCCTTGTGGTTTCTCTTCTGTAAAAATTGGCAATTCCTTCTGCAGTCTGCGTGTCACTGGAGTATTTGAAAGGTTTCCTAAGCAATTATTCTCTCTTATTTTTTACCCCTCATGTCACAAATGGGTTCAAAAAATAAGAATTTTGCATAATCAGTCTTATAGTACAATCTGGACATACCAAGATAGGTATATGTGTTATTCCCAAAGCAGTCTGTACTGAGTCCCACGGTGGCCACTTTATTGTGGTTGCCTGATCAGTTGTGTGCATAAGCTCATTGTGGGAAGGGGCAGTAAATAATTGAGGAATGAATGAATGATCTCAAGAATTAATCACTCTCTTTTAGCTTACATCTGAGAGGCTGGAATTCTATAGAACTGAACTGTCCAGTGCAACAGCCAGCAACCACAGCCAACTACTGAGCCCTTAAATTTGGCTAGTGTAAAATGTGCACTAGAATTTGGAGACTAACTACAAAAATAATGGAAAATAGATCAATAATTTGTTAGAATGTTAATATGTTGAAATGAAATTTTGGATATATTGGTTTAAATAAAATATATTATTAAAATTAAGTTCATTGGTTTCTTTCACTTTTTTTAATATGCTGCTAGGACATTTAGAATTACATTTGAAGACCATATTATATTTCTATTGGACAGGGCTGCTTTAGAAAAATCTCTCTCTCTTTAGGTTAAACTCCTTGAGGAAAGGGGCAGTCTTAGTCATTTTTTATTCTCTCCCATCCTCCCTAACTCTAGTACCTGGCACTGTGCCATGTGTATGGTAGTAATAATAAAAATAACTAACACTTATCGAGAACTCACTGTGTGTTTGGCACTGTTTTAAGCACTTTTTTTTTTTACATGTATTAACTGACTTGATCCTCACATCAACCCTATGAGTTAGGTACTGTTATCCTCATATTGTGATTGAGGAAATAGATGTAGAAATTTTCTGTGTTTTCTTCAAGGTATATAACTTTGGAACTGAATTCAAACCCAAGTAGTCAGGCTCCACAGCCCACACTTTGACTCACTGTGCTATGCTGCCTCTTTTAAACATCAATCACTGTTAAGTGAATGGTTTCTAGGTTTCCTACATTTTCCTCAGTGAAGTCTCCCAATCTTTTTGGAATCCCCTACCTGACCAAGGTATGGTGGAGATCATTGTTGAGGAACCAGGGACAATAAATTCATTGATCTAGGTCATTATTCAGAAAACTAAAGGAAGATTATCTCCAAAGAACCTCAGGGCAAGGTGCTTGGAACCGGACCTGCTGCCACCACCACAGCTACCATCACATCCAGCAATGTGAGCATTCTGCAGCAGTTTGCCAGTGGCCTGAAGAGCCAGAATGAGGAGACCAGGGCCAAAGCTGCCAAGGAGCTCCAACATTATGTCACCATGGAGCGCCGAGAGGTTGGAGTCTTCTGTGATTTGAGCAAGTGAGAGTGGGGTGTTTGGGCTAAATTGCCATCACTGTTTTAGATTCCTTTTGATAGCCAAGGAGGATTTGGAAAATGCCAAGATTCTGTTTTGGAAAAACTACCAACTTCTAATGTCCATAGAATGTATAGATTCCTTGCAGTGGTTTCACATTTCTGTGGCATTTGTGGTAACATTTTTGGAGTCAGAGTAGAGGCTGTTTCTTTTAATTTCTTCTTTTTCCCACCACATAGCAGACCCTCACTTCTTTCCTCCTGATTACAGTGGTTAGGATGGGTTGGGGAAGTTGATAGTCTGGGGCTGTCTAAGGAGAGACTTTACAGGAAGTCAGGGACAATGTCTTGTTCATCCTGGTACCCCAAGCACTAGGTAGAACCTAGGACAGGATGTTTCCTACCTTAGGATGGGTACTTAATAAAGATTTGTTAAATGAACAGATCAGTTATGAGTTCCGTTGGTGCAGTTTAAAGCTGTAGAAATGGGCAGTAGCTTTGTCTTCTTTTGTTTGAACTGTACCTGCCAACAACCTCTCTCTTCCAACAATCTTTGGAAGAGCTCACCCCTTACCAGGGGGACATTAGAAATTGTTCTTTTGCAGATGAGTCAGGAGGAGTCTACTTGCTTCTATGATCAGCTGAACCATCACATTTTGAATTGGTCTCCAGCTGAGAAGCCAACGAGAGGAAAGATGACATCTTGGCCATACGTAAGCATGGAGCCTCTGGTAACAGTAATGACCAGGAACAAATGTCCGCTCATCTTTGTGTCTGTTGCGCCCTGTGCCTGCCACTTAATATATGCTAGTTCCTATTTGTTTAATGAACTTTACGGAACTATGTGACTTTCAGTGCTCTTAAATTTTATGTCTTCATTCTAGCAGCAGTCCTGAGACATAAGCAAAGCAGTTGTTAGAGCTGAAAACTGAATCTCAGGACTGTTAAGTGGCTTTTCTAGGATCAGACGGTTTGCCAGAGCTGGACTTAGAAGCCAGCTTCCTTTCCACTCCCCCTTGCTGCTTTTCAGAGGCTCTCGTTTTTGTGTAGAGCAGGGTTTAGCAGAGTGCGGCTCAGAAATGGAGAGCTGTTAGAATGGCTTTCTTTGGTTGATTTAGGGGCATAGTTAATAAAGGAAATTGATTTTCAACTTCTAAGAACTAATAGTCCATTCTGTAACCTAGTTTGTATTCCTGTTTTCTTGGGAAAATAAATTATACTAAAATGAGATCTTTTTGCTTCATGAAAGTAGTTCTGGCACAAACATCAAATCTGTTGATAAAAATGAAAATTTGCTGCTTCCTTACTATCTGCAAATTGAAGTCTGTTCTCAAAGGAAAATGAAAGTATAACTCACCAACTTTCATTTCTAGGCAGTGTACTTTTCTGGAAAGCATGTGCCCCATCCTCACCTTTGCCTTCCTCTCTTTTCTAGCCAGCCTCATAGGAGTGGAAGGAGGGAATGCCACCCGAATCGGCAGGTCCGCTAACTACCTTTGGAACCTCCTCCCCTCCAATGACCTAGTCGTCATAGTAATGGCATCCAAGGCTATAGGCCTCCTGTCCTTGGTAGGGAAACTTTCACAGCTGAGTAAATGGAGTTTGAGGTGAAGCGAGCCCTGGAGTGGCTGGGTGCTGACCGCAGTGAGGGCTGGAGACATGCAGCCGTGAGTGCTTACGAGGGAAGGGCACAGCTAGGCCAGGCAATCAATGGTGACATGTTGGGGTCCCTCATGCATGTGCTCGGGTCCCTAAAAGGCAAAGGCACTGAGTTTCAAGGTGGATTTAGGTTCTGTTGTGAATCCATGTCTCCCTTTCAACCTGAGCTTAGTTTCTGAAGAGGAAACTTAAAGTTCTCTTCTTTATTGTCATTTGAGAGACAGCCTTACATTCAGGGCTTATTCTAACCTCTGGTTTTCTGGAATCAGAATTGCCTCCCAAGCAGAAGTCACCCTCAGCTATAGGGGAGAGAAGTCACAAGCCAAATTGTTTACAAATCCCCAGACAATTGTATCTTTATCTTTATCAAGATCTTTATCAGAGTCCCTCACATATACTATGGTGGGAATATGAAAGTACTAGAAGCATAAGTGGGTACCTTCTCTATCCCCACTAGGAGAGGTGGTCTCCCTTCTTCCAGCCTTTTTCTGTTTATTTTTTATGCATTTATTGATCAGTGGGTACCTTGCCAGATCCTCCTCTTTCTCAGTTGGCTGCTCTGCATTTGAGGGAGTGGGGGCTTCTTATCCCCTTCTTTCAGTGGCATGCGGGACACTGTTTACGAGTTCCGACTTGGCGGGCCTGGGCCAGGGGAACTGATCAGCCCCTAGGAAAGGTAGTGGGGCACGGGCGGTAGCGCCCTCCACGGCCCCCCGGGCCTGAGAAAGTGGAGCCGAATGCAGGCCCCATTTCCTCACCCCAAAGTACAACCGTTGGGGAGGGCTTGCCGGAGAAACCACCCCCCCCCCCCCCCCCCCCGTGCCTTACCCGCACCCTCCACCCTCTTCGTTACCATAGCAACTCCCGCCCTCCCCGTTGCCGGAGCAACTCCCGCCCCTTTTCAAACGACCTCCGCGCCCTCTCAGAACCAATCCAAGCCTTTAATCCCTACAGCTAGCCCGCCCCCTAAACCGCCCTATATAAGCTTGTACTCTCCCCTAATAAACTCTCTTGGCTTCATCACCCTCAAAGAAACGTGTCCCGCCTGTTTCCTCTCGCCGCCCTCCACACCTTGCACGCCACCGCCGGGGACCGGGCCCAGACCCCCGCCTCGCCCTCGCCTCCGGGAAAGAGCCCCCGCCGCTGGTACCCTCCGAGCAACGCCGAGAGCTGAGGGTTCAGCAACCGGCCGCCCCCCGACGCAGTAGACGCGACCGCAGTGGCACATCCTTGCCTCTTTTAGGGGCTCATCCATGCAAAGAGCTGGTTTGTTGGGCTAGGATTCCAGACCACGACATGGGGTAGAGCTTATTCTTAAGAGAGAGAATCTGGTAGTGACTGTGCTGGGGTCAGAAGCTTTAATCAGATCTTGTCCTGTCAGCTCGCTCTTCAGGAGGCAGCATATGAGGAAGGAGCATGGTACAGGGGAAGGACACACACTGGGACCTGGGTTCAAGTTTCGTTTTGTCACTTACTATCTCTGTAACTCAGGGCAAGCACTCTGACCTTCAGTTTCTTCCTCTGTCAGATGAAAATAATAGTAGGATTAAACATTGAACAGGATTATTCATTCATTCAACAAATATTTATTAAACATTTGCAGTATTCCAGGCAGAGCTCTAGGATGTCGGTATAGCCATATATAATACTTAAAAGATGTCTGCATTTCCAGAGCTTATGTTCTAACATTACAAGCATTCTATGTTTGTAAATCACCTAAAATAATGAAAACGAGTTGTTTGATCAATTTTACTTCCCTTTCTCTCTCCCGAGAACCTCTGCTAGCTACAGGTTAACTTCTAACCTTAGGAGCTGGGCAAGTTTTCTCCTTTCCTAATGTATAAAGGTTCTAGGATGACAAGAGACTGTACTTTTGAGAGAGCAAAACATCTCTAATATGGATAAGAGTTTTCAATTTGCCTTTTTCTCCCAGGTTCTGCTTCTCCATGAGCTGCCCATCAGTGTCCCCACCTTCTTCCAGCTAGTGCAGCCCTTCTTTGATAATATTTTGTGGCTGTGTGGGACCCCAAACAGGCCATCTGTGAGGGAGCTGTAGCTGCCCTTCGTGCCTGTCTGATTCTCACCACCCAACGTGAGCCGAAGGAGATTCAGAAGACTCAGTGGTACAGGATGAGGAGACAATTCCATTCCATCCACCTGGAAAGCACATTTACATAGATTGTCACCTACTCTATAGAGCCAGAATAGGCCCCTAGCCGTGGAGCAAGTATAACAATTCTATTTTCAAACAATCTTTTATGCTCAGTATGAATCAACAGTTATTTTATTGTATTTCATCAAAGCCAAGACCCATTCATAGCTACATCATTATTTTGTGTACCCCTAAGAATGACAATATGATTACAATTAAACTGTGACTTAGTACTTTCTTATCAGCAATTCTTATATACATCTCTCTCTTCAGAGATGCTAAAATACAGAAACATGGATGTCTTAGAATCAATGAAATACAGTTGCTGCTAACTTAAGGAAGTGCCAGTTCCCTCTCCCCTAGTATCATGAGTCCTGTGTTGACTGTTGCTGCCAAGGGAACTTCCTAATGAGCCTTGTGTTGCAAAAGGAGCCCCCACCATGGGACCTGGAGGCCTAGGTTCCATCTTGGCTTGTGGTGTGACCTTGGATAAGTTACCTAATTTCTTTGAGCCTCTGTTTTAATATGTCAATTAGGGGATGGTAATGGTATCTGCTTCATGGTGTTGGTTGTTGTGAGAACTGAAGCTAAATTAAATGAGAGGGAAAGCTACATAAATTAGTATTATTGATGACACTGGTGAAAGGCAGCAGCCCATATGACAGGAGGAGGTACAGGCTTGTGGTGACCCTGCCACTGAGCAGGCACTGCCCCTCCTCAGCACCCCCAATGGAGGGTCGGGCCTGTGCTCTTTCTAACTGTGGACACTGGGTCATTACAGAATTGTGATATTTCTACACAGCACACATTTGAAGAAGCAGAGAGAGGGTTTGATGAGCCCTTGGCCAAGGAGAAGGGCATGAATTGGGATGATCAGATCCATGGAGCCTTGCTGATCCTCAGCGAGCTGGAACAAATCAGCAGCATGGAGGGAGAGGTTAGACGCAACTCTGGAGGGGAGTCCAGAATGCTGCAGCTGGGTCCATCCACATGTCATTCTGTGTGCCAGGCCCTTGTTAGCAGTGAGCAAGACAAAGCAAGGTCCTTGTCCTCATGCAGCTGACATTTTGTAGGAGAAAAAAACAATAAACAAATAAGATAATTTTAGAGAGCAACAATTTCTATGAAAGAGAATAAAACAATAATGGGATAGAGAGAACCGGGAACCAGGGGTCTCCGGATAATTAGGGAAGACCCTCCCTGAGATGGTACCCCTGAGCTCAGACCCACATGACATGAAGGAGCCAGGCCTGCAGAGGGTTGGGGCAGTGTTTTGGGCCACAGCTTTGGGATGGGAGAGAGTGTGACAAGTTGCAGGATCACAAAGAAGGGAAGTGTTGCTGGTGCTGAGTGACCAGGGGAGAGGGAGGGAGGTAATGTCAGAGGGAGGATGGGACCAAATAAATAGGCCTCCAAGGTCCCGGTAAACACTGCCTTCTTTTCCAGTTTCAGGCTAAGCATGGAAATTGGCACTCAGGGCAATGCTGTGATGCTGCACAGTTTGAACAATTTTCTGTGAAATGAAAGTATCTGTGTCAAGGGAAGTTTTGAAAGCTTTTATATCCTCCTCAAATTGGATTTTTGGAGGATGAATTATTAAGGAGCCCTTTGAAAAAGGGCTGGTCAGTTTATTAGAGTCTGAGAAAATTCCCTGCCTAAGTATTGTTTCTTCCCACTTTTCTGGGGAGAAGAGACCAGAATATCCTTAGCAAGATGCCAGCATGTGGCTGCCCATGATCGTCACTGCTGTGATCTTAGATGTCCCCTAGTCCCAGCAATTTGCCTGTCAGCTCTCCCAGGCCAAGCAGGGAGTCCTGGGAGGCAATAGACCTAGGCAGCCAGCCCCCTGCTGTTTCTTCTTGGCTCAGTCGGTGGTGCTCTTCTGCCTCAGTTAGTACAAAACCAGGCCTCCCCCACCCCCTGCAAGGTTCTGGGGATACCATGATCCTAGAGATGAAGAGTTACCACCCTCCACTTTGAAATCGTTGCATTTCAGGGTTGGACAAATTCATTTCTCTACAGACTCCATAGAGCCCAGATTGAAGCCGCTTGTAAGTAAAGGTGTTTTTTCCCCCATTTATGTAGCATCTGAGGGAAGAAATGGAAGAAATCACACAGCAGCAGCTGGTACATGACAAGCACTGCAAAGATTTCATGGACTTTGGGGTGAAACCTCATCACATTATCCCCTTCACCAGTTTCCAGGCTGTACAGCCCCAGCAGTCAAATCCCTTAGTGGGGCTGCTGGGGTACACCTCCCATCAAGGCATCTTGGGATTTGGAACCTCCCCCAGTCCAGCTAAACCTACCCTGGTGGACAGCCGGTGTTGCAGAGACTTGATGGAGGAGAAATTTGATCAGGTAAATGGTGAGAGGCCCTCCTCCTCTGCTCCCAGGCAACAAACCTCACTTTCCTCTGCCAACCCTTTATCCTTCCTCTCTCAGGTGTGCCAGTGGGTACTGAAATGCAGGAATAGCAAGAACTCGCTGATCAAATGACTCCTTAATTTGTTGCCCCACTTGGCTGCATTCCGACCTTCTGCCTTCACAGGTGAGGATGTCCACAGGAGACACCTTTACCCATTTAAGTTTATATTTAAACTGAGAAGAAGTGATTTCAAAAAGTTCTGTCTGCTTCTCATTTGAACCAATGCCAACTAAGAGATTATTCTCTGATTTCTTTGCCTCATGCCAAAGTGCAGTGGTACCTAGCTCAGGTTTTCTGTTAATGTCCGAGGCAGCCGACACAGGAATGATCTGAATGGGTGGGCAGAGTGGCAGTTCTCAGCTGAGCAAGTTCTAGTTTATGGAAGCCAACAAGTTCATGAATGGACTTAAAGGAGACCAAAGAGAGGCTGATTTAGATACTGTGCAACATCCTGTCTGTGGGGCAGAGAGACTTGTAGACTGTCCTGCTTCTGCCCCTGAGGTGGTCACTGGTCCACCTCCCCACTCACAGGAAGGAAGAACTGGATGTTTCAGAGGCAGATTCCATTGGCAATAGGCTGTGGATTCCCATATTCCCTTCCATGTCCTTGGTGGGCCATGTGAATGCCCCTAAATCTGGCCCAATATTGGCTTAAGGCTGGCACAGATAGTGGGCCATGAGGCCTTCCCAGGTTGCTCCAGCTGGAAATGTTCTTTCCCTCTTCCTTTATAGCCGTCAGCTATGGAAAGGCTTTGGCGGGAAATCTGGGGTGAATCCTGCCTCTTTCACCATGAGATTCTGAACAGGTTATTTGACCTTCGTGGGCCTCCACGTCCTCACTTGTAAAATTAGAATAATGATCCCTGCCTCACAAGATGAATTGCACTAATGCCTAAGCACCTACTAAAGGGCCTGGCACAGAGTAAGTCCCAAGAAAAGGAAACCATTGTTATATTATTACTGCCTCCTACACCTACTTCAAATCCATATGGAAATAAGGTAGAGGCAGAAGTTATAATATTAGAGTTGCCTGTTCATACTGACCTAATGTCCTTGTCTTAGCTCCCACTCAGAGAGTGTGGAGACCCTGTTTTTGGTGCACCTGCCTGTGCTTAGTGAGCCCTCAGTACTGAGTGAGAGCCAGGAACATAAGTGGAAGGGCAGCCTGATGCTCAGCAGATGCCCTTCCCCAGCACACAGACTCATTTCACACCACACGTCCGAGCAGGGTAACTAGCCGGTGAAGTGTTGAGTGCACTGTGTGTAAGAGGTAGAATGTGATGAGTAAGGACAAAGCAATTAGCCACAGAAAATCACTGAAGCAGAGAGAAAGGATATAATGAAAATCACCCATATTTTTTCAATTTTCCATTCTTTCCACCTGGTACCCAGCAATTTTCTCTTTTTTAATGACCAGATATGCCTCTGCTCAGTAGAGCTCTAAATGATCTTGCGTTGAAAGTCTGTGGTTCAAGAAAAACTAATAACTAGGCCAAATGTGATCAAAATCTCGCATGTTGTAAGAGCAGTTAGCTGTAAGTGCAGAAGGCTGTCTAGCAGCAGGCTGCAAAGGCTCAGGGGGCCCCTAGCTTTATCCTTTTGATGTGGGTTTTTGTGTGTTATTAAATAACATGCTAAAATATGTAACTGCACTTCAGCCTGGTCATTAGCCGTAAATATATATCTCACTGGGAAAGTGCCACTTGTTCAAAGCTTGCAGTTGGGAGGTCACTGCTTGAACTTCCTAATGATGAAAGCTTTTGGACTATCAAAAATACCCTAAGCTTGGGTTGAAACTTCTAACAACCTCAGATTCCTAATCTCTTAGAATACTAAATCTAGAAAAGGAAATTAGGCTCTCGATTCGAGCTCATTTCATGCTGGAATGCTCACCCCTACAACAAGGCTGTTCTCCATGTTGATTCACTTTAATTTTAGGCTTGTATCACTTTGGTCTGCCTGTTTTCAGTGCCTTCCTAATCTAAGTCAACTTTCATCATCGTTCGCCTGTATGAGCTGTAGGAGAAGACATCTCTTGTTAGAGTAAATGCAGGGATGTATCTGTCTGTCTAGAAATCTGGTTTGCTCTCTCCTGAATTGTGGTTCTGGTAATCCTCCAGACCCCTAACTTTCTAGTGGTGATGCAGTCTTGCCTTCTCTCTGATGTTTGTGCCAATAGTGCACAGACTTGGGGTCAGTGTCTGTGCAAGAGAAGTAGAGGAGGAGAAGTGACAATCAGGAAATCCTGTCCTTCAGAGGAGTAATAACCTTTAACTGAAATTGCCCAAGAACTGTCCATCCATGCACATTGGCTTATATAAATCTAATGAAACTTAAAGAAAACCATAATGTGCTCATTTGCTGGTGTTTTAAGGATGTCCGTTAGAATAAGCATGTTATCTCTGCTCATTAAGATCTAGTCGGATCTTATTGATATGATCCTTAATTATTTTGGTTTATCTAGATTTGCCCCAAACAGCTACTGAGTATCAGCATTTCTGTCAACATCTTAGCTGATCTGATTGTTCTCTGATTCGTCACTACTTGTAGGCCCTCTTTGAGATTTGCTATCGGGACAGATTTTTTCGTTCAGAGAGCCCTCCTCTCATTCCTCATTTCTGTAAAACCCTGCTCACCACTATCCCTGTTGGTTTTCTGTCTTCCAAGACTGTGTGTGCTACACTTAAGAGCTATGCTTTAGAGAGGACTGTGGAACCTTGGGATGCTGTGAAAGGAAGAGAAGGGGCTGGTGTCAAACAGTTTTTTCTTCCAGTCGCAGTTCTATCCAAGACTGTTCTGTTAGCTGCAGAGGTGCCCTCTGCTTGTGGAGCATCTAGTGGTAGAGTCCTGGTTCTTTCCCCTGGTTCCCTGCCACATTTTCCCTTTTGACTCACAATCCCTCTCTAGAATTTCCTCTGTCATCATGAGCCTTTCTTCTTCCCTACAGATTTTGACAGAGCTGGAGCACAGTGGCATTGGAAGAATCAAAGAGCAGAGTGCCCGCATGCTGGGGCACCTGGTCTCCAATGCCCCCGACTCATGCACCCCTACATGGAGCCTGTTCTGAAGGTAAATACACAACAGACAGAAAGACTGGCACTTCCTCTTGGAAGTGTCAGCTCATTTTGGGAAGAGTGGGGTATTCAGTGCTCACTGGTACTCTGAATAGTGAATCATTTCTATGGTCCTCACCCAGAGACAAGGACCACCTCAAGTACTTTCAGTTAAAGAATACCTAGAGTTCACCAGCTACAGGAAAGTGCTCCATTTATAAGAGATAAGAAATGATGCTTAAAGCACAGCATCAGATGTGCTTGGAAAGGAGAAGGAGGTGGATTGTGGTCTATAGTGTTATCCTGTCAGGCCCTTGGCTGTCAGCGCTGCCAGGCAGGCGCATCTCTGAACCGATTCCAGTTCTTATGCTCCCGGCTGCACTCATAATACCTGCAGCCAGCACCCATGAGACCCTGTTCAGGTTAGGGAACATCTGCCCACTAACTTGTCTGAATGCCCAAGGGGATCACACAGCTGCTGAAAGATGTTTACTTAAATTCCCTTTACTTTCATTTGGGAGAGTACTTATTTTTATTAATGGTTTCAGTTACAATATTGTGAATTATAATAGTAAAAAGTAAAGTTAAACATAGCAGTTTAAAGAAAACCTATTATATACTGTTTTAGGGTTTTGTGGGTTGGGTACTAGAAAAACCAAAAACCCTCTAGTCCTGGAAGGTAGAGCTATTCACTGGGTGAGAATATACCCTGTGTCCCAATGGTGTCAGAACACACCAGGGAGAAAGACAGGAGTGCTCACCTCTGTCAGGAGTTTTTTGTGTGTTGTTAACTGTGCTCTCCCTAAAGTCAGAGTAGGGTCATGTGTACCTCGTGACCTGTCCCCGTTGTACTTTCTTAGCTGACTACAGCACGAGTGAGATGCTGGTCAACATGGGAAACCTGCCTCTGGACGAGTTCTACCCCGCTGTCTCCATGGTGGCCCTGATGCGGATCTTCCGAGACCAGTCCCTCTCTCACCACCACACCGTGGTTGTTCAGGCCATCACCTTCATCTTCAAGTCCCTGGGGCTCAAGTGTGTGCAGTTCCTGCCCCAGGTCATGCCCACGTTCCTTAATGTAATTCGGGTCTGCGACGGGGCCATCCGTGAAGTAAGTAGCTAAACCCCAACCCGTGCTCTTCTCTCTCTGCACCATATGCACTCAGAAGATTCTCCCTATCTCAGCATCCTGATCATGTGCTCTGCTTGCTCCCGAGCTAATGCCTTTCTCCCCCTTAAATTCTGACAGTGACGTGTACGGGTTTAATAAGCTCAGTCCAATTTTCTGGCTTATCCCTTCAACATGCCTAAAAGATGGATGCCCTGGGGGGAAGGAAAGCACTGTCAGTCTCAGGAATCTACAGTTCAATCCAGTTGTCTGAGAATGTCCTTCACTCTGGATTTCTGGTTGCTTCACGATTAGATTTAATTTGAACATTTCTGGTGAGATTACTGCATTTGAAATTGCCTACTTCTTACTGTATCTCAAAATGTCAGTTTGTCCCATTACTGTCGACGCTAAAAGTTTCTGCAGGTAGTTGTAACCCGTCATATCTCCCCATTGTCATTAAGAAGGAATCTGTGGGGTGATACTTTGAGACTGTGTGACTGTTCTCTTCCCCAACTACTTTTCACTCAATGATTTTAGCATCCATGATGATCGTTGCCTGAATCAGTTATCAATTTGTAGTTCCAAAATGATGCCTTTCTAGTTCTATCGCTCATTCTACTTTTTTAACTGGCATTTTTCTGTAAAAAAGAGCTTTTCTCTCTTTTGCCCAATTTCTTTTTCTTTCTCTCTTTCTTTTTGTTGAGTATCATTGTAGAGTTATGGATTTTTAAAAATTCAATGTGTTATAATCCACTATCATCTTCAATTTTTTTTAACTTTTTATGTGGAAATACTTTCAAACTTAAACCAAAAAATTGCAGGAATAAGACTAGTATAAAGAACGCTTATCGACTTTTTACTCAGATTCAACTTTTGTTAACATTTTTCCTCAGTTCCTTCAACATTTGTGCCTTCTCTGTATACACTGTATATTTACATAATATTTTTTCCTATACCTTAAGAGTAAGTTGCGTACATCATGGCACTCTATCCATAAATGCTTCAGTTCATATTTCCCAAGAATAGGGATATGCTCTGACATAATCACAACACAGTTTTCAGACTCAGTAGATTTAACACATGGATATGATATTTTAATCTACTGCCTGTATTCTAACTTTGCCAATTGATCCAATAATGTCCTATAAGCATTCTCTCTCCTCCGATTTAGAATCCAGTCTAGGATCAGGTATTGCTTGTTAGGCATTATTCTTTCTGCTCAACCTGTCCCATGTTTGGCCAATGGGAATCCCTTCAAGCTGTTGCTTGTGTCCTTGTGACATGCCCCATGAGTCTCTGAGCACATGCTTGCTCTTTTATGTTCCCAGGCTTATCTTATGCTTTCCCTACTCCAGACCTGGAACAGCCATTTTTTCGGAGGCTTTGTTAATTTTAGCAGGGAAAGATATTTAGAAACCAAGATCTGGATACTAGGGAAGATCATTTGACTGATGTGTTGTTGCTTCGAGGCCCTTTCAGTGGGAGAGCTAGAAAAAACATAATAAAAAAAATAATGCCTTCATACAGATTTCTAATTCAAACCAGTACCACGGGATTCTTCCTTACCTCCTCACAGTTCATGTTTGTGTCTCTGCTCTCCCCTCGTGAGAGCTGTGGATCCCACAAACACATTTGCTCGTTCGCCCTAAACCACACAGAATCTGCAGAGTGCATCCATGGTTACCCATACTGCTACCAACCACAAACCTCCTGTTCTTAGAAATATATTCCCCCAGCAGGGTACAGTCAGAGGACTGGGCTTAAAAGATACTTGAATTGTTTTTCCCTTTCTGATCAGATTATCAGTTTGATGCACATTTAGAAGGGGTAGTATGATTTTAGAAATTGCATTTTCTCCTTCATGTCTGGCATATAGAAGTGCAGTTTATTTTTGTATATTATATTAATAAGTAGCAACCACATTGAATCCTCTTGCTGATTCTAATAATTTACCTGTCAGTTTTCTCAGGTTTTCATTCTAGATAATGACATAGTCTGTAAAAAAAAATGAAAGACTTTTTTTGTTTGTTTGTTTGAATCTATAAACTTTATTACTTATCTTTAACTTCATTCCTGAGAACCACAGCACAGTGTTGACTAGACTCAGTAGAGTGGAGATCTTTTAATCTTGTGTCTGATTTTAATGGGACTGCTGTTAATATTTCACCATTAAGTATAATGTTTGCTGTAGGTTGGATGGATAGCTTGTTGATTATACAAATCCCCTATAGCCGTAGTTTGCTGGAGTTTTTATCATGAATGAGTATGGAATTTTTCAAATGCTTTTTCTTTATCCATTGTGATGATCATTTGGTTTTCTCTTTCCTTGTGTTCATATTTTGAATTACACTGGTATGTGTTCTAAAGTTAAAACATCCTTGCATTGTTATGTTAAAAGCACCTTGGTCATGAAGTATTTTTAATTCATTGATTTCTTATCTAGTATTTAATTTAAAATTTTTGAATCTATGTTCTTAAATGGAATTAGCCTATAATTTTTTTCACTACAGGCTCAAACATCTGTTCAGCTTTTCTGTTTCTTCTTAAGATAGTTTTGGTCACATTTTTCTAGGAATTATTCATTTTATCTAAATGATAGCAAATGTTGGCATGAATTTGTTTACACTATTCTCTTATATTTTAATTTTTTAAAAACATGTTTATGAGAAATTTATCTATAGTATTTTTCTTTTTCAAACAACCAACTTTCCATTGTTGGTATTTTCAGTTTTATCTTTGTTTCCTATTTCAATTATCTGCTCTTATCTTCATTATAACTTTCTGTTTTCTTCTGCTTTTTTTTTTATTAACTTCCTATGTTGGAATTTTGACTTGTTAATTTTAAGTCTCTTCTTTTCTGATGTAATCTGTTAAGGCTACAAATCGCAAGTGTTGCTAGCTGCATTCCAAAACTCAGGTTTTATTTACTGAGATATAATTCACCTACCATAAAATCTCCCCTCTTAAGTGTAAAGTTCAGTTATTTTTAATGTATTTACAAAGTTGGGAAACCGTCATCACACTCTAATTTTAGAAAATTTCCATCACCTCAGAAGGAAAGCTCAAGCCTCTTTAGTCATTCCTGTTCCTACTCCAACCATAGGCACCTACTACTCTACTTTCTGTCTCTCTGGAGTTGCCTTTTCCACACATTACACATAAACAGAATCAAGTACCATGTAGTCTTTTGTGTCTGCCTTCTTTCATGTAACAAAGTTTTTGAGGTGCATCTATGTTGTAGCATGTAGCAATAGTTCATTTCTTTTAATTGCTGAATAATGATACTGTATTTTCATTGTTGGTTAGAAAGAAATATTTTACTGTTTGTTATGGTTTCTTCTTTCACCCTTAACTTATTTAGGAGTGATACCATGGAAATATTGGAATTAGTTGGTTTATCTATACCATGAGATATCTATTTCTCTTTCTATCTGTCCCTCTTTTCTTTCCCATACCATGTATTTGTGGAAGAAACCAGATCGTTTGTTCCATAGATTTTCCCATTCTGGATTTGACTGATGGAATCATCCAGGTACCTTTTAACTTCCTGTAAACTGGTGAGATTTAAAAGCTTGATTAGATTCAGTTCCATTCCTTTGGCAAGAAATACTTCCTAGATATTGCTGGAAACTTCCTATTTCAACATAATAGGAAGCAAATATTTTTTACACCATCTACTTACAAAGGGGTAAGTTGGTTCAGGTGCTGTGATCCTATCTATTATAAAGTTCCTCATCATTCTTTCTTCTAATTGTTTTAGAGTCCATTCATAACTGTTTCCAAGATCCATTATTTCATTAGGGACTATAACATAATGATTTTCTAATTCTTTCATTGCTTCTAGATTTATTAGCTAGAAATCACCTATAAAGAACTTTGTATCATAAACTAGATAATTTGAAATACAGTTCATGCAGGAAAGGCAGAATAAATGCAAATGCATGGTTCTTTCCCTTTTTCAGTTTTTCAAAATAAGGGGTCATGGCTCTGGCAACCTCTTAAAGATAACCAAGGTGCACACACATCCCCTCCTCGCTTTTTTTTTAAGTATCATTACTAACTCATGGACTTATGTATGTCTGGTGTGTTTCACTTTGTTGTGGGTACATTCACTTTGTTCTTTTTCACAATCTCATGACCACTGTCAACCTGACTTATTATGTCCTTTCTACAGAGCACAGTAGTCTTACTCTGATTACCTTCTTTCTTTCTCTCAGGAAAAAAAGATGATCAAATACATGTCACATAAACCTGGCACAGCCACTTCTTCAAGGGGCTCTGGTTTCTTTCAGTGAGGGATGGTATTTAGTGCCCACAGTTTTTGTTGGGTGTTCATTGCTATTGCAGTATCATTATTTCTAGATCTTTTCTAGTGAAGAAAACTAAAAATATGTAATTTTTTTATACGAAATTTTATTTTGAGATAAATTCATACTTACAGGAACAGTTGCAAAAACAGTACAAACCCCATACATAGAACTCCAGCATACCCCAACCCCCCTCCCCCGATACCCCAATCCACCACCTTTAACATCCTGTCACACTACCATTTCTTTCTGTCTTTCCCTCCCTCCCTGCCTCCCTCTCTCCCTCCCTATCATCCATCATCTATTGCTCTGTCTTCTGAACATATGAGAGCTAGCTGCACACATCCTTAAAAAAACAATATAATTCACATATGCATTTCCCATGAACAAGAACATTCTTTTATGCAATCCCATTAAACGCAGCTAAGTTCAAGAAATTCAACTTTGATACAAAGCTGACATTCTATATTACCTTTTTTTTTTTTCTTATGTCCCATCTGTGTCCCTTTGAGCCTCCTCTCCTCCGTCCTCAGATCCCATCCAGGATCATCCTTGGCATTTAATTGTCATCTATTTAGACTGTCTTTTTTTTTTTTTTCAATTGTGGAAACATATATACAGCCTAAATATTCCCATTCCTCCCCTTCCCTAGCATTCCATTAGTGGGATTAATCACATTTAGAATGTTGCGATGCTGTCACCTTCCCACCATCCTTTTCTAGAAGTTTCCCTTCACCCAAAACAGAAACCCTACATTCATTTCTTAACTCCCCATTGCCCCTTCCCCCACTTCTCAGAACCCCTACTCTACTTTTCATCTCTATGGTCATATTCTCTGATACTTTCTTTGTGTTTACCATGGGGCTTAAATTTAACATCTTAAATCTATAACAATCTTGTTTTTCTTTGATAGTAACTTAACTTCAATATGACACATAAACTATGTTCCTATACCCCCTCATTCCCCTACTTTTATATAGTTCTTGTCAAAAATTATGTATTTAACAATGAGTCCAAAACCACTGATTTATCATTACAGTTTACGTATTTTAGATCCTGTAGGAAGTAAATAGAGTTGCAAATCAAAAATACAGTAGTATTGGTATTTATATTTACCATGTGATCTTTAGTGGTACCCTTTATTTTTTAATGTAGTTTCAGTCAATTGTTTAGTGTCCCTTCCTTTCAGCCTGCTCAACTCCCTTTAGCATTTCTTATAGGACTGATCTACTGGTGGTGAAGTCCCTCAGCTTTTTTCTCTGTTAGTAGGGCTCCCTTTAGTATCTGAAGTAGGGCAGGTCTTTTATTAGCAAAATCTCTCAGCATTTGTCTGTCTGTGAAAAATTTAAGCTCTCCCTCAAATTTGAAGGAGAGTTTTGCTGGATAAAGTATTCTTGGTTGAAAATTTTTCTCTCAGTGTTTTGAATATGTCATGCCACTGCCTTCTCGCCTCCATGGTGGCCACTGAGTAGTCACTACTTAGTCTTATGTTGTTTCCTTTGTATGTGGTGAATTGCTTTTCTCTTGCTACTTTCAGAACTTGCTCCTTCTCTTCAGTATTTGACAGTCTGATCAGACTATGTCTCAGAGTGGGTTTATTTGGATTTATTCTATTTGGAGTTCGCTGGGCATTTATGCTTTGTGTATTTATATTGTGTAGAAGGTTTGGGAAGTTTTCCCCAACGATTTCTTTGAATACTCTTTCTAGACCTTTACCCTTCTCTTCCCCTTCTGGGACACCAATAAGTCTTCAATTTGGACGTTTTATTTTATCTATCATATCCCTGAGATCCATTTCGATTTTTTCAATTTTTTTCCCCATTCTTTCTTTTGTTCTTTCATTTTCTATTCTGTTGTCCTCGAGGAGGCTGAGTTGTTGTTCAACTTCCTCTAATCTTCTATTATGAGTATCCAGAGTCCTTTTAATTTGGCCAACAGTTTCTTTTATTTCCATAAGAGCTTCTATTTTTTATTTACTCTTGCAATTTCTTCTTTATGCTCTTCTAGGGTCTTCTTTATGTCCTTTATATCCTGTGCCATGTTCTTCTTCATGTCCTTTATATCCTGAGCCATGCTCTTGTTGCCTGTCTGTAATTCTTTGATTAATTGTGCCAAGTACTGTGTGTCTTCCGATCTTTTGATTTTGGTGTTTGGGTTTGGGTTCTCCATATCATCTGGTTTTATCATATGCTTTAAGATTTTCTGCTTTTGCTTTACTTGATCCCTAATTTGACAGAACTGCAGCTTGGTGGTGTACACTTTCTCTAACTAACCAGCAGATGGCATCCATGAGTCACCTATTCCCCTCAAATCAGTTCTCCCCAACTTTGTCTTTGTGGTGTGTGGGGGTCTGATTCTTGTGGGGTCCAACTGGTGCACCAAGTTTGGGTGTGTTGCTGGTGCTGTCCACCCTGAATGTGGGGCGTGTGTCTGGGTGGTTAGGCAGACAGGGCAGCTTTAATAATCAAACCTCCCAGGTGTTCCCGGAGATTTAAGGCTGTTGGAGGAGCCTAAGCCTTCATTTCAGTCTTGCCACCGATTGTCTCTGTCGCTGACCCACAAGTCCTTGGTATTCATGTAGGTATTCATGTAGGGTCTCTGGGATTTCCGAGCGGTTCCCCCTTCCCAGCTGTGCTCTTCCAGGACTTCTGCTGAGGGAGGGCCACGCCATGTCGCTAGTGCACGCTGGCCCACCAGGGAAGCCCTGGGTCGTTGGGCCGTGCAGGGGCGCTCCCAGCCCACTTCAAAGACGGTTGAATGGGACGCGTTAACTTCCCCCTTTATGCACAGCTCCACCCTCCCAGCTCCAGGACAATCAGCCGTGGGTGTATTAAAGGCCACTGTCCACGGCTGATATTGTGGCTTGTGTGTAGTGCTGCGGGAAAGATTCCCCGTCACACTGGGTTTCTTGGTGCAGCTCTGGGCTGTGGGTCTGGCCCCAGGCAGGAGCGTCCTCCGCCCGCTGGGGAGATGGCTGCAAGGAATGTGTTTTTTTTTTCTCCTTTTGTCTCCCCTCTGCTCCTCTGGTCTCGAGACAATCAGCAGCGGGTGTGGGAAGGGGTATCCTCCATGCCAGGCACTGAAGCATTAGCCCAGCCCACTCCCGCTGTGCTTCATTGCACGGCTCTCTCCGTCATATCTGCAGCCACTCCCGGGCTTTTTTGTTTAAAGAACTGGTCCGTCTCCAAACACCAGCCCACAGTTTCCCCACACCGCAGCGCAGCTGCAGGACTTTCAGCCAACTTACTCACTCATTTCAGAATGCAGGCTCCTGGTTTCACCAAATGCATGTTCCCTGTGGATTTAGCAGACCTCGTCCAGCTGGTGCATCACTGGAAGTGGTGTTCTGGGTCACTTTCTGGTTTTTATTTAGTATTTTTCACAGAGGTGTTTCTTTGTCCTGTCTCACCTAGCTGCCATCTTAGGTTCTCCTCAGAAATATGTAATTTTAAGAATGAGAAAAATAAATTATGGTAATATTGATATTTCTAATTCAAATTTAAGATTAAAGAATTTTTACTTCTTTGATTTTAACTTGTATCTCTTTTCTGTTACAGTAAAAATTTGTTCCTTGGTTCTGACATTTCCATAATTTCTTATTTGGTTCCTCTTACAAAATATATACAGATGGGACTTCAGGGAAGATGGCAGAGTAGGTGAGGCAGAACAGACTTTTCTTCTGCCAGAGTAAATAGAAAGGGGCCAGAGGACACGAGGGACTGCGGTTCCAAAGTGTGACTGGCCATAGAGGTTCCCCCTCAGGGGACACCACACAAAAACAAAGGAGAAATAGAAGCTGGAGGGGCATGGTGTGAGTGTGTTCCCTGTCGGGACCACAGTCCCCCCTAACTGCAGCAAAACTACCACTGGGCAAGGGAGTGATCAGCGGCTCTCCACTCCTGTCCACTTACCTTGACAGTTTGCTGGGGGGTGATCCTCCACAGCCAGACATTGGGAGCCACTCTGGAAGGCCATATGGCTGTTCCGCAGGAAACTAAGTATAGAATTGCCATATGATCAGCAATTCCATTACTAGGTATGTGCTCAGAGGAACTGAAAGCTAAGACACGAACAGACATTTGTAAACTGACTTTAAAGTGGCATTATTCATGGTTGCCAAGAGATGGAAACAGCCCAGATGTCCATCAATGGACTAGTGGATAAACAAACTGTGGTATATACACACGATGGAATATTTCGCAGCTGTAAGACAACAAAGTCACGGAACATATAATAACATGGTTGAATATTGAGGACATTATGTTGAGCAAAGTTAGCCAGAAACAAAAGGACAAATACTGTACAGTCTCACTAATATAAACTAACATTAATGAGCAAACTTTGAGAGTTGAAAGCTGAGAACATAGGTTATCAGGAGATAGAAAGAGGGTAGAGATGGGGCGTTCGATGCTGAAGGAGTACAGAATGTTCAACAGGATTGATTGTATGGATCCAGAAATTGATAGCACAATACTATGTGATGGTAGCACAATATTATAAGTATACTGAACAAAGACATCTGTGAAAAAGCTGAAAGAGGAGGGCTAGGGGCATGTATGACACCAGAAGTAAAGATAGATGATAAAGACTGGGACTGTGTAACTTAGTGAAAACTAGAGTGTCAATAATTGTGACTAAATGTACAAATGAAAAAATGTTTTCACATGTGGGAGAACAAATGAATGTCAACCATGCAAATTGTTGAAAAAGGGATGGTAACACAGCAATATGCTTCCATTAAATGTAACAAAGGCAATATACCAAAGCTAAGTGTGTGTGAGAGGGGAATATAAGGGAAAGATATGAGATTCTTGGTAGTGGGAGTGTTGTCTGACCTTATTATTATATTGTGTTACATGGTATTTTTTATTACCTTTTTTATTATTCTTTAACAAAAAATTTTTTTCATAGTAATGAATATACTCAAGTACTGATTGTGATAATGAGTGCACAACTATATGATGATATGCTGAACAACTGATTGCACACTGGGGATGATTGCATGGTATGTGAATATATCTCTACAAAATTGTAGGAAAAAGTATAAATGGGGATAAAAGTGCTGGAGAAAACATGCAGAGAGGGATGTACCTATTTTCTGTTGGTGGGGAAGTAGAGTGGTATAGCCCGTCTGGAGGAGAGTGTGGTGGTTCCACAAGAAGCTAAGTATGTGGTGCCATAAAGTCGTGCAACCTCATTATGAGGTCTATACTTGGAAGATCTGAGAGGGACATGAATGGACATTTGCTCACTGGTGTCCATGGGGACAGTATTCATGATTTGACATGGGTGGAGGTGGCCTAAGAGTGCATCAGCTGATGAACAGAATGGTGAGCTGTTGTATGTGCATAGAATACAATATTGACCAACTGCAAGAAGGAGTGAAGCTGTGAGACATGCAATGAGGTGAATGGATCCTGTAGGCAGGATTTTGAGTGAAATATGCCAGAAATGAAAAGACAAACATTATAAAGCCTCACCAATATGGACTAACTACCATGTATAAAACCTGAGAATTTAATCTTAGAGCACAGCTTATCAGGGGAACGCTTATTGTGATGGTCCCTAGATTGTAAGCTCTTACAGCAGTCACATATATTCTTGAATTGTAATGGCTATCTCCAAATTCTGAGCTGCTGATCCCTTTCTATATAACCTGGTTGGTCTCTGGAACTCTGGGTATCTGAGTGACACCTGAAACTTAGAGCTATGAATGTCAGTATTAGCGCACACAGCAACTGTTTAAAAAAAAAGCTGAAAAAGAATCCATACTTCAATTAGAGATATGAATGAAGTAGATCTCATTAGGACTAAGGTAAATCAGGCCAAACAGTAAAGGATGATTTTGACTGTGTTTTAAAACTTCAACTTTTGTGTGAGAGCAAGGGAAGAGATGTTTATTTGGTGCAAGATATGTATCTTCTATAGCACACTAAATAATTTAACTTATTTGGTCAGTTTATTCAAATACCATAATTACATAGAACTTTGAATAGAAAATGAGATCTGGTAGGTTTGTACAGGTTAGTGTGAAATAGTGATACACCCCAAAGTAATTTGGGCAGAGAATAAAAATATACTTGCAGGACCCCCCCACCCCACCCCGAGGAGTCAGGTAAAAATGCAGAAATGTTGGACGCCCATACCTGGATTATTGCTGATATTCTCACAAACATTGAGGTCTGATAATTTGATATGCCGGGCCCTCAATCTTGGGGCTTGCCCTTATGAGGGTTGCTACTGCAAAGGAGAGGCTAAGCCTACTTACAATTGTGCCTTAGAGTCTCCCCCAGAGAAGCTCTTTGTTGCTAAGCCAACTTGGCAGGTGAACTCACTGCCCTCCCCGCTACATGGGACCTGACTCCCAGGGGAGTAAATCTCCCTGGCAATGCAAGTTGTGACTCCCATGGATGAGCCTGGGGGATGAGCCTGGACCCAGCAATACAGGATTGAGAAAATCTTGACACGACAGGGGAAGAGAAATGATACAAAATAAAGTTTCAGTGGCTGAGAGATTTCAAATGGAGTCAAGAGGACACTCTAGAGGGCATTCTTATGTGCTATATAGATATCCCTTTTTAGGTTTTAGTGTATTGGAATAGCTAGAAGGAAATACCTGAAACTGTTGAACTGCAACCCAGTAGCCTTGATTCCTGAACACGATTGTATAACCATGTAGCTTACAAGGGGTGACAGTGTGATTGTGAAAACTTTATGGCTCGCATCTGTTTATCCTGTGTATGGATGGATGAGCAGAAAAATGGGGACAAAAACTAAATGAAAAATAGGGTGAGAGCCGGGGGAATAGAATGATTTGGGTGTTCTTTTTAACTTTTATTTTTTATTCTTATTTTAGTTCTTTATGGCATAAGGAAAATGTTCAAAAATTGTGGTAGTGAATGCACAACTATATGATGGTACTGTGAACAGTTGATTGCACATGATGGATGATTGTATGTGACTATATCTCAATAAAAATGCATTTTAAAAAAGCTTATTGCAAAAGGAAAAGAAACTTTAAATGTTTAAAACAGAAGCCAGAACATTCTGTTCTTACAAAGCAAGATGCTTATATACAGCATGAATTATTAACCATAGCACCATCTACCTTCATTTTTCATTTTGAATAGACAAACTGTGAAATGAAGCTCTTTGAGCCCCTTTCTTACAATAAATAAACAAAAATAAATTGATCTATACTGGTCATGAATATTTTCAGGTGGTTTTGTGCATGCTTCATGGGAGCTTTCTCCCCACCCCGTGGGTGCTCCTCTGACACTGCTGGGCCCAGTCATTCCCAGGAGGGCTCTGCCCTGAGGGAGGCCGAGTGCGGGGCCTGGGTCCCTGGAGCCTCCTCCAAGCAGTGCCAACCTGGGCCAGCTCAGCTCCAGCAGAACATTTTTCGCATTTTAAAACTAAAGTGTAGATGGAAGGACATTTCATTAGACTTAAAAATGGAAACTCCCTCCTCCTCTTTTACACCTTTTCCTAACACCCAAGGCCTCTCCCTTGAGAATCAAAGTAATGTAGTTCTTTTAAGCAAAATGATTTATTTTCCCCCCTCATGTAACCTTGACATAGTAAGTGACCTCACAATTTTTTTCCGAGAAAAATGTGGAAAAGACAGGCTGCTATGTCAGGGATCACAGGCAGAGCCCACCCAGTGCAGCCCCTGAGAAGTGTCTCTCGGGACCCATTATGATTCAGTGCCCAGTCCCATTAGCTTCAACGTCTTTTGTTGTCCTCCTCAGAGATGCATTCTCTCATTGGAGATTATAGGCCATTTTCCATCCCTACCCTTTCTATCTTCTCTTCCTCCCCTTCTCTGCTCTTGCCCAGCCTCTATTTCTCTCTATTTCTGCATCCCTGTTCCACAGCAGGTCTCTTTTTAGGGCTTGAAGTATTCTGGGCGGATTTTCATCTCCACCCATTTGAGGGAGTAGGGATTCCCACGCCAGCCGTTCCAGGAGATGCCATCCACATGCCCATTGTGCTCTCTCCGTGGGTAGTACACCCCATTGAGGTTTGAGCTTGAGCAGCAGTTGTACCAGTATCCACCTGACACAAGAAACAGATCAGTGCCAGTAAGCTGAGTAAGCCCCACCTGCCCACCCACATTGGAAAATAGATGGTAGCCCAGATGTCAGGGATTTGAAGATAAGCTGTCAGAGACCATATTAAAAAAAAAAAAAAAATCCCAAAGCCAGAACAGCAATAGTACAGTGATAAATTCATTCTCTCTTCTTAAGTGGGATTACAGGTTTATACCTAATCCCCACTCCCCACCCCCAACTCCACACACACCCATTTTACCTTTAAAGATCTCTGCACAATTTTCAGTGCAGCTGTCATTGTCCTTGTCCTTGGTGCTGAAGGCTGTGTCGTTATGAGAGTGGAGGGCGTCAAACTCCAAATTGCCACTGTAGTTTCCCAGAAAGAGGCGGTAGCTGCTCAGTTCATTGCCCAGAGCAAAGTGGCTGTACTCAGCATAGCGCACATTGCCCTCCCAGTCCTGTCAGGAAGAGTCAGAGCCTTAGAGAAACTGCCCAGGGCTTCATTTCATCTCACAGAGAAGACCCAGCCCTGTAGCTCCTCTCCCTCTGCAGGCCCATAGCCAGGCATCTTTTATCATAGCTCTGGGTCTAGTTTACCTCTGTTCAGTACCAAACTGGAAATCAGAAAGCACGAGTCCTAGATCAAATTTCTCTTGATTCATCATATGACCTTGATTAGTCTCTCTTTCCGTACTCGCTCACATCCCTGGTGTAAGGTGTAGATTTGCAATTTCGCTTTATCACACTCAGTTTTGTTTAAAAAAAAAAAATAATGTGAGAATATAATGTGAGCACTTCAGGGCCTTTGACACGGGGCACTAGCAAGTATTGGGAAGCTTTGCACATAAAGAACCTCGTTCCCAGGCCAGATCGGAGTCAGCAGTGTTTCAGCCCAGCTGCCTATTGGACTTGCTCTGCTCTGGCCTGGGCTGGCCACCTCCTCATGTCACCTGTAGCCCCCCTTTTGTACAAAATAGGTACAAAACTATTCTTCCTCAGCTGTCCTGCAAGCTGCAGGAAAACCATCATAGTAAATATTCACATCTTAGTGAATAAGACTAGGAATGGTGCCTCTAGCATGGTACACAGTCATGTGTGGTGGCCCTGGTCCAGTCCCAGGGACCCAGGCCCAGCGTTCACCTCCATTTCCACGCGTAGCCGAGTTGGCCATCTGGTGAGCTTGTGGATGTGTTCATTCCCCAGCCAGAAGTCTCCACGGATGCTGCCAAAGCCCTGCTTGTACTGCTTCCAGTCCCGGTAGAAGGAGACAAGACCACTCTCTCGTCTCTGAATGATAGTCCAGCCACCACCTGAGGTCTCCATGTCACAGAACACCTAGCACAGAGAATTGCTCTGGTCAGGGCCTAGCAGAGGCAGGTGGCAGGAGTGTGTGGGCAGGAGTCACAATCTTTTCCCAGCCTCACAGCCAGTGGGTGCGTGCACTTCCATAGTCACGCTGGCTCACTAGCAGGAATGGCTCTACCACACTCTTGGTGAGCAGGGGCAGGGTAGTCATTAATTAGGGAAGAATTATCAGAATTGGGGATGTTAGGAGTGCATATCCTTCAAATGGAGAAACCTAGGTGCTTCTGATATGTCCCCTTCATGTTCTCTCTTTTCTTCTCCTCACAAAAATAACTACACTAGGACATGGCAAGAGATCTACACTAGCTAGGTGTTCATAATAAGTACAATCTAATGTAGGTTAGAGGGTCTGGTTTTAGTTGATGCTGATATAAAGGGGTAAAATTGATGCCTGGGTTTTTAGCCCATAAATTGAGTGTTCAGTACCTCTGGCATTTGGTGTGTTTGCATCTCTGTTTTGTGTTTCCCTTTCATTAGACTAGAAATAATCCCTTTGGTCTCCATCCCTTCAATGGTGGGGAGGGCAAGGGGTAGAACATCAACAGTGTGCTTATTGATCCTCACCTCCAGCTCACTGCTATCAAAGAAGACATCAGGAGGAATCTTATACACTCCAGAGTCACGGTAGTTCTTCCGATAGAAGAAAGAGCAGTCATAGATGGCACCTAGAAAAGGAGCAAATCACAGGGTGAGCATCCAGAGTCAGGGCTCCAGGGCAGGCAGGATGTTCCTGCTGCATCTAAATGGAATGTGTCAAAACTGAGATTTCATTTCAACCATGGAATTGACATTGCTCATAACTGCTAGGCAGTGTCTTGATTCAGAAGAGGTGTGGATAGAGAGAGCAAAAAAGGTGTTTTTGCTCTCACTACTGGTAGGGCAGGAGGATGGGGAGGCCCTTCAGCTGGATGGCAGCAACAGAGCACTCAAACAGGCAATTGCAGAATAACTGTGAAATGGATTATCTTGCTATCATCCTGGGTCATGAATTCTAGAAATGTTACATTGTGTGAAGACCATGGATTCTGAAATTTATTGTAACTGATGCTCCTTTTTGGTAGATTCAGACTTGTCAGACAGCTCGCCTGTTACCAGACAAAGTCATGAGGATCTCACAGGGTCTGGCTTTGGTGCTGGTTGGTAGGTTGGTTGGTTGGTTTTTGCTGTAATTGTTGTTTACAGGGTAATGGTTACTGCCAACCAGGACCTGTGTTAAGGGAGATAGATTTTACAATCTTATCTTCCCTCCATAAGTCTAAGAATGCCAGAATGAAATGAAAATACCCCAAAGAATGCTTTGAGGTCTTCCCCTTCAAGTGTTATTAAAACAAGGAAATGAGCACATTGGACAGGCTGATTTTCATGCTGGGGATGATGCCTATTGGGCATCTGCTTTATGCTGGATTTTGTATCCCTATTCTGAATATCAGTGCTCTGTGAGCCAGCCTGCCCAGATATGATCCGGAGCATGGGAAATCATACTGTCCAGGAGACGCTTCCTGCCTCTGTCTTGGGATCTTTGTCTTGGTGGCCACTCCTGTGGGCTCTGGGAGAAGAGCACAACGATGGCAACTGGATGCCTCCTGCCCCAGGAGCTGTCGGAGGCTGCCTGGCTCCGGCTCCCTTGCAGAGCACACTGGGGCAGGAGAACAGGGCGCACGTGCCTTTGCCCTCAGAGTTCTTCATTTCCTGTTACTGATGAAAGCATCTCAACTCACTGCTTTTCCCAAGGCACCTCCTTACAGAGAATAAAGGCGGCCAGCAGCTGGTAATGCAGAAGAATAAGGAATGACCCCCTGCAAGAAGTGTAAGAGGCAGGCTGGGGAATTGCCTTTGGTCCCCCAAGAAACCCCCCCTGGGTGGTGAGAAAATCACCTGTTTGGAGGAGCAGGAAGTGGCCTGGTCAGATTCCTCTCTCTGGCCTGATCTGCTGCATATCTAGTTTCATCTCCCAGGCCTAAACAAGACTCATTTCTCTGCAAAATGGCCTAAGAATAACTTTCTAATCCCAATCCAAGGGTCAGGAAGGAAATGCTTAGAAAATTATGTATACACATTGGTTTATATAACAGAATTTTCAAGCTTATTTCATGTTAAAACTGTGTCTTCGCTGAACTGAGGATAAACAGAACCTACTCGTTAGAGCCATCCTCTTTTCCAAGAAGCTAAGGCTTTCTTTGTTCGTGGTTTGGTTTATAATGTGACTAACGAATTTGTGTCAGCAAGAAATGACCTATCTATAGAATATGTTTCTTACACCTAATCATTTCCTGATACTTTTGGAAAGCTAAATTAATCCCTAAACAATAAATTTATCTCTAAACCTATCTGAGCCAAGCTAGCCAGAAACTGAGTTATTTTGCAAAAGAAAATATTTTAAAATATATCTTATTTTTGACCTTTGAAAATTCTAATTTCAGCATGGAATTTTTGTATTTCCTGTATCATTTGAGAATTTTATCTGAGATCTTGGGGGAAAATAGAAACCCTAAGATTGAGGAGCCTTGAAGAGCCTGTCGTGTCCTGAACACAAAGGGGTTCTTCAGATGGCTGTGGGCAGTGTCTAACACTTAATTTTGTGCCAGTAAGAAGAGTCAGAGTTTCAGAGTCCACACAAAACTCCAGTAATGCTCATCCCCTCTAAATCGTAGGGGCACCAGAGAAGCATTTTGACAAAACTTTGCTCCCAGAGCAGCAGATGTTAAGGTTTGAGTGTGTGTTTCTGCTTCCCTTGATCGAAGGTTCAGCCTGTCAGCTCTTGGTCAGGACGCAGCAAGGCTAGACCAACCCAGGAAAACTTGAACTCTGTCTGAGACTTGCTCTGTGACAGGGAGCGAACCAGGTAATCTCCCTGTGCTCCAAGGCAGGAATTTACACCTTCCTTATTTTTAAGTATTGTATGAATAAAAGAGACCCGGGCAGGTACAGGGTAAATTTACAGAACTTTAGATATCAAAGGAATTTTTCCTGAAGCCTTTACCAAATGGCAAATAGAGCCAGTTGCACATACCCAAGAAAGTAGACCCCAAAAGAACCCCCCAGTAGTAGTTGAGAAGCAATGCTGTAGATGGGGGAGACACTCGGCTATAAGGCAGGAAGGTGGACATGTTCTCCTTACCTTCCAGGGTCTGTGCTAAGTGCAGCTTTATGATGTTGATCAGGTTGTTCATTTCGGAGTACTTGGTCTCAGCATCTGTGAGCCGTGACTCTATGCGCTTGTTACTGGTCCCCAGTTCCATCACCTGTGTGGCAACGCTGGCCCAGTCTCTCTCCTTATCCTTGCTTAGTTTGCTCAGGAGACTGCTTTGGTTGGCAATTTGGACCTTGAGCTCTTTCACATCCTCACAGCAGGAAGCCGGTTGGAGTGGTATGGGCATCCTGTGACTAGAGGGCTTCTGTGACCACACTGGGTGGCTGGCAAAGGCCACAATGAGAATGCAGAGCCAGGTCATGGCTGAGAGAGTCTTTTCCAGCATCTTCCTTGGGCCTTGCTGAGGAAGGATCTTCCTTTAAGGGAATCTGGATGTACCAGTTGAGATTTGCAAAAGCGCAGCAAAGTATCACCTTTTACCTTCACTCCTGATGGTTTTACCACTTAATTGTTTTCTTCCTTGCTCTGCTCTTTCTTAGTCCTCCTCAGAGCTGTCAGAGTTTCTGAAAGTGGAGCTTAATTGGGTATCTCAGAGCCCTCCTTCCCAAGCCTGAATGCTCTGCAAACTGAGCATCTTAAATATTGTTTGCTTCCTTAACCTCCATCCCCACCAGGGCCGTGCACTGTGCTTCAGTCCCTCCCAGCTCCTCGGGGAGGGTCAGGTGCCTGCTGGGTGAAGTCAGCGTCATCTTAGGCCAGAGCAGGGGAGGCGGGGAGGGATACAGGGGCGAGTCTCTCTTTTCTTGCCTGCACAGTGTCTGGGCTGAGACAGGAGGACTGTGACTTTGTGTATTTCCACTACATTTTGTCTGTTAGATTATGACCCTGCCAGCCACAGGCTCCACTCTGTCAGCAAGCAGGGCAGCGTCAGAAGAATTTCCAAATCCCGTTCTAAAGGTTCTGAAGGAACATGGGGGAGATGAAAACTCGGAAGTGCCAGGTGTGGTCCTGGGATTGATCCCCCACACTTCCATCTGTCTTTAGGCAGAACAGAGAACAGGCTCATCTTTCAGACAAGGGAGCGTATTAGCTTTTTTTTTTTTTTCTGTTTATATAAATAATATAGGCCCATAGTTCAAAACTTGGAAAATATATTAAAGTATAAAGAAAAGAATCCCAATTACCTAATAAGTACATATAAAGACTCTAATTCCCTCATCCTATGCAATATGATTTGCAATTTGAAATTATATTTCCTCCCTCTCTGCCTCTGTCTCTCTCTGACTTTCTGTCTCTCCCTCTCCGCCTCTCTCTATATTTATGATTTTGTATCTCAAAATACAGATATTTTAATTTTTAACTTACCATATATGAAGAATACTCTTGCTTTGGAAACAAATGTAAAAACCTGGAATTTCAGCAGACACCCTTGGAATAAGCTTTTCTCTAAGAATGTAAACATTCTGTCCTTAAAACAGTACTTTGTCCTTGGAACGTGCTATTGCTGTATCCCATGTGATTGAGACACTGGAGCAGAGTTTACTTATAATGTGGAATTTCAGTGTGGGATTTTCACACACGAGCCTGATGCTTGACAACTCTCCTCCATGCCATAATCCACCCCAGAGCCCTTTTCCAGTCAGGGCTTCTAGCTTCTCAGAAAGTAATTTCTGTTTTGGCAGCTAGAGTCACCAAACAATATTTTTTCCTCCAAATCAAAGACAATAGGAGCTCAAGATGGGCCAGGGTTTGTTTTCTCACATCCTTAGTCACCCTTACCTCCTATGGGGAGAGGAATTTGCAGACACCCAGCAGCATCCTGTCATTCTGCTCAAAAGTTTCTGTTGAGAATTGGCACTGTCTGCCAGTCCCTGCTCTCTTTTGGCAAATGTCTCACCCAGCTGGGCACTACAGTTTTAGCCCCATTTCATTATTGAGAACCTAGCCCCAAGTTGTCAGCATCTGACAGGATCTGCTAAACTCCATGAGGATCTTCCAAAGTTATCTGACCATCAACTAAGACTGAGCCTACACCATGACCACAGAAGGGCCATGCACCACCTGGACCTGCTATGTGACCCTGCTGCCTTGGTGCTCCATCGAGTGACTCAGAAGAGAAAGCATAAAAGAACATTGCAGCTCTGTGGATTCCCAGCCAGCTTTTTGTTTGCTCTTCCCCATAGCCACCCCCTCACTACTCACCCAAAAGTTATGAATACACTTTCATATCTGGACAGAAAATGAACCAATCATTCTTGTCTGCAACCCACAAAACAATCGTTTCTAGGGAAGGTAAAAGAAATTTGTTTTTAATTTATTTATCAAAAAATTAAATACAAACAACAAAAAAATCATTTCAAGCAAAACAAAGTAAAGGATTAAGAAGAACAATTACCTAAAATAACTACTTTGCTTCCAACATGTTCCTACAATACCCCAAGAAAACTAATAAACCATATCCAAACAAAGGAATAAATAAAACAAATAATCTAAAATAACTGCTCTGCAACCATGTTCCTACCAAAGCCAAAGAAAATTAACAAACTTTAATCAAACAAAGGCATAAGGAAAACCAAATAACCTATAATAACTACATTGAGCTAATTTTTTCATGCAATAGTTTTATCAAAAAATTTTTAAAAAATTTCAAACAAAAAAATTGAATAAGAAAAACAAATAACCTAACATAACTTTAATGCTTCCAACATGTCCCTACCATGGAACAATCCTTTCTAGGGAAGGTAAGAGAGGTTTTATAAATTTGAACAGGAAGAGTCTAGCTTTTAGTTTGAGTAACTAGTTTCTGAAAATCTTCTAACATGAGGCATAATTTGGAGACGAAGCTTTCCTTAAGTTGTTTGCAATTTTCTGAAGCTGTCTAGTCTACCTAAATATCAGTAATCTCCCCCAAAGAAAAATAGCTAATTAAGGGTATTTCCCATGCCAGAATATCTATTTGCTAAAGCAGCCATAGTCCCGTGATGTCTAGATTCTGCATTTCCAAAACAAGAAATGTAAGCCCTTTTTTGAGCACAGCTAAGGCCACAGAGAACACAGTGAAGAATGTGGAGGACTAGAGTGCTTTCCCCCTTCTCTGGGGGGCTATTAATCCCTTCTTCTGCCTTTCATTGAACAGAGTAACTAAAAAATGTGAATTACCTGAGGAAGTACAGAAAACCTGTTTTGAATCTCTTACAGTTTCTCCTTTTCTCCCTTTTCTGGTGGTGAAAGAGGGTCAGCTTGGTGCTTCTGGGAGAGATGTTTATGAAAATAAAGTTTATATTATCAATGAAAAAAGCCAGTGAGCTTTAACTTAGTCTGGGAGTTCTCAGGCATCACGGTGTTTGAGCTGACTGCCTTCAGGCTTTCTGGGAGTTCTTAGATGTTAAGGTGTTTGAGCTGACTGCCTTCAGGCTGGCAGCAAGGACTGGAGCTGCAGAACAGCCTCAGGACTGCACATCTAGAAAGGCCTACAGGTGGTCTCTCCCTCTCCCCCAAGTAGGAGAGGGGTTTCATTTTTCTTAAAAGTCCCCACGTGAGAGACTGCTCCTGGTTTGCTATTGTCTTCCTGCTCTGGCCTCCCCTTAAACCTTCACTTTCAGAAGTGGTTGGGGAGAGAAGCAGCTCCCTCAGCACCAGACTCTCAGAGTTTGTTGAATGAATAAATCTCAGAAGAGCCTGCTTTGTTGTTCATTTTATTGTGTACTTTCTCAAGTCTTTTAATGAGTCACAGCTTGCCATACTGCGCAGCCTTTCCATAGCTGACCCTTGTTTCACTTGATCTCATTTCCATCTCATCTGAATCTCATCTGAAAGCCCAAGTCTGTCACAGAAGTTTCCCCTCTCTTCCCTAAGCCTTCTGATTTGCTGCTTCTACCAAAGAGTGTGCCCTGGACCTCTCAGAAATCATTTCTCTTAGACTTCCTCTCAGAGACTCTGAATTAATTATAGCACATAGCTAAATAAGTCTATCTGATTTCCCCAGGACTTCATAGCAAACGTGTTCTGTTAGCCACCAGGCCAGTTGCAGAACACAGTGACAACACCAGCCCAACCTGAAGTGCCTCGTGGTCCAGTAGAAGGGCCCGATGCCCAGGACAGGTGGGGGCTGAGAGCAGGGGGAGTGCCCACCCCAGATGAGGTCCTCAAAGGCCTCCTGAAGCTTTAAAGGCAAAGGAGAAGTCAGAGTGGGACAGAGCACTCTGAGCAGAGGTGCAGATACGTGAAAGGCCTTGACTTGTAGAAGAACATGAGCAGTTGAGGATGGCTCCCAAGGAAAGAAGGGAGAGGTGTGGCCGTGGGAATGGGAGCTGGGGAGGTGTGGAGGAGCTGTGTGACTCTGCTGACACAGGGGCTGCGGAAGGAACGCAGAGACGCTTTTATCTCTTGGTGGCTTTGTTTTCCTGAGTCGTACCAGGAAAGTGGATTTTTGTAGCTGCCAGACAAGACTTTTAACTGGAAAACGGGTGAGTTAGAACATTTGAATTTCTTGATGCATTCTTACTAAATGCCCTGGGGACAGCTGGCTTTAGAATTAAGCAGGCAGTAAAGGTCTAGAATCAGACAAATCTGGATTATAATACCTCCTCACCACTTGATAGCTGTATGACCGTGGGCAAATTACTTAACTTCTCTGAGTTTCTGTGTATCTGGAGATAAAATTGTAACTATCTCACATCAGTGGACTGTTGTAAGAAGTAAGTTTAATACAGCAAAGCATTCTTGAATAAGAAAAACAAATTTGGAGGAATTACACTAGTAGATATCAAGATTTATCATAAACTACAGTAATTAATTACAGCAGTGGGGCACTGGCACAAGGATAAACAAACAGACAAAAGGAATAGAACAGAATATCCAGAAATAGACCTACATATACGCACACTTGATTTACGACAGAGTAACCCTGCAGGACAGTAAGGAAAGGACAGTCTTTTCAATAAGTGCTGCTAGGTCAACTCCACAGCCATTCAGGAAAAAAAAAAAAAGATCCTTGACCCCTATCTCACACCACACTCAAAAACTAAAACCCAGGAAAACATAACTACTAAATGTGAAACTAAAACAATGAAGTGTCTGGAAGATAGCGGAGGAGATTATCTTCAGTATTTTGGGATAAGCGAAGATATCTTAAGCAAGATACAAAAATCACTAACCAGGCATCAGAAAATGAAATAAGAATAGTAATTTCTGTTCATCAGAAGAAACCATTAAGAAAGTGAAAAGGCAAGAAGATATTTCCTATACAAATCCCTATATGTATTGCATCCAGGGTACATAAAGAATTTTTGTCCAACAATAAGAAAAAGAAAGGTAGCCGAGTTAAATGATTCACAAAAGATCTGAACATGCACTTATCTCTCAAAAGAGGATATCCCAAAGTCCAATAAACATGAGAGTTTTCTCTTCATAGAGAAATTCAAATTAAAACCATAAGATAGCTCTACACACCAACCAGAATGGCTATAATTTTAAAAACCAGAAATATCAGCATTCACGAAGATGTTGAGCAATCAGGACTTTCATGTGCTGCTGGTGGAAATGTAAATTGGTAAAACTACTCTGGAAAACAGTTTGGCTGTGTCTTCTAAAGCCAAACATTCCCCATAACCCAACAATTCCATGTCAAGGTGTATTCCCAACAAAAATATGAACACATGTGCACTAAAAGGCATGTACAAGAATGTTGAGAGTAGCACCGTTCACAGTAGACAAAAACCAAAATTAACCCAAATGCCCATCAGGTGTGAAACAGATAAATGGTGGAATATTCATACAGTAAGATACTAGTCAGCAATAGAAAGAAAAAAAATGACTGTGACTTGCAGCCACATTGATTCATCTCTGAAGCCTAATGTTGGGTTTAAAACTGGGAAACTAACCAATTGTGTTAGAACTCAGAACAGTGGTCACCTCTGGGGGTGAGGAGGGAGCAGGGAATGGGAAGAGGTTCAGGTACTTCTGGGGTGTTGGTGTGTGTGTGTGTGTGTGTGTGTGTTGTGTTATGGTTCTTGGTCTGGGTGGTAGTTACAAGGCTGTTTTCGTTTTGTGATAATTCACCCAGCTGTACACGTAGTTGTATACTTGCCTCTACATGTTATACTTCAAGTAGGAAGTTCATTTTAAAAATAGATGGTGTACATAAACATATGGAATAGTCAGACACATAGTCAATATCTAGCAAATATTAAAATATTATTTATTTAGGTATGCAATTGTCATGACATTTCAATGTCACCCTAATCTAAAATAGTCCCCTATGTTTTCTTAGCCTAAGCATTCTCTGTTTTCTTCATGATATTTACCTCCATAGTACTTATTTCAGTTGTTTGTTTTTTCTATCTCTACTTTTTTATATGTAAGTGCTGCAAAAGCAGAGACCTGGTCTGTCTTATTTACCAGGATAAGACCCAAGACAAAACAGATACTTAGTTGGAACTTGTTGAGTGAAAGAATGAATGAATGAATGAATGAGTAAATTCCTGCCCAGTAAATAAATGTTTTTAGTTGCAGACACCAGCAGTCTCTCTCCATGGTCATTTTCAGTATTTTACCTCGGTAAGTTCTTCATTGGGCATCACATTCTCTCCTGCTTTGATTTAAATCCCTTTTTCTTCCTTACGTCTTAATTATAGAACAAAAAAAGTGAGAACTCAAAGAGCAGGGATCATTTGTTTCAACCTTCTTGTTTTTATCAATAGCCCAAGACAGCATCCTTATTGTATAATAACTTTACTTCATATCCCTGGAAACCATCCATTGTGTCTCACCTCTCTTTCTTCACAAATGAAGATCAGCAGGGGGACCAAGGAGCATCTGGGGGTGGGGTTTTGTTCCACTCCTCTTTATGCTGGGGCTCCTGTAAATGGCTTGTCTGATTACTTCTACCTGCATCAGCCTGTCAGTTAACCTTTATCACAGCCTGAGGGGCCACACGCAGCCACTGTTGCAGACAGAACAAAGAAAGGAACATTTCCCTATAAAAATAGTCTTATCTCTGTGCAGCTATATTCCCCATAATTTATCCAGGAACTTGACAAATCTTGTCCGTCCCCAAAGGGAAATCAAATGCCCATTACATTGCATTTTCAGCGTGTCACACTTAGCCAGAAACAAGACCCTGTCGGGGGTTACAGGACAAGATCACGGGTCCATGCCCCAAGTTGCCCCCTGAACTGCAGAGCTTCCCTTCAGGCTGGATCTCTGCCACCCTGATTGAGGCCTGTAACTCTTTAAGAATGTTAGACAACTTGAACCAGTTATGCCTGAACAAACAATTAATGGCAAAGGTTATGGGGCTTTACAGTCTACAGGCGAGGGGCTAGATGGGTGAACAAAACCCACTCTCATGTCTTAATTCTAAACCCATGTTCTCAAGGTGCTGATGCTATGCTGCTTGGAAGTAGGAGTCCTGCTTTTACAGTTGTTTCTTGGCTTCCAGAAAAGATACATAGTCCTGTTCTCTTCCTGCACCTCTGCTGGAAGAAAAAGCCCATAGTCCAGAGAGGTGAGGATTTGCTCAAAGCTCCTCACTTCTTGACAACAACACATTCCAAACTTCTGGGTTTATGCTAACTTCAAAAGTGCCAGTGTACCGCTAGTGCTCTCTACCCTCCTGGGAAGCTCCAAACAGCAAAAATAGAAGGACAAAGGAAACCCCTTGTGTAGTGAATGCACAGGCACAGATTGTGTATTTGTGGTTAGAGTTTCTAGCCCCATCTTTCCTTTCATGCCCTTTTACTTTCAGTCATTCCCTAGAAGTCATGTCTCTCACTAATAATCAGTAGAGTATAAATTTATTTCTGGCTGCTCTAAGGACCTCCCATATAGCATTTTGCCTTGGTAAAGCAGGATACAAGGCCCCAGGAAGGTTGTTGTTCAGTGCAGAAAGCTGGCTAAGGATGAGGAATTGTATGAAGGAAAGAGTTTGATGGTTCCTATAAAGCTGGACAAAAGTCCAGAGAGTCTTTTACTACAGCCCAAGACCATTCTAAAGGGAGAAGCTTGCTGTGTTTCAGTGGTAAACCGCTACTCTCCCACAGCATTGAGTTCATCCTCGGGAATACCATGAGATTTAATGGGACTATTCTTGTGAGTTAGAATAGCTTTTTCTGATTTTTATAAACCAATATGGGGAAAGAAGACCTGCTGGCAAATGAACATTATCACAGTGCTCTGAAACCTTGACTTGTAAACTGCACCCTGATTTCAGAGATGTTAAACTGTGAAAAAGTGTGTGTCTTGATGAAATACAAAGGTTCTGGACACTTGCCCTTGGCCACCTCGGACACAGCCTGTCCCAGTAAAGATGGAATATCTCAGTGGTGACACTGCTGCCCTCTGCAAACTTATTTTGGACATCTCACTGGCTATGAATCTTAGCAATCCAGTTAAAGTGTGCCATGGTCCTCTACCATAAGCTTTTCCTTACCAAGAAGTTTGGAATATTTTTTTCCTTTCCCTGATCCTAGAATAGGCATCAGTATTCCTACAATGTGGCTGACTCCTTAGTGGAGCACAAGGCCAGCTCACATCTGCTCATTCAATTAAATGTGGAGAGTTAGAATCCAGCTAGCTCTAACTAGGTGCCAGCTCATTTGAAACATTTCCCAACTTCATCCACACAATAGACTGAGTCAGAGCTCTTGGACATTCATAAGCCAAGAAATCAGGCTTTTACCCAAAATATCAACTCTGCTTTGAGAAAAGGTAGATAAAAATTGGATTCAACCTATCAACCTCCCTTCTTCCACCCCTGAACTCCCCTCCTTTTGTTCCTTTCCCCCTTTCTTTTCCTGATAGCTTCTTTCTAACAGTCTCTCTCAGAGCTCTTCATTTCTTTCTGGATATAAGGAATCAGAAAGAGGGAGAAAATCCTCCAGGCATCACCAGAAAAGGAGCAGTGCTCATTTTGTAGAATAAAAAGATAATGGCCAATTTGTCAAGTAGTGTTGACAAGAGAGATAAAGTTGGAAGTAGTTAACTGGCTGACATGCTGGGAGTGAAGCATCTGCCAATAGCTCCCTAAATCAGCCACAGCCCTGGAGGTGTGACAGCCATTCATCATTTTTACCACCAGCCTCTGACAGGCCCCTCGGTTGGACACGCAGCCGGCACAAATTGTGGGCCATCACATGCAGCTGTGCAGCCTCTCTGGGCTTTATGTGGGGTGGTCTTAGGGCACCTGGGCCCCACTTCTAACCAGGAGCTGCCTGGAGGTGATGGTAGAGTGGGCAACTTGCCTGGCTTATCTCTGCACTCTGCAGTCATCACCATGCCAGGCACCATGATGCCCAGAGCCTCCTCGTAGAGCTCTGCAGGGAGACCCCCTACTCAGTGTAGAGCATGATCCTGGATAGCCCTCAGCTGATGGGAGGGCCTGCTCATGAGGCTGCCAGTGGGGTCTCTCCGGGTCTGTCAGTGGGATGACATGATTACACAGCCCTTAGAAGTAATTATGAAGATTCTGAATAAGGTGGGATACACCAAGGTGAAAAAGCAATTCAAAATTGTATGTATGCTCTGGGCATCACTTAAATATGTATTTATTGTATAGAATATGCATAGATGAAAACAATATTTTGGAAAGGTGGTTATATTGTGGAGAAATTTCCTTCCTCCAAAGGTTTCTTCATTTAAAAAAAAAACGTAGCTCCACCCATCAATCTTTGAAAAGATAGAATTTTGCCCTCCTTCTACCTAATAAAGAGAGTTGTTAGCCCATACTTTCTCACATAGAAATTTAGCGTGTCCTCTAGATACTATGAAAGACTTTCCATTTAAACTGTGATCAGAAAGTAAGAACTATTACTCTTAGGCCATTCTGGGATGAAACTAAGACATCAGGAATCCATTTTGATTGTCTGAGCTGGCCACTGCTCTTGCACCAGATCTTTTTTATCTTGGTGCCTTAGCTCCCTAAGAATTCCAAGGACAGTGATATCTGACTTTTGATGCTTTCCAATGGGGCTAACCTTCTCTTTCTTAATATGTGGAAATGGAGTAGTTATTTTTCCTAAATTTTTCAGGAAAGAATGAAAAGGTTTGACTCTGCTAGCTTCAGAAGTGCTATTTTCACTTGGCTCTGGCTTTGAGCTACAGAACTCTTAAGGACTTCCAGTCTCCCTTCTCTTTCCCTACTGTCTGCATGTAAATTGCCCCTCACAAACTTCCTTCACCATCACTGCTTCACTGCTGTCCTTTAGCTTTAATTACTCTATTCATAAAGAAACTCTTACATTGTTGAGCTGAACCACTCTGCTGCTCCCAGAGTCCCAGGTAGCTTCTTGGTAAAAACGCTAGGTCCCAGCCAACCCCAAATCGTCCTGACACCTAAGGGAGACAAGCTGTTTTGCTTTTCATCGTCTGTTGGATACAGGGTTTTCTTGGTGCCAGTGAAGCAACAGGGTCTGATCTGAAGTAATTACCACTCTATAGAAACAAGAAAACCTGCTTGCTGTAGTGGTTAGGACCCAACACAGTGTCCAGTTTGGCCTCATCTTGGTCAGAAGCTCCTCAGTCAGGCCTGCTGCAGACCCCCATCAGCTGTGTGGCATGTGTCACCAGCCCAGGGCCAAGGGAATTCAGAGAATTCTTACATGACAGGGAAACAAATGAAACATGACCATGGTCTGTGCTAGGAATAGACAAGAGGGGGAAGGCCCAGAGCCACACGGGAAGCAAATAGGTGATCACCTCATTAATCCCTAATGGACACACTGTGAAAACCTGAGCCTCCTTCGGAACTGACTGCAGATGCTCCGCATTTGACCGAGGACTTGCCACAGGGTTGGGGTTTGTGCTGAATCTTCTTGTACCACTTTGCTCTAATAGCCTGTGGGTCAAGGAAGCACCAAGGCTGAGAGGTGGGGCTGATAACCCAATGGGCCCTGCAAGAAGGAAGTATTAAGCCAAGTTACTTTGGGTTTGCTATCAACCCAGAAGGCTATGGAACAGTGACTTAGAAATGCCTTTAGCCATCAAGTGTTCTTCTGCTTTCTCTTTCCAGGTGGTAGGAATGGCATGTGAACATCAAGTCCCTCTTATTGGCTTGAGAGACCTTGAGCAGGTAATGACCAACCCTTTCTGTCAGTCTCATCTTCCTCTGGGAAACTGCTCAGGACCTGCCCATGGAAAGCCCTGAGGGAAAGCTTTCTGGAAAGGGAAAGGTCCTGGGGGAGTAAACACGCTCTGCTCCCAGCATCAGCTTCCCTGGATCACTGTTGACAGAGAACTGCCAAGGCCACGAGAAACTCCTTCCCACCTGAACCACTTCCTCAGCTTACCTGCTGCCCCTGCTTGGGTAAGCCTACCTCTGCAAAGAGGTTTTTGGATACTGGGGAGAAAAGATGCTTGATGTAACCCATAAAAAGGCACTGAGGTAATTTCTTATCTTTTTTGTTAATTCCAGCCAAATCTGGAAAGCATTTTTCCCCAAATGCCAATTTTCCCCAGTTTCAAGCTCTTCCACAGGGCCTCCTTTAATAAAAATTAAATCATGAAATGGGGAAAGGGGAGATGGCGAATGAGTGAGAATGAATATGTCTGTATAACTGCCTCTTCCTCTGATACCCTACTGAGTCACTGTGTTTTTCCATTTCTGTTCATTGTCCATTTGTGGGCTCTGGGTTTTATGATGCAGATAGGCAGTTTCTGTTTGTTTTCTACAGATTTGGATTTATGTAAGATCACAACTGGATGTTCTCACTGGATAACAGAACAGGTTGCAGATATACCCCTCACACCCATGTTAAGGCAGTAGTGGGAATCAGTAAGTCAGAAATCCTTTTGATGCAGTTCTCCTTTCCTTTGAGCCTCAGTGTGCAACCAGAGGAGATGGGAGATCTTAGTGGCCTGTGTTCTCTGCACCCTGCTTTTGTGGGCACGTTGCTGCCGAACCTGTGTGTTTGCTTGCAGACCTTTCACCTGGACCAGAGTTCAGGGGGTCTGGTTTGTGTTCTCAAACACTCCTCTGCCACTGGGCTGGGCTTCAAACTGTTTGCCCTTTATAAGCCCCCAGCATTAATAGGGAAAGACGTGAGGAGCACACAGGAAAGCATTTATAGAATGGGCTTTATACAACTCCCAGCTGCCCCGTTAAATGAGTTCCTCATTAAGGGGGCTCTTGAGCAAAGGTGATTTCTTAACATGAGCTGAGCATACACTCTCTCCCTTTGGTCTCATAAAACCAAGTCTGAATTTAAAATGGGAATATTTCAAAGGACAGCCTTGTGTCACTCATGTGGGCAAGAGATTTGAGTACTTCAAGCCAGGAACTCCTGAGTTTTCAGAGACTTATCTCACACCTTGCAATATGGACATTTATCTGTAAGCGCAGCAGCCTCAGACAAGCAGCCTCAGAGAAGCCTGCTATGGCAGCATGGCTGACTGTCATATTGGGAGGCCCTAAGGTTTATTAGTAGCTTTTGAAAAGAAATAAGAAAGGGAGTGGGGTCAGAGGGAGTGTAAGCACAGTGTCAGTAAGGACATTAAAATGAAGGCAATGTAGGGTTGCTTTCTCCTGCAGAGCGAATTGTAGACAGATCACTAATTGAAAACACCCCACCCATTGCTTTCAAGTATTCATTCATTCATTTTACACATATTTACTGGGCACTTACTGATGCTGAAGGTAGAAAGCTAAGGGCACAATCTTTCCCATCACAAAGCTTATAACACATCCTCTACTTAAGATCATTTTAAATGCTAAATTTTGAAGGGAAAGGTTGACAACCTACAGCCTGTGACCTACTGGGGCACATTTTCTTCATCTGTAAAATGTGATTATTAGTAATAATAGTGCCTACCTCAGAGGGCTGAGATAATGCATATAAGCAATTGACACAGTGCCTGGCACATATAGTGAGCTCCCAGTAATTTGGGGTATCTTTTCATTGTTGTTGTCATTATAATACATTGCCTCCCATGGTTGTGTGCCAGAAGTTGGAGGAAGAAGAAAAAATCAAGGTATCAAACAAGGTGTTTGTTGCTCAGGCCTTTTGTTCCCTTTAACTCTCCAGAACCTCTTACAACGTCTGCAGTTAGCTTTCTCCAGCAACCTTGTAGGCAAGACCCCACAGAAGGCAAGAGAGAAGTGCAGACTAAGGAGAGCTTCATAGCAAATTCACATGTCAAAACAGGAGGATGAAAGAATAAACATGGTGATACCAGGTGATTAGTTTAAATTTTTTTGACTCTCTGAACCAAAGAGAATGGGTGTGTATACTCTCCTTCTTTCCCTCAGGTCCTTAAATCAGAAAACAAGAAATTAAATTTTTTTAAATTTCGTTTTCAGTTTTCATGGGTATTTTTCAGTCCATTTAGTCAAATCTGTGATTTTTCAGTGACTGTCCTTCCAGTGTGGCAAAAGCTTATCATGCACCTCAGGGTTCATCCCCAGGGCAGTTGCTAAGGGACCTGGTAGATATTCCCCTCCAACAAGCCCAGCCTCTCCCCTCCCCACTGAGCTGTGTCTGGATCCTCATCTGCTTCCTAGTTAAGTAGGAAATATTATGTGGAAGAGTCATTTATACATTTGGAGGCTTGGACTTTATCTAAAAGGAGTTGGGTTATTTGATGGTTTTCTTTTTCAATTTGTAAATCCATGGTGGCCTGTCTGTAGAGGAGATTTATCATTGTGTATTTCCCCTGTCAGATTTTTACTCACTACTTTCTGACTTTGATCAGTTTGTTTAAAACTCCTTTTTATGCATAATGATTGGGAGGGTGGAGTGGGAAGAGGTTTTTGTTTTTAGTTTCCTTTTGTTTTATCCCTGGAATGAGACAAGCTTTAGTAATGTTTATAATTTGTTTTTTTTTTTAATTAAATTCAAGTTTATTGAGATATATTCACATACCACACAATAATCTATGGTGTACAATCAACTGTTTACAGTACCATATAGTTATGCCTTGATCACCCCAAACTATTTTTGACCCCTTGCCTTACACCAGAAAGAATCAGAATCAGAATAAGAAATAAAAGTAAAAAAGAACACCCAAATCATCTCCCATCCCACCCTATTTTTCATTCAATCTTTGTCCCCATTCTTCTACTCATCCATCCGTACACTGGTAAGCTTTTGCCAAACTGGAAGGACAGTCACTGAAAAATCACAGCTTTGACTAAATCGACTGAAAAATACCCATGAAAACTGAAAATGAAATTTTAAAAAATTTAATTTCTTGTTTTCTGATTTAAGGACCTGAGGGAAAGAAGGAGAGTATACACACCCATTCTCTTTGGTTCAGAGAGTCAAAAAAAGGGAGTGTGATCCACAAGGTTTTCACAATCACACTGTCACCCCTTGTAGGCTACATTGTTATACAATTATCTTCAGGAGTCAAGGCTACTGGGTTGGAGTTTGATAGTTTCAGGTATTTACTTCTAGCTATTCCAATGCATTAAAACCTGAAAAGTGTTATCTATATAGTGCATAAGAATATCCACCAGAGTGACCTCTCAACTCCATTTGAAATCCCTCAGCCACTGAAACTTTATTTATGTGTTTCATATCACATCCCCCTTTTGGTCAAGAAGATGTTCTAAATCCCATGATGCTGGGTCCAGATTCATCCTCGGGAGTCATATCTTTGAGTATATGCTTAGCAATGGAATAGCAGGGTCATATGGCAAATCTATACTTAGCTTCCTGAGGAATCTCCATACTGTCTTACAGAGTGGTTGCACCATTCTACACTCCCACCACAATGAATAAGTGTGCCTCTTTCTCCACATCCTCTCCAGCACTTGTAATTTTCTGTTTTTTGGATAATGGCCATTCTGGTAGGTGTGAGATGATATCTCATGGTTTTGATTTGCATTTCCCTAATAGCCAGTGAAGTTGAGCATTTTTGCATGTTGTTGAGCCATTTGTATTTCCTCTTCAGAAAAGCAGTTGTCCATGTCTTTTGCCCGTTTTTTAATTTGGTTGTTTGTCTTTATGTTTTGAGTTGTAGGATTGCTTTATATACTTGGGATATTGAACTCGTAACTGATATGTGGTTTCCAAATATTGTCTCCCATTTTGTAGGCTGCCTTTTTACTCTTCTAAGAAAGTCCTTTGATGTATAAAAGTGTTTGATTTTGAGATCTCATTTGTCTATTTGTTCTTTGGTTGCTGATGCTTTGGGTTTAAGGTCTAGGAAACCACCTCCTATCACAAGATCTTTAAGATATTGCCCTATGTTTTCTTCTAAGGGTCTTATGGTCTTGGCACTTATGTTCAGGTCTTTGATCCAATTGGAGCTAATTGTTGTATAAGGTGTAAGGTAGGAGTCCTCTTTCATTCTTTTGGAAATGAATATCCAGTTCTCCAATCACCATTTATTGAAGAGGTGCTCTGTCCCAGTTGCTTTGGCTTGACTGCCTTAATAAAGATAAATTGTCCATAGATGCAAGAGTCTATTTCTGAACACTTAATTCAATTCCATTTGTTGTTGTCCTTATGCTAGTACCATGCTGTTTTGAGCACTGTAGCTTTGTAATATGCTTCAAAGTCAGGTAGTGCGAGACCTCCCACTTTGTTCCTGTTTCTCAAGATATTTTTGGCTATTTGGGGCACATTGCCCTTCCAAATAAATTTGGTTATTGGTTTTTCTATTTCTGCAAAGTAAATTGTTGAGATTTTAATTGGTAGTACATTGAATCTATAAATCAGTTTAGGTAGAGTTGACATCCTAATTATATTTAGTCTTCCAATCCATGAACACAGTATGTTCTTCCATTTTTTTAGGGCCTGTTCAATTTCTTTTAGCAGTTTCTTGTAGTTTTCTTTAAATAGGTCTTCTGTGTCCTTGGTTAAGTTTATTCCTAAGTACTTGATTCTTTTGGTTGCTATTGTGAATGGAATTTTTATAAATTTCTTCTTCTTGTTGCACATTACTTGTGTGTAAGAACACTACAGATTTTTGTGTGTTGATCTTGTAGCCTGCCACTTTGCTATATTCATTGACTGGCTCTAATTGCTTTGCTATAGATTTTTCTGGATTTTCTACATATAGAATCATGTCATCTGCAAACAGTGAAAGTTTTACTTCTTCCTCTCCAATTTGGATGTCTTTTATATCTTTTTCTTGCCTAATTGCTCTAGCTAGAACTTCCAGCACAATGTTGAATAACAATGGTGACAGTGGGCATCCATGTGTTGTTCCTGATCTTAGAGGGAAAGCTTTCAGTCACTTCCCATTTAGTACAATGTTAGCAGTGGGTTTTTCATATATTGCCTTTATCATATTGAGAAAATTCCCTTCTATTCCTATCCTTTGAAGTGTTTTCATCAATAAAGGATGTTGAATTTTGTCAAATGCCTTTTATGCACGGATCGAGATGATCATATGTTTCTTCTGCTTTGATTAATTGATGTGGTGTACTACATTAATTGATTTTCTTGCGTTGAACCAGACTTGCATAACTGGAATAAACCCTGCTTAGTCATAGTGTATTTCTCTAAATGTGCTGCTGGATTCAATTTGCAAGTATTTTGTTGAGGATTTTTGCATCTATATTCATTAAGGAGATTGGTCTATAATTTTCTCTTTTTTTGGTAGTATGTTTGTCTTATTTTGGTATTAGGGTGATGTTGGCTTCATATAATGAGCTGAGTAACTTTCCCTCCTCTTCAATTTTTTTGAAGAGTTTGAGCAGGATTGGTATTAATTCTTTCTTGAATACTTGGTAGAATTCACATGTAAAGCCATCTGGTCCTGGGCTTTTCTTTTTGGGGAGCTTTTTGATGACTGACTCCATCTCTTTACTTGTGATTGGTTTGCTGAGGTCATCTATTTCTTCTCAGGTCAATGTTGGTTGTTTATGCTTTTCTAGGAAGTTGTCCATTTTATGTAAGTTTTCCAGTTTATTAGCATATAGTTTCTCATACTATCTTCTCATCTCCTTTATTCCTGTAGGGTCGGTAGTTATGTTTCCTTTCCCATTGCTGATTGCATTTATTTGCATCTGCTCTGTCTTTTGTTTTTGTTGTTGTTGTTGTTGTTGTTGTTATCCTAGCTAGGGATCCATCAATTTTGTTGATTTTTTCAAAGAAGCACCTTCTGGTTTGGTTGATTCTCTCTATTGTTTGCCTCTTCAGTTTCATTTATTTCTGCTCCAATCTTTGTTATTTCTTTCCTTCTGTTTGCTTTCAGTTTTGCTGTTCTTTCTCTAGTTCCTCCAGGTGGACAGTTAATTCCTCACTTTTTGCTCTCTCTTCTCTTTTAATATAGGCATTTAGGGCAATGCATTTCCCTCTCAGCATCACCTTTGCTGCATCCTATAAGTTTTGATATGTTGTGTTTTCATTGTTATTTGCCTCGAGATATTTACTAATTTCTCTTATAATTTCTTCCTTTACCCACTGGTTTTCTAAGAGTGTGTTATTTAGTCTCTATATATTTTTGAATTTTGCAATCTTCTGCCCATTATTTATTTCCAACATCATTCCATTATGATCCGAGATAGTGTTTTTTAAAATATCAATTATTTTAAATTTGTTGAGACTCACTTTGTGACCCAGCATGTGGTCTATCCTAGAGAATGTTCCATGAGCACTTTAGAAAAACATGTATCCTGCTGTTGTGGGGTATATTGTTCTATAAAAGTCTAGTTCTTTTATCATACAATTCAACATCTCTGTTTCCTTGCTGATCTTCTGTCTAGATGTTCTATCCATTGATGAGAGCAGTGTATTGAAGACTCCAACTATTATTGTGGAGTTATCTACTTCTCCTTTCAGTGTTCTCAGTGTTTGCCTCATGAATTTTGGGGCACTCTGGATTGGTGCATAAATATTTAGGATTTTTATGTTTCCTTGATGAATTGATACTTTTATTAATATACTTTGTCCTTCCTTGTCTCTTTTAATTGTGTTACTTTTGAAGTCTATTTTGTCTGATATTAATATAGCTACTCCCACTTTTTTTCTGGTTGCTATTTGCATGAAATATCTTTTTCCAACCTTTCACTTTCAGCCTATTATTGTCCTTGGGTCTAAAGCAAGTTTCTTGTAGACAGCATATAGATGGGTCCTCTTTTTTAATCCATTCTGCCAGTCTGTGTCTTTTTACTGGGGAGTTTAATCCATTAACATTTAGTGTTATTACTGTTGGGGCACTACTTTCATCTATCATTTTGTCGTCTGGATTTTATATGTCATGTCTTATTTTTCCTCTCTCTCTTTTTACCCTTCCTGATAATCTTCATTTGTACACTCTTCTCCAAATCTCTTTCTCTTGTCTTTTCCTATCAGCCTGTAGTACTTCCTTTAGTATTTCCTATAGTGGTGGTGTTTAAGTTTGCTAATGCTGCTGGAATGCAAAACACCAGAGATGGATTGGCTTTTATAAAAGGGGGTTTATTTGGTTACAAATTTATAGTCCAAAGGCCATAAAGTGTCCAAGGTAACACATCAACAATTGGGTATCCTCCTTCATTGGAGGATGGCCAATGGTGTCCAGAAAACCTCTGTTAGCTGGGAAGGCACGTGGCTGGCATCTGCTCCAAAGTTCTGGTTTCAAAGTGGCTTTCTTCCAGGACATTCCTCTCTAGGCTGCAGTTCCTCAAAAATGTCACTCTTAGTTGCACTTGGGATATTTGTCCTTTCTCAACTTCTCCAGAGCAAGAGTTTGCTTTCAATGGCCATCTTCAAACCATCTCTCATCTGTAGCTCCTGTGCTTTCTTCAAAGTGTCCCTCTTGGCTGTAGCGAGCTTGCTCCTTCTGTCTGATCTTATATAGTGCACCAGTAATTTAATTCAGACCCATCCAATGGGCAGGCCAACACCTCCATGGAAATTATCCAATCAGAGTCATCACCCATAGTTGGGTGGGGCACATCTCCATGGAAACACTCAAAGAATTACAATCTAATAACACTGATACATCTGCCCACACAAGATTACATCAAAGATAGTGGCATTTGGGGGCGGGGGGACATAATACATTCAAACTGGCACAGCTGGTCTCTTATTCACGAACTCTCTCAGTGTCTGTTTGTCTGGAAATATTTTAATCTCTCCCTCATTTTTAAAGGACAGTTTTGCGGGATATAAAATTCTTGGTTGGCAGTTTTTCTCTTTCAGTATCTTAAATATATCATACCACTGTCTTCTTGCCTCCATGGTTTCTGTGGAGAAATCTGTGAGTACTCTTATTGAGCTCCCCTTGTATGTAATGGATTGCTTTTCTCTTGCTGCTTTCAGAATTCTCTCTTTGTCTGCAACATTGGACAATCTGATCAGTAAGTGTCTTGGAGTAGGTCTACTGAGGTCTATTCTGTTTGGGGTGTGCTATACTTCTTGAATGTCTAATTTTCTGTCTTTCATAAGAGTTGGGAAATTTTCAGTGATTATTTCTTCTATTATTCTTTCTGCCACTTTTCCCCTCTCTTCTCCCACTGGGACACCCATAATATGTATATTTGTGTGTTTCATGTTGTCACTCAGCTCCGTACGACCCTGATCATAGTTTTCTTTTATTTTTACCATCTGTTCTTTCATGTGTGTGAATTCAGATGTCTGGCCTTCCAATTCACTGATCTTTTCTTCTGCCTGTTCAAATCTACTGTTGTATACCTCCATTGTCTTTTTCATCTCCTCCATTATGCCCTTTATTTCCATAAGTTCTACCATTTGCTTTTTCAAGTTTATGAATTCTTCCTTGTGGTCATCCAGTGTCCTCCTTATATCCTTCGTCTCTTTTGCTATGTCTTCCCTCAGTTCATTGATTTTTGAAGTGATTGAGCTTTGTTTGAACATCTCCAATTAGTTCTTCCTTCAGTTCATTGAATTGATTTAGCAATAATTGCTTCAACTCCTGTGTTTTGGTTGAACTGTTAGTTTGTTCCTTTGGCTGGTCCATATTTTCGTGTTTCCTAGTATGGCTCATTATCTTAAGCTGTCTAGGCATCTGACTTTCTTGATTAGTTTATTATGGTGCTTGTTTTCACTCTTTTGCCTAGGGTTTTCTTGTTGGTTGTCTTTGTTCTCTAACCCATGGTGTTCAGTTCAGCCTATCCTAGACCCTTAACAAAGATTCTGTTTAGTTGATCAGAATTTTTCACCTCTTGTTTTTCTGTTTCTTGCCCTGCCTCTATATAGACTTCTTGTGTGATGGTCTCCTCAGATATGGTCAACCCCAGTCAGGTTTTCCCGGTCCAGAGAGGCCCAAGTCTCAGGAGGAGGGTATGGAGTTCCCTTGAGAATGAGACCCTCCTTTGAGGCCTTTAGAGTCTATGCTTCTTCTATGTGTCCAGCAAGTGATGCTTGCCAGCCTGCAGTCCCCCACCAGTGTAAGGAGGCGTGGAGCCTTTAGCTCTCCTGGTGACCCTGGCTCACTGAATACCAGCCCCTGGGGTCTGAGTTCCCAATAGGAGAGCTGCCACTGGAGCTGGGCAGTGCCCCCTTTTCTTGGGAAGTTATGGTGTTTAGTGAGTTTCCTCTGCCAGCAGACTTATTGCTTTATCTCTCAGAGCTATCTTGGCTCTGCTCTTGCCTGGGCCCAAATTGCAAGTCTTTGAGGTTTTCTGTAATGGGCTTCTTAGAATAATTATTTTTTATAAAAAGAGAAAAAGATTTAAAAAAAAAAGAAAGAAAGAATGAGAAAGAAAAAAGAAAAAGAAGGGCCCATTATGGACTATTTACAGTCCTTGCAGTTCTAATGGGCTATTGAAATGCTAAAAGACAAGGAGTTGAGGGTGATTAAGAACAATTAAGAGAGCAGGGAAAACAGCTTTTCAGACAAGGGCTCTCCTCCCACCCTTGATGTGCATATGTGCCTGATTCTGTTTGAGCCCTGCACTTCTCCATATTATGTTCACTGGAACTCCAGAAAAATCTCTGTATTGTTTTTGTTTTTTTGCTGTTTTTGCTAGCCGTATCTCCTCTCTGCCAGACTGACCGCTCCCAGATTCTCTGGTGTCTGGTCTCAGTCTAGCTATGGTTGGAGTTTTTTTCAGGAGTCTGAACCTTTCAATCAGACTGGAAGCTACAGTTCTCCCTCCTGGTTCCCAGCACTGATGACCCCTCCTCCCTCAGGACTGTGCCTGGCAGGGAGAGGTGTGGGCCCCCTACGAACACTCACAGATTTTGCTGATCTCAGCTGGTCCACATGTCTTTGAGTGTTGTATGAAGCATGTCCAAGCTCAAATTCCTCTGCAGTGTCCAGCCCATGCAGTTCCTGGCTTTCTACCAACTGCCCCAGAGGAGTAACTAAAACACACACCTCACCACTCCACCATCTTGCCCCACCCTCTATAATTTTTTTTGAAAATAGAATATGTTCCAGCTTAGAAGATTAGAAGACAAGATTAGAAAACACAAGGCAAGATTAGAACTCCGGGATTTTTATGTCTGATTCTTAGTTAGCTTCTGGTTCAGGCAAAGAACCACTTCATCGTCCTCATCAGAACAATTAATTACTCCTACCAGGGCCATCCCAATAGTCCTTATTAGGGCTAGTGTATCAAGAAAGAATTCCCTGCTGACATTTTTTCTGGCTTCTTATGCTTCCAAAATCTATTTGGGTTCAAGGAACTAGATAATTACAAATCTATCCCCTGTAGTATTAATTGTTATTACTGTTCACCCAGCCCATTGAGGTGGGCAACAAAGTACAATCCCTGACCTAAGGGCCAAGAGGCATCGAAATCTTGCAGTAGAGGTGGTTCCTTTGGGCTACCTTTTCATCTTCAGATGGGAAAAATTCATATAGGGCTTCTTAAAGGAAACAGTTTCTCTCTGAAATAAGAACATTTCTGACTTCTGCAGCAAACCACCTTTCAGAAAGTGTTCTGGCTCATTGCTTTCCTTAGGACAGGGGCAGAAGACACAGTGGGTCCTCCCAGGAGGTCCTGCACCAGGTGGCCTGTGTCCTGTGAACACAGAAGGACAGCGACACCACGTTCACCTCTGGTTGCAGCCCTCCCCAGCGCCTGGATACGCAACTTGAGGAAGCATTTAGAACTCAAACACCGATGATTTCCCCACACTAGCTCAAGTCTCAACCATAGCTGTGTGTTTCTGCAGGTTACGTGCAACTAAATAACTATGTTTCTAGCAACTGTTATCCTTGGATAGAAATTTCATACCCATTATTTCATTGAATTCCCTGAAAAACCCTGTGAGGGTGATAGTACTATCCACAGTTATAGACGAGCTATTTAAAACTCAAAGCAGGTGACTTGTTAGTGGTCACACAACTCATAGGTGACAGAATCGGACCTGCAGAGTTTTAAACCCATGTCTTCTGACTCCAAATCCAAAGCTACTTCACTCCCTTCCTCCCCTCAACAAAGAAGAGATATAAGGTTGCTTCAGATAACATGTGCACTGTGCAGATTCATTATGGGGTTTTGGGAAAGTCACTGCATGTGTCCCCCCACCTCCCTGGGGGCCTTAGGGCTGATAATTCCTTTCTCCTCCTGCTTGCCCAGGGAGATGTGACACCAAAGGAGTGATTGGTTAGAAAGATTTTTTGAAATATGCCTTGCAAACTTGAAGTATTAGATTATTACTTTTACAGATGTTAACTTCTCTAGTTCAACATATTTGTGAGCTATTCCCTCTAAGTTTTATTGAAAACAGTGTGGTGGAAATTGAATTTTAAAAAATAATATTTATAACAGCAATCCCTTGCCATTTTACCACCTTGAACCCAAATTCTGGAATTTCCAAAACCAATTAAAAGTTAGTTCTAGTCAAGTAGAAACTTTGTACTTGAGGCAATAAACTCAATCCTTCCTCTTTAAACCAATCTAGACTCCCATGTGTCATCTCTTGCCACCTGTCAAGAAACAGATATAATCCTTGTTTTCATATGGCTTTCTCCATCCTGCTCCTCCCTCCCTCTTTTTCTTCCTCCAATAACTTAGGCTTATGATCATTAATGGGGTTAGATACAGTTTACTCCCATTGGAAGACCCATGACCTCCTACTTTCTGGAGCCCTTTGGAATCTCTGATTAACCAATCCCAGGCACCAGGCTTCCAGGGCTCTGCCTCGTTGCCCCATTCCAGGTCCAAACCTCCAGCCCCACTGGCCACGTACCACCTACAGATACCCAGCAAGGCAGTGTGGTGTTAGCGAAAAGCATCTACACCAGAGAGACCAGTCCAAGCACCTGTAGATGGTGCCCCTCACAGCCCAATGCTGAAGGAGGGGTGGTCCTTGAGGAGGGACTGAGGAAGTATATGAGTTTGAAGATAAAAGGAGATGGGCTCTGTCAGGGGAGCAGCCAGGATGGTTGCACAGCCACAGGCCCAGGTTCCCTGATGCTGACATGGGTGACCCAGCCTCAGTGCCTCTTCTGGGTAGCTCACAGGGTCAGAAGATATTTGTTGTTTTGGTTATTCTTATTACTGTAGGCAGCTGACAAAAAGTAAAATTTAAAACTTCAGAGGGACCTCATATGATCATGCACTACAACAGACAATTTTGGATCCAGGGTTTCTAGTTTTTTAAAAACAGACATGTGCTGCCTGACCTATGGAATCTGTGAGGAAACCACTCTGTGCTGCTTGGAGGAAGGGCCCAGAACAAGCAAGGCTTCCTGTCTGCCAAGTATTAGCATTTGTTTTACTGCCTCCTTCCCCTCTTCCCCCCTCCCCAAAAAAATTGGAGGTAGGAAATCAAAAACCTTTCTCAGATGAAATCATTCAAGCTAAACTTTCCTGATGGCATTAAATAATTGAGGCTTGTTCTGCATCTGCAACACATTGTCCCCAACGTCCTAGGAGCCATCTGCCCACAAATGATCCCCTTCCTCCCACCTACAGACACGTTGAGTGTAACCACCTCTTACTTTGTTTTTCCAGCACTAATAATAAGCTACAGCAGCCAGAGGCAGCTGCTGGGGTGTTAGAAAATGACTTGAAACACTTTGGAGAGTTGGTAAGTGCCTCCTTGCTTAGAAAAGCAAGAGGTGGGTGAACAGCTGGCAAGGAAGACACTTGGCCCCTACCTCAAAAAAATTATTTCCTTTTCTGGTTTTTAATAATCACTCACAGTCTGGCTCTTATAATCTATATCATCTCTCTCTCTCTCTCCCTCTCTCTCTCTCTCTTGCTCTCTCTATCTTTGGACAGAAAAATCATGCACAATTACAGAGTTCCCATATATCCCCTCACACAAATAGTTTTCCTTATAACACTTTTTATTAGTATGGTAGCTTTGTTAACAATTGATGAAACATTATTTTAATTGTACTATTAACCATAGCCCATAGTTTACATTAGGGTTCACTCTTTGTGTTGTACAATTCTATGGCTTTTTAAAAGTTGAGTTCTGATAACATATATACAACAGAAAATATCCCTTTTTAACCACATTCAAATATATAATTCAGTGGTGTTAATTACTTTCACAATATTATGCTACCATCACCACCATCCATGACCAAAACATTTCTGTCACCCCAAACAGAAACTCTGTACTCATGAAGCATTAACTCCACATTCCATACTCACCCCAGCCCCTGATACCATGTAAACTTCATTGTCTCTATTAATTTGCATATTCTAGTTATTTCATATCAGTGAGATCCTATGATATTTCTTCTTTTGTGTCTGGGTTATTTCACTCAACATGAGGTCTTCAGGATTCTTCTATGTTGTCACGTGTTTCAGAACTTCACTTCTTTTTATGGCTGAATAATATTACATTGTACGTATTTACCATATTTCATCCTGTTGATAGAAGCTTGGGTTCCTTCCATCTTTTGACAATTATGAATAATGTCAGTATAAGCATTGGTGTGTAAGTCAGTGTGAAAGTCCCTGCTTTCAATTCTTTGGGGTAATTCTATACTTAACTTTCTGAGGAGCCTCCAAACTGTTTCCAACTACAGTGTACTATTTTCAATTCCCAACAATAAAGAATGACTGTTCCTATTTCTCCACGTCTTCTCCAAAAATTGTCATTTTCTTTCTTTCTTTTTTTTTTTAATATTAGCCATTCTAGTGTGGGTGAAATGGTATGTCTTGATTTTTATTTGCATTTCCCTAATGACTAATGATGCTAAGCATCTTTTCATTCACTTATAGACTATTCGTATTTCTTCTTTGGAGAAGTGTCAATTCAAGTCTTTTGCCATTTTTAAATAGGGTTGTTTTTTTTGTTGTTGTGGAATTGTAGGATTTCTTTATATACTCTGGATATTAAACCCTTACCAGTATGTGGTTTCCAAAGATTTTCTCCGATTCTATAGGTTATCTTTTTACTTTCATGATGAAGTCCCTTGATACACAAAAGATTTTAATTTTGATAAAGTCCCATTTATCTATTTTTTCTTTTGTTATTCATGCTTTACATGCCTAAGAAACCATTGCCTAACACAAGGTCCTGATGATGCTTCCCTATGTTTTCTTCTATGAGTTTTATAGTTTTGGTTCTTATATTTAGATCTTTGATCCATTTTGAGTTAATTTTTGAATATTTTATGAGGCAAGGATCCACCTTCATTCTTTTGCATGTGGATATCCAGTTTTCTCAGCAGAATTTTTTGAAGAGACTAGTCTTTCTCCATTGCGTGGACTTGGCACTGTTGTCAAAATCATTGGCTATGAATTCACTGCCTTCCCTCCTACATGGGACCTGATTCCCAGGTGTGTAAATCTCCCTGGCAATGCAAGGTATGACTCAAGGGGATGAAACTGGACCCAGCATCGTGGGACTGAAAACATCTTCTTGACCAAAAGGGGGAAGCAAAATGAATCAAAATAAAGTTTAAATTGTTGAGAGATTTTAAATGGAGTCGAGTCATCACTCTGGTGGGCATTCTTATGCACTATATAGATATCCCTTTCTAGGTTTTAGTGAAGTAGAATAGCTAGAAATAAATACCTGAAACTATCAAACTCCAACGCAGTGGCCTTGACTCTTGAAGATGATTGTTTAACTATGTAGCTTACAAGGGGTGACAGTGTGATGGTGAAAACTCACACACTCCCTTTACCCAGTGTATGAATAGAAGAGTAGAAAAATGGGGACAGGGACTAAATGAAGATTGGGGTGGGATGGGGGGGATGATTTGGGTGTTCTTTTTTACTTTTGTTTTTTATTCTTATTTTTATTCTTTATGGTGTAAAGAAAATGTTCTAAATGGATTGGGGTGATGAAGGCACAACTATATGATGGTACTGTGAACAGCTGATTGTACACCATGGATGATTGTATGGTATGTGAATATATCTCAATAAAACTGAATTTTAAAAAATCAATTGGCTGTTGATTCTTGAAGATGACTGCATAACTATGTAGCTTACTTGATGTGACTGTGTGATTGTGAAACCTTGTGGCTGACACTCCCTTTATCTAGTATATGGACAGATGAGTAGAAAAATGGGGACAAAAATAAATGAAAAATGGGGGGGTGGATGGAGGGGATGGAATCCTTTGGGTATACTTTTTTACTTTTATTTTTATTCTTATTTTTATTTTTATTTTTATTTTGGAGTAGGGAAAATGTTCAAAAATGGATTGTGTTGAATGCACAACTATATGATGGTACTGTGAATAGTTGATTGTACACTGGGGATGATTGTAGGGTTTGTGGATATATCTCAATAAAACTGAATTTTAAAAACAATAGTAAAAAAAAAATCAATTGGCTGCTTGTGCACTACTGAAGTTTTGTCCTTTGAGAAAAACTATACACCTACAAAAATTGCCTTGACAAAAACAGTTCTGGTTTTACTAATCATTTTATTTTATTAAGTAATGTGTGTATGCAAGGTGGACCCTTGAAGAGCCAACATTCCACTGTGGATACATACTGATGTTTATGCCCTATTAGAACAGAAGGCGCTGTATATAGAAAACGTTGCTTTGAAGCAATATTTTAGAAACATGCAAACTTCTGTATATGAATTTGGAAAAGATAAAACAGGTTTTCATTGTGAAAACAAAGTCAATTGACTGTAGTTGTGTGGGTTTATTTCTGGACTCTCAATTCAATTCCATTGGTCTGTCTGTCCTTGTGCCAGTACCATACTGTTTTGGTTACTATAGCTTTCTAATATGTTTAAAAATTGAACATTGTGGGTCCTCCAATTTTTTTTTTCAAGATGTTTTTTGCTATTTGGGGCCCCTTACTATTTCATATAAGTTTGATGATGGGCTTTTATATTTCTGCAAAGAAAACTGTTAGAATTTTGATCAATTGTGTTGAATCTGTCAATCGCTTTAGGTAGAATTGATATATTAACAATATTAGTGTCTCAATGCATGCACATGGGATTCCTTCCATTTATTTATGTCCTCTTTGAATTATTCCAGCCATATTTTCTAGTTTTCTGGGTACAGATACTTTACATCCTTGGTTAGAGTAATTCCTATATATGTGATTTATTAAGTTGCTATTGCAAATGGAATTTTTTTAATATCCTCTTCCGATTGGTCATTTCTAGTGTACAGAAATACTTCTGTTTCCTGTATATAATTTTGTACCCTGCCAACTGGGTACTTTGCTGAATTTGTTTTTTAGCATGGGTATCTTTCTTGTGGATTTCTCAGGATTTTCTATATATGGGATCCTGTCATTTACATATAGGGAAAGCTTTACTTCTTTTCCAATTTGGGTGCCTTTTTTTTTCTTGCCTAATTGCTCTGGCTAGCAATTCCAGTACAATGTTGAGTAACAGTGGTGACAGTGGGCAGCCTTGTCTTGTTCCTGATCTGAGAGAGTAAGCTTTCAGTCTTTCACCATTGAGTATGATGCTAGCTGTGGGTTTTTCAAATATGCCCTTTGTCATGTTGAGGAAGTTTCCTTCTAGTCTTAGTTTTCTAAGTGTTTTTTTTCAAGAAGGGTTGCTGAATTTTGCCAAATGCCTTTACTGTGTCAATTGAGAGGATGATGGGTTTTTTCCCCTTCGTTCAATTAATGTGATGTACTACATTAATTGATTTTCTTTTGTTGCACCATCCTTGCACACCAAGGACTAACCTCACTTGATTGTATTGTATAATTCTTTTAATGTGGTGTTGGATTTGGCTTGGTGGTATTTTGTTGAGGATTTTGTATGAGTAATATTCATAAGGGATATTACTCTGTAATTTTCTCATGGCATCTTTATTGGGCATTGGTTTTTAGGTGAGGTGGACCTCATAGAATGAATTTTGAAAGTGTTCCCATTTCTTTGATTTCTGTGGAAGTTAATTCTTCTCGGATTGTTTGGTAAAATTCACCAGGAAGCCATCTGGTCCTGGTCTTTTCTTTTCTGGGGAGGTTTCTGATGACATATTCAATCTCCTTACTTGTTATTTATCTATTGAGGTCTTCTATTTCTTCTTGAGTTGGGATAGGTAGTTTCTGTGTTTCTAGGAATGTGTCCATTGCATCTAAGTTATCTAATCTGTTGGCAAAAGTTATTCTTCATATTTTCTTATAATGCTTTTGATTTCTGTGGTATCTATAGTAATGACCCCCTTTCATTTGTGATTTCAGTTATTTGCATCCTCTCTTTTTTCTTTGTCAGTCTAGCTAAAGGTTTGTCAATTTTATTGACCTTTTCAAAAAATCTTTGAATTTTTAATTCTATTTATTTTAGTTCTCTGTTTCATTTATCTCCACTCTAATCTTTGTTATATACTTCCTTCCGCTCACTTTGGGTTTAGTCTGCTCTTCTTTTCCTAGTTCCTACAGTAATGATGTTAGGTCTGTGATTTGAGACCTATCTTTTTTAATGTAGGCATTGAGAGCTATAAATGTCCTTCCCAGCACTGCCTTTGATACACCCCACAAGTTTTGGGATGTGTGTTTTTGTTTTGATTCCCCTGAAGATATTTCCTAATTTCCCTTTTGATTTCTTCTTTGATCCATTTATTGTTTAGGAGTGCATTGTTGTTAGAAAGCGGGACATTTGGCTTCCGAGCGGGGTCCTTCATGATGTGCATGAGAAGAGAGCGGATTCATACTGGGTGATGTTGAGAAGGACAAGAAGATTTTTGTTCAGAAGGGTGCCCAGGGCCACACCATGGAAAAGGGAGGCAGGCACAAGACTGGGCAAAACCTGCATGGTCTGTCAGGCTGAAGACAGGTTAGGCCCCTGGATGCTCTTACGCAGATGCCAACATGAACAAAGGCATCACTTATGAACAGGAGACACTGAGTATTTGGAGAATCCCAAGAAGTACATTCCTGGAACAAGAATGATCTCTGCTGGCATTAAGAAGAAGGCAGAAAGGGCAGACTTGATAGTGTATCTCAAAAAAGATACTAATGAGTAATAGTTGGCCACTCTGTTATTTATTACAAAATAGAAATACCTTGTGACTTTTTTACATGTACCATTTTTAATGCATTTCTTTATTGTGAACTTTATCATGTATACATAACAGTGATAACTTTCAAAGTATGATTTAACAAGTAGTTAGAGGGCAAATTTCAAAGAATGTCATGGATCACAGTTCCACAACTTCGGCTATTTCCATTATTGTAAAATATATCATACATACAGAAAGGTGTTAACTTTCGATGTACAGCTCAACAAGCAGTTATATAGGTAATTTCAAAAATTGTTAAGGATTATAGTTCCACAGTTTCAATTCTTTCCTTATTATGCAATATAAGGTATATACAGAAAGGTGAAGACCTTCAAGGCACAATTCAATGAGCAGCTATAGAGCAAATGTCAAAGAATGTTATAGGTTACTGTTCCACCATGTCATTTACCTCCTTCTAGCTATTCCAGCACCCCAGCATCTAAAAAATATATATAAAGTTTCAGTATTCATAGGCCTTTGTTAAATCTTACCTTGTTTGTTACTACCCCTTGCTCTCAATCTTTCTCCATCTTCACAGATGTCTAGGCAGTGAGCACCCTAACTTGTTCATATTGAAAGGGGGTGTTGACAGTATGGGGAAGGGAACTGCATCTGGTTGTTTTTCTTTTTCTTTTAATTAAATTCAGTTTTATTGAAATATATTCACATACCATATGATCATCCATAGTGTACAATCAACTGTTCACAGTACCATCATATAGTTATGCATTCATCACCCCAATCTATTTTTGAACATTTTCCTTACACCAGAAAGAATCAGAATCAGAATAAAAAATAAAAGTAAAAAAGAACACCCAAATCATCGTCCCCATCTCATCCTATTTTTCATTTAGTTTTTGTCCCCATTTTTCTACTCATCCATCCATATAGTAAATAAAGGGAGTGTGATCCACAAGGCTTTCACAATCACACTGTCACCACTTGTAATCTACATTGTTATACAGTCATCTTCAGGAGTCCAGACTACTGGGTTGGAGTTTGATAGTTTCAGGTATTTACTTCTAGTTATTCCAGTAGATTAAAACCTAAGAGGTGTTATCTATACAGTGCATAAGAATGTCCACCAGAGTGACCTCTTGACTCCATTTGAAATCTGTCAGCCACTGAAACTTTATTTCACTTCATTTTGCATCCCCCTTTTGGTCAAGAAGATATTCTCAATCCCATGATGCTGGGTCCAGATTCATCCCCGGGAGTCATATCCTGTGTTGTCAGGGAGATTTACACCCCTGGGAGTCAGGTCCCATGTAGTGGGGAGAGCAGTGAGTTCACCTGCTGAGGTGGCTCAGTTAGAGAGAGAGAGAAGGCCACATCTGAGCAAAAAAAGAGGTACTCAGGGGGAGACTCTTAGGCACAATTACATGCAAGTTTAGCCTCTCCTTTACACTAATGAGCTTCATAAGGGCAAGCCCCATGATAGAGGGCTCGGCACATCAAACTGCCAGCCTCAATGTTTGTGACAACATCAGCATCAGTCCAGGTGAGGAAGTCCAACACTTCTGCATTTTCCCCCAGCACCTCAGGGAAGCCCTGCAAATATATTTTTATTCTCTGCCCAACATCTACCATTTTTAAATGTTCTCATACACCAGAATTCAGATCATGAATGGCTGACAGGATATTTTTGTTGGGCAGTCCTGAGTTAAATAAGATTAGCTTATAGTTAAATGAATATGATCAAGCTTTTCAAATTTTGGTAGTAATTCTGGTTCAGCAAGTGCTATCACCATTTCCCCTTTCTAAAAGTTTAATTGGACTTCAGGCTAGGTTAAATTGGTAATGTTCAACTTTTCTTAAACCTATAAGAGATTGGTTTTATATTTAGATTTATATAAGTGGTTTTATGAATATATTTAAATACTAGGAAATCCCTTCACTATCTCATAGAACAGAGTAAGACTCACTTGGTTTCACTTGGCGTTCATCAGCCTGTTTAAAATCAGGTGCTAAAAATAAGCTAGCTTTGTCCACTTTATCTTTCTGAACTTAACAGTGTCAATCTAATTAAAATTCCCTGTATCTGACCTGTTGCCTTTTAAATAACAAAAGGCATTTTGGTGTCATTCGTGTACAATACCAAATAAAGAATGCTGAACACTTCTCATTTAAAAAAAAAGAGTGCATTGTTTCATTTCCACATATTTGTGAATATTCTAGTTCTCCCTCTGTTACTGATTTCTAACTTCATGCAATTGTGGTCAAAGAAGATACATGCTATGATTTCAATACTTTTAAATTTATTTAAACTTGTTTTTGTGACCTAACATATGGCCTGTTCTGGAGAATGATCCATGTGCACTTGAGAAGAATGTGTATTCTGCTGCTGTTTGGGTCAAGTGTTCTATCTGTCTGTTAGTGCTAGTTGTGTATATTGGGACTCTTGATGGTGCGCCATGGGTTTCATAGGCTCTGTTCACTTTTTTTCAAGTTTTTTTTTTTCTTTCTGTTCCTCTGCCTGAATCATTTCCATGTCTTGCCTTTGGGTTCACTATTCTTTTCTTTGCAGTTCCAATCTGCTATTGAAACCCTCTAGGGAATTTTTCATTTCAGTGATTGTGATCCTCACCTCCAGTGTTTTCACTTGATTCCTTTCTAATGTTTCTCTTTATTGAAATTCTCATATTGTTCATGCATTGTTTTCTTGATGTCCTCAAGTTCTTTCTCTGTGTTTTCCTTTATCTCCTTGAGCCTATTAAGGATCATTTTTTTAAAGTGTTTGTCTAGTATGTCCAAATTCTTGTATTTTTCTTTGATGGTTTCTGGATTTTATCTTGTTCCTTTGGATGGAACATCATTTCCTGTTTGTTTGTCTTGAAATTTTTTGTTGCACATTGTATATTTTAATATATTTAAATGTTAACTTTGGGACTTAGTCCCTGAGCTGTGTATTCTATAAGTTTGTATCCAGCTAGTGATATGACATAGATGTCCATGAGTGCCAGGACTAACAAAAACAAACCAACCAATGCAAAATATACCACTCAGCATTTGAGCAAATTACTCAGAAGGACTGATACACCAGTGATATCGGTGACATATTGCTTGAGGGTTCTCACCAATAAACTGCATTCCAAGATGCCAAGCAGACTGCATGTCTGCTAGGAAAAACAAAACAAACCAACTAGAATCCCGAGGTGGCCTTGGGCAGTCAAGGATATCTTCCTGTGGGAGGCAGTGCCGCAGGGTAAGCCTTGAAGATAGGAAGGCTCGGTCTGGATAGAGAAGATGAATCATGTGATTCTGTCTTTTTTCATAGCAAACAACAGAACTGATGGATCTAATCTGAGTTGTTCCATATGACCATCTGCCAAGTTCTCCAGAGCTGCCTTCCTACTCCCCAGGGACTGGCCTATGTCAGCGGCCCATACTTCCAGGGCTTCCAGGTAGCTCTGCCTCCTCACCCCCTGCTCCCCCCCAAAAAAATATATTGCCAGGCCCTGCCACGGTCCTCTACCTCATTGAGTCAAACAGAAGAAGGGGATTGCGGCACAGAGAGATCAGCAATTCACAGCTACATTTTGGAAATGTTTAATAATTCAATGCCAGAGTTGGCTCAAAGCTGTTCCCAGTTAACCCATGGGAAATCCTCTAGAAGGAAGCAGTAGTGGCATTTGCAACAGCAGCAAATGCTGCTCTGAGCGGGCTGTGGACTGGCGCTGGGTTGGAGACTTTGAATTATATAATGTCATTTAACCCTCCTAACAGTGACTCCCAGGAAGGTACTACTATGAGAGAGAGGTTAAGTGACATGTCTAGTGTCATACACCTATCAAGAGGGAGCTGGGATTTTAACTCTGGCTGTTTCACACAATGTCAAAGTCCAGGAGTTGGGGGGATGGGGGCAAGGAGCAGCAACAATCCTGGAGGGACCAGACATTCTTTGCCCCTTCATATAAGTTGAGCCAGAAGCAAGTTTCCACCTCGTTCTAATGTGGCATCCTGAATGGCAGAGGCCATACAACTAAAGAGCATATTTCCCAGACTCCCTTGCAGCTAGGGTTCTGAGAGCACTTGAGTGAGATCTGGAAGCCGGTGAGGCAGAGCTCAGCTTCCAGCCACCTTTGGCTGATTCTGCCAGCAACAAGGCTGTGGGGACACTGTGTGTGTGTCAGCCAGTATGCCCTGTGCTGAGGTTCCAGCTTTGGGAGGCATTGCAGTGGTAACTTCCTTCTCCTTGGGTAGGAACTATAGCACCACTTCCTTGAACTTGACAGTGGGAGTGAAAGCAGCTCCCTGGGATTAGGCACCATCTCTGGACAGGTCATCACATTTGGGGATGTGGGTATGTCACATATAGTTCTCACACCCTCCTCCCTGCAAGGTGGCTGGTTTCCTCACAGAGTGATGCCCAGAGGGGCACAGCTGGTGAGCAGTGGACACCAGAGATGAACCCAGACTTGATGGCCCCACATTGCCTCTCCATGGGGCATACCGGGGGCTCAGGGAGCCTGTGCAGAGATGCAGGCTCCTTGGCACAAGAGAACTCATGGCTTCATCCCTCCCTAAGCCAATATCAAATGGGGACCCCCAACTCACTGCCCTCTGACATTGCAGATTCCTGACTGGAAGTCAGGGTCCCGCCTCTGACCACTGGTTATGTCTCAATCTCTGCCCCAGTCCAGCCTCCTATTGATTCATCTGGCAGGCCCTGCTGTTCGAGTCACAGCCATCAGGCCGAGGGAGACTGGCCCTTCCTGGGAGAGGGTACAGAGCATGGTGGGACTCTACCCACCAGGCCTAAGGAAACTATTACACTTGCACTTCATTTGGAGTTGAGACAACTGCTGCTGTGGGCTGAAGACACACCAACTGATTACCAGAAACACATGTGTGTGAGAGGAATCACTCATTAGCAGGAGTTGCAACTCCTGTTCATTGAATGCAGACATCCAGGCAGCTGTTGGTGGGTGCACTCCATCTTCTTGCCTTTTGGAGTTGGGGTTGCTGCCCAGAAGTCATTGCTTAGGAAAATGAGTCTCCAGGGTGGGGCTAAGGGACTCAGGTCACTCCTTTCTCAACTTTGCTTTCCTTCTCTGTAATGGGGGCAATAGAACCCATCTCATAGGGCCAGCTGAGTTCACCAACAGTAAGTCAACAAACACTCAGTGAGCACCCACTGAGAGCAAGATGCTGGGTCTGAAGATGCCAGCAGGAAGTCTTGCACAAAAGGCTTGCCTAATGTGCTGTTTCGAAAGAAGTGGAATTTTCTAACATTCACTAGCTATTAGGGAGATGCAAATTAAGACCCCAAAGAAATATCCTCTCACACCAATAAAAATGGCTGCCATCAAACAAACAGGAAATTCCAAATGCTAGAGAGGATGCAGAGAAATTGGAATTCTTATTTATTGCTGGCGGGACTGTATAATGGTACAGCCAGTCTGGAAGACAGTTTGGGGGTTTCTCAGAAAACTAGACATTAAATTACTCTATGATCTAGCAATTCCTCTTCTCGGTATATACCCAGAAGATTGAAAGCAGTGACACAAACAGACATTTAATACTGGTCTTCATGGCAGCATTATTCATAATTGCCAAGAGTTGAAAACAATCCAAGTGTCCTTCAGCAGACCAGATGATAAACAAAATGTGGTGTATATAAATGATGGATTACTAACAGGGTCCTGAAACGTATGGCAACATGGATGAAACCTGAAGACATAATTCTGACTGAAACAAGTCAGACACGAAAGTAAATGTATTGTATGTTACCATTTCTATGAACTCTCTGAATAATGTAAAATCAATGTCTTATTAATATAGAATATTAGGCAGCTAATGATAGCAGCTTGTGATGGGGGATGATAAACTAATATGTTCAAATACATTAATGATGGTGAATTCAAATGTATGATAATGGATAGGGGTGACGATTGTTTGTTAATTAGATTATAAGTACCAGAGCTGTACTAAAGGCAAATAGGATTGAAAGGGGTCATTTAAAGGCATGTTTCCCACAGATCAGCATCACAAATACAGATAGGGGCTTGCATGATATACTTCTAAGGTATGACACTAGCGAGTTGACAACAGAAGGGTATATAGGAAAAATCTACATATTGCATACTAGGGACTATACTTAATAGGAATACCATATTAGCATTACACAATTACTAGGGACAAATAAAATGAGCACTGACAAGAGCTACAAGATGTTTTTGTTCATAGGATTGTTTAAAATGGAGAGTGATGAGAATTGTACCATTAAGCAATGATGTGAGATGTGGATGGATGATCGTGGACATAACATATGCTCTGTGCATTTAGGAACCCCCTACTTTATAAGTAAAGCCCTCGACATTGAGGCTTGCTCAGATGAAACTTATGGTTGTAAAGGGAAGGCTCAGCCAACCTATAACTATGCCTAGGAGTTACCTCCAGAGAACCTCTTTTGATGCTCAAATGTGGACTTTCTCTCTCTAAGCCTAATTCTGCAAGTAAATTCATCACCCTCCCCTCAAAGTGGGACAGGACCCTCAAGATGAATGAGCATCCCTGGTGATGTGGGACATAGATTCTGGGAATGAGCCTGTCCCTGGCATTGAGAGATCGAGAATGCCTTTTTGACCAAAAGGGGGAAAAGAAAGGCAACAAAATAAGGTTGTAGTGGCTAAGAGAGTTCAAATAGAGTTAAGAGGCTGTCCTGCAGGTTACCCCTAAGCAAGCTTCACCAAGATATGCCAAATGGCCAATAGTATGATAAGCCCAACTCAACAATAGTCCCGAAAACCTTAAAGAATATCCGGATCCCTATCTGGGACTCTATGAAAGTTTCACTCACTTAGTTTACTCCTCAGAAACTTAAATCCTTCAGAGAGCTCCTATGTGAGCTAAGTCCCAAAACCCAGAGGCAATAGCCTCCTCTTTGCTCATAAAGTTGACACCCCTTTTCAATATGAACAGGTTAGGGTGGTCACTGTCTAGACATCCCTGGAGATCAGGAAAGTGATTAAATGAGAGGAAGGGGTAGCAACAGACAAGATGGGATTTAACAAAGGATTATGAACACTGAATCTTTATATAATTTTCCTTTTCTTAGTTGCTAGGGTATTAGAATAGCTAGAAGGAAAGAATTGAAATGGTGGAACTGTAACCCATAGCATCCTTTGAAATTCCTTCTATAGCCACTTGTTAAATTGTAATTTGAAAATACACATTTTGTGTATTTGTTGTCTTTCACAATAAGGAAATAACTGAAACTTTGGTACTATAACTCATAACAGCTTTGGAAATTTCCTATATATCTGCTTGTTAAATCACACTTTGAAAGATATTACCTTTTTGTACACATTATATTATAATAAGGAAATAACAGAAGCTGTGGAACTGTAACCTATCATATTCTTTGAAATTTGCTAACTACTTTTTAAATTGCACTTGGAAGTTTATCCCTTCAATGTATATGTTTTATTCTTAAAAAAAAAATAAAAAATAAAAAAAAAAGCTGTGGTTCCCATTTCTATACTGAGACACACAAAATCCAAGCCATGACTGTTACCAATATGTAAACACATTTGACATAGAAATAAAGCCTATTGAACTATAATTTCAGCCATTCCCCATTTCCCATCATGTTCTTGAATGCCTTGCTGAAATCCAAACATACTATATCTACAACCAGCTCTTGATCTATCACCACATTGACTCCATTAAGTCAAAAGAGAAAATGAAAGAAGGTGCCCAGAACTGCATCCAGCCCTCCACGTGGGGTCTGCCAGCGCTGGGATGGGCAGGACTTCTGCCTTCCTTGTCCTGGACACTGCCCTGTAAATTCCACCTCAGCTCACATTAACCTTTGAGTGGTCAGAGCCCAGAACTACCACAAAGTGAACTTTGGACCAAGTCACAGGCACAGATTTTTGTGGATATTTGAATACTGGTGTGATGGAAGGGTTAGTGCGACAATTCACGACTTGCTGGCATCTTGTTTCCTCACCCCACTCCAGGAGAGGCAAGTATTGAGCTTCAAAGGCCCCTGGGTGGGATTCTGTGCAAAGGTCCTGCAATGGGAGGGAAGGAGGGAAGTGCTCTGAGTAGACCAAGGTAGACAATGGAGAGAATGGACACCCCTCAGCCTGGAGTGGAGATGGGGCTGGGGTGGCAGGGATGGGTGCCCTGCAGGATGCCACATCTGTGAACAGCAGGGAGGGCTGCTATCAGGGGAACTTTGAACTCTCCCAGGGCAGCAGGGCCAGAGCCCAGCATCCAGTAGCAGAGAAGTGACCATAGAAATGGAGAATGAGTGGAGCAAGCGCCCAGCCACACCATGGCTCCTGGATGATCTGAGACGGAGGGTAAGGAGCTCCCAAGATGACTGAGATTCAATTTCCAGCCACCCACTGGGGAGCAGAATAAATCTGACTTTGAGAACTAAAGGCATGTGATGTTGAATGCCAGAATCATGGATAAAATTCATTCCCACCCCATCTACTGCAGTCTCTGTGGCCATCCTCCTCCCCGCTGTTATACAGTTGATGTGGGGGATCTGAGGATGTTACTTTACATTTATTCATACTGACTCCTTCCTTTAACTCATCAAAGCAGCCTTTTGATGTATGAGGATCTTAATTGTCATTTTATAACCTCTTCTCTGAAGTTCATGAAACCTGTAATTCTGGCCACCACACCATCAGAGGCCTCATTTCAGTCACTGATTCGTGGTGAACACTGCCAAGCCGAGTGTGGGGTTCTTGCTTCCGGAGCCTTCCTTCCCAGTTGACTCTGACACTGCCAAGCAGTTCGCTCTCTCTGGCAGCTCGTTCAGCCTCTTAGAAATTCATCTAACTATTCTATTTCCCATTCCACATCTCTCGGCCTTGTTCATAGGATATATTGTCAAATGCCTAGCTGAAACCCAAATGGACTTGTTCTACAACATGTTCTCAGTCTATCAGCACAGCGACCCTATCAAGAGAAAGGAAAAATGAAAGGAGAGGACAGAAAGAAACAAGGTTCACCTGGGCTGACTGGCTCTTGGCGAGTCTACGCCAGCTCTAAGAGGTCCCGACCACCTTTTCTAAGGGCTCTTCAAATCTGGTCTAGAAGACATAAATCTAACCTTATGCAAATTCCATATCCTGGTCCCCCAGAGGTTTATGAGAGTTTACAATCAGACAAGAGAAGCAGGAGGAAAGCAAAGAAGAACTGGAAGCCGGACCACTGAAGAATTTTCATTCCTTTTATTTACTGTTTTATTAACAAGTCTAAAGAAAAGGTTCACTGCATCAGAGGATGTAATACCAATTGTGGTGATCTGTGTATAAAACCTGGCACCAACTCTGGCCTTTTGGAAATGTGTATATAAATAAATGTACATTAAAATCTGCACCAGAACCGAGCAGCGGCTGAACAGGCAAGTCTGTCTGTGGACTCAGGGTGCCCTCGGTCCTACAGGCTCAGGGGTAAGCCCTGCTTGAGCTGGAACCAGGAGAGCTTGTATTTGCAGGTGGGACCCTGTGAGCACTGAAATGCCACAAGCATGTCATAAAACAAAAATGGTGCTGGGAGGAAGGGCAGGGGAGAGAAGGGTCCTCTCCCTTCCCTACTCCTTGACACTGACTGCTACTGAAAGATCCTGGGTCTCTGGTTGGTAGACAACACACCTGAAACTTACAAGAACTTCTCCAATTTCCAAATATGTGTTTTCCAAGTAAGCTGACCAAATCTCAAGTAGCCAAATCATAATTATTCTGATTTGAAGGATTAACAACTAGCTCTGATGTCATTTTCCACAGGCCAAGACCTTGAAACACCTACCAGAATGGCTATAACCTCCCGGAAAGAATGCCGATGGTGCTCGCAACCTAGTCCAGCCTGGGATCCAGTGCGACTGGGCAGTTCCAGCCCAGAAATCAGGCTTCCCGGGCAGTGACAGGAAAACCAGCGATGATCAATGCTGGACGTCCCCCTGTGCGTAGTGTGACCTCACCAAAGCCCTCAGTCTCAGTCTCTCTGCACAGGCAGCAGAAGCCACCAGGAAAGGCAGAGTCAATATCATACATTCGTCTTCAAGGATGAAAACAAAGCTCCTCCCAGGCCAGGCCTGCTGTTCAGGCTGAACGGGGCTCAGGGCCATGTGTCCGGTGGCTTATACGTTCATCAGGGGAGCGGATGTCCCTGGTCTGCCATCTTGCGGCTGTGGAAAGTGACAATCACACAACTCAGCCCCAGGGTCTGGCTCCACTATGGGGGTCAAACAAATGGGGACATGACAAAAATAGAGGGTTGAGGCAGGGGAGCATTAGGAGAGGTGAGCAGGAGGAAAAAGCCACGTGGGCTTTGAATAGCCCAAGAGGGTGATGGTGCTTCTATAATCCTGGGGTTCCCAACAGTTACTGAAAGGGCTGGGAGTCCTTGCTGTCATTCTAGTGGATTCTACAAAGGGAAAACAATTTCTATCCAAAACCAGAGTGATTTTCTTGGCTGCCTCCAGGGTGTGTTTTTTTAATTTTCCTTCCTAGTCCCAGGCTTGACTGTCTTGCTGCAGGGGGATCTGACACTTTTCCTTAACTGTGGCAATAAGTGAGAGGCAAGATGAAGGACAAGAGCTTCTGAATGGCACTTGAAGCATAAAGCTGGGAGCCACTCTAGGCTGTTATGAGGGACTGTCTCTCTCAAGCAACATGTTTTAGGACCTGGGTGCCAAGAGTAAGAGACAGGTGCCCCCGTGTTATTGGGGCCTGGCACCCATCACAACACACACTATAAGGTCCAGATAACAGAAGGACACTTCCCCTAGCTACTCTGGCTCCTTCAGGATAAGGGGCTGAGAGGGCAGCTCCTTCACAAAGTCTTAGGACATTTTGTGTGGAAGAGGAGGGGGAAAATCTCTGCCCATTTTGAAGCGAACTGACAACACCCTTTAGTGGAAATTATAAATAAAAAAGGACTGTGCATCCAATTCACCTTCTTCCAATACAGAGTGGTTTCAAGATTCCCCATAAAATGGAAAACATTTTAAAGCAGACATCTTTAAAACCAGAATGCTAAAAAACACGTGGGTTCACATTCCATCCTTAGAAACCTTACTCAAAGCACATTCCCTTCTTTGGAACTCTGACTTCAACACCTCCCAAGAAGGGAGGCACATTGTGGAGGGAGCTACTTGTCCCCTCAAAGCTTGGGCAGACTGCCTGCTGGGCCAGGATGATGCCAAAGACATAGAGAATTCCCAGGAGGAGGTTGAACTTGGCAGTCCTCAGGGGCAGTTTGCGGAAAGTCTGGCTTCGGAACTGTCTCTCAAGGGAAAAGGCCATGGGAATGGTGAGCAGAGGGAGCACCAGGCTGATGCTGCAGCGCGTGGCCAGGATGCTGGAGATCAGGTAGGGCAGGAAGAGCAGCGTGTTGTAGAGCACGTGGGAGAGGGTGGGCCCGATGAGGATGGCGAGCGTGACGATGCCAGCCTCCTGGTCAACTCCATGTCCCTGGTATTGTTGGAATGGAGGATGGCCTCGGTGCTAAGGGCCAGGGGTACGGCGTAGAGGAGCGGGAAGACCGCCAGGGACCCCACCTGGACAGCGTAGGCAAACATCACAGCCAGGGGGCCAAAGGTGATGAGGATGACAAGGTCTCCCAGAGCCACATACTTGAAGCCAATTCCTACAGCCAGAAAACCAGAGAACTGCGGTGAGACTATGGGCTGGAAGCGTAAGGACTGTTCCTCAGTGAAACGGCAGGCCCCCATGGTCCGGAAACAGCAAATTCAAGACTGTGGGTTCGGGAAGTCACTCAGCTCCCTGCCCCACAGAGGGAAGCCTGGTTGACTGCCTGCCCCACCAGGTGTCCAGCTCTGTCTCCACTACCTGCCTTCTGGAAGCTTATGGTCTGTGGTATGGCTGTTCTGACTCGCTGGGGCCAATAGTTAAATTTTTCAGAATTTTGTGAGCCAGTCCATTAAACACAGCTATTAATAAAAAGTAATTTATGCAAACCTCCAATTAAATAAACAATAAAGGTAACAAATACTCAAAACCCATTACTTCCTAATTATTTCGCTAATTTTTTTTTTTTTTTTTTTTTACCACTTATACTCTTCAGGTTCTTTACATCCATTGTAACCATATGATGGAAACACTTATAAGGATGTGCTACTGCACATCTTTTCTCTCCTATTCATCCAGTGACATCCATCAGTGGCTTGAAATCTGCCATGGTGGGAATACTTACCACCACACAAATCAGCAAATGCTTGATAAATGTTTTGTTGATTATATAGATTTAAGAAAGTGGTGGAGAAAATGTAAATAATGTCTGTTAAACTTACAGGTATCAATTCTGTAGTAATTACATAATGAAAACCACTGTGTTAGTTTCCCATCTGTTAAAACAAATTGGCTCCACATTGCATAGGCTAGAAGGCTTGCTTCTTCCTGGGTTGGTACTTTCAGACTGGCAGGCAATCTTTGGGGTTCCTTGGCTTTTCTGTTGCATGGCAGTGCACAGGGTAGCCTTGTCTTCTGGGTACTGATGACTTCCAGCTTCTGGCTGCTTACGGTGGCCTCTTGTTCTGTGTGCAATTTCTTTATAAGGGCGTCAGCCCTGTTTGATGAAGGCCCACCCTCATCCAGTCTGGGCACACCTTAGCTAAGAACATCTCCAGAGGTCCTGTTTACAAATAGGTTCACACCCACAGGACCAGGGGCTGGGACCTGAACACGGCTTGTGTGGGGGATAGGATTCAATCCCCAACAACCACCAAAAATTTGAGGAAATAGTCTTCCAGTATTGGAAGGCTGTTATCTGATTCAGCAAAAAATTACTCATGTCACTGACAAAGGAGTGAAGGTCCAATATATTTCCTGATTGTTTCACATTCTTCTTGTTAACATAAAAGGAAACATTGACCAACATTCATGTCAGAGCTACACTCATTCATCAAATTCAGCCATAAGTAGGCTACAGTATATCAAGGAAATCCATCTGTGGGAATCAATTGGCTATATGGAATTTACAATAGAGAGTTCTGTATATTTTATTATTTTCAAATTATGCATGTTTTTTATATCAGTAAAATTTATAATACACATAATGTATATGCACCAGGACAGATTACATAATTTGCAGCACCCAGTGTTCAAAAGGTGAGGCCCCTTGTTAAAAATCATTAAGAATTTCAAGTCAGTGCATTATGACATCACAGGTCCTATGCCCACGAAGCTGGCTTTATAGATGCATACATCGCCCCCACCCCCACGAACCCTCACACAGACACAAACACATACACACACATACCAAAAACCAAAAAAACAAGTGTTAAACATTTACAAGTTCTCCTCTGACAAATCTTAGTGTCTGATGCAGTGCACTGCTGCATCAGACAAGGGAAAGAAGCTGATATATTCAAATCCTGTCTCCGTCACTTATGAACTCTATGACTCAATCTCTCTATATTTCAGACTACTAATGTATAAAGTAGGAACATAGTCATGTTCAGGGATAACAATCCAGCATTTGTGAACTGCTAACATGACCAGATACTGTTGTAGGCAGTTTTCAGGTATTATCTCTAACCCCGATGACACTGTCTACAGAGGTAGGAAATATAATCATCCCTATTTTACAGACAAAGAAGTAGGCACTTAGGGAGTATTTGTGCCTAGCTTCAAATAGTAGGTTTTGGAGCCAAGTTGCAGATTCAGTTTGACTCCAAGCCCCTTTCAACCACTGTCCTATAATGCCTACATCTTAAGTGCTCAATAAATATTAGTTATTATTTTACATAATATATGAGAAAGTTCCTTGTAAACTGAGCAGAAATCTACAAATGTGCAAATACTGTTACTATAAAACCATCTTTGTTAATTAAAAAACAGACTTGTCACATCTTAAGAGTGGCAAAAATCTCAAATAGTGCTGGTGGGAGTGACAATTTGTACAAATCTGGCAATATCCATCGAAATTACACATGCATGTACCCTGTGACCCTGCAATCACATTTCTGAGAATTTATCTTGGTACACCTGCTCAGGAAGAAAATGATATATGTACAAGGGCATTCACTGCAGCTTCATTTGTAAGAGCAAAAAATTGGAACAACAGAAACATCTATCAATAGAAGACTGAGAAAATAAATCATGGTACATTCATGTAATAGAATAGTATGTGGCTAAAAACAAACAGGGAAGCTTTCTGTATACTGACATGGTAAGACTTCCATGATATAAAGTGCAGAACAATGTATATAGTGTAAGAAAGGAGTAAAATAAAAAATATATTCATTCTGGCTTGTATTTGTATAAAGATACTCTAGAAAGATACACAAGAAATTGCGAGAATAAATAGTAAAGGGACAGGAGTGAGTGAATGACTTTTCATGATACATTTGACTTTTGTTTATTTTGATATTTGAACAGTGAATATCTTTTTTACTTAAAATGTTTTATTGTGATATATATATTATATATATAACAAAATCTGCCATTTTGGGCATTTTTAAGCATGCAATTCAGTGACATTCGTTATCTACAATGTTGTCTCACCATCACTACCATCCATGAGCAAAACTTTTTCATCACCCCAAACAGAAACTCTGCACCTATTAAGCATTAACTCCCACTTCCCCCACAAGCAGCCCCTGGTAACCTTTAATCTACTTTCTGTCTCCATGAATTTTATTCTTGATACAGATATTTGCTTATCTCATATAAGATATTTCAGTAAGTGAAAGCATACGATATTTGTGTCTGGCTATTTCACTTAGCATAATGTTTTCAAAGTTCATCCATCTCATAGCATGTATCACAAATTCTTTCCTTTTGATGGCAGAATAATATCCCATTGCATGCATACACAGAGACTATATTACCTACTCGGAAATGTTTAATGATTAAAAATGTAGTCAAATTCCATTTTTACTGCTGAATTTTGAAAGGATCTTTAAACGATAAAGCTGCTTTGACATTACGAGTAGCTCATTTAATTAGAAAGTGGTTATGATTTCTCCAGAATGATCTTGTGAGCGCAAAAATATTTGAACGCTGAGAAAACTCTAACTCTAAAAATACTTTCAAACGCAAATTAAATTTAACAAAAGAGAATTCGCGGGGACAAAAGTAGAGCCAGCCGAAGATACCCAGTGAGATTGCTGCGCTCGGATTTCTCCCAGCCGCGGTCTCGAACCTTTATCTACCGCAGCTCCCTCTGGTCCTGCAGAACCGAAGAAAACTGATTCAGCGCCGCCGCATCCCCAATGCAGAGGGGAATTTTAGCAGTGACACAGGATGTGTGAGTGAGAAGGCCTGAAGTCGACCCGCGTGGACCGCAGACTCCTTTCGCCTGCCAATGGCCGCCTGGTTTGTCTATTTGAACAGTCCCCGCCCCTGGAGAAGCCGGGTCCTGAGGCTTCATTTCTCCTTCATTACTATTGGACAGTGTTCCAGCCTATCTTCTTCTTCCACCTGTCGATTGGTCTTCAGGGCTGGGAGCTCACCCACCCACCCCCCACCCGCCCGGCTTAGAGGACCGCGGGGAAGGCGGGTGGCGGGTTCGGGGCGTGAAGCGGCGGGAGTGGCGCTGGCGGCGGCAACTGAGGCCGTGGCCGAAGCCGTGCGGTGAGTCTGGGGCCCGGCACCGACCCCTTCAGGGCCGCAGAATGTCCGGACCCACGGCCAGCCTGGTCCGTGTGGGGTCCCGGGAAGCCGCCTGTCGGGGACGCAGGAACCCCTTAGTACCGGCGACTCGCCTCTGGGCGCCCCCTGGGCCCTTGACCGCCCCCGGCGGGGCAGCGCCCACCTCCCGCGCGACCCCCAGCGCCCTCTGTCCCGCTGTGACTCCCAGGCGCCCGCCAGGCCTGCCGTCAACCCCGGTCCCGCTGAGGCGTCTGCGGGGCTCCTTGCCCTGTCACAGGCTCCCCTGCGGAGCCACCTACAAATCCGGGACCCTCCGCCTCGGAGAGGACGCCCTCAGTGTCAGCCGCTTGTCCCCACCCTGGGGTCTTCTCAGGGACTCGGACCCGGAGCTGAGCTCGGTTCCTCCTGGGGTTTCATCCCCTCTGCCTTTACCCCCTGCATCCCTAGTTTCATCCACCCAACTTTGACGGGCTTCTTTAAGCCCACACCAAGACCCTTGGGACATTTGACTTCAAGTAGTTTAACAATTCCGCCTGGAGCCGACGGACTGTGGGCCTTAGACCTTATAAAGAAACACTGGTCCTTTCCTGAGAATGGGAAATCTTTGCCAACCACCACTGCCACATGGGCGCGCGCACACATACTGTGCCGTACTTTCTCTGGAGGGATCCTTGGGGTTTCTTTCCTATAAAAGTTGGCGTTTCCTTCTGCAGTCTTCTTGGCACTGGAGTATTTGAAAGCTTTCCTATGCAATTATTCTCTTTTTTTTACCCCTCGTGTCACAAATGGGCTCAAAAATAAGACTTTTGAGTAATTGGTTTTATAGCATAATCTGGACATAACAAGATAGGTATATGTGTTATTCCCAAAGCAGTCTGTACTGAGTCCCACTGTGGCCCCTCTGTTTGGTTGCCTGATCATTTGTCTGTATTTGCCACTGGATAGTAGGCCCATTGAGGGAAGGGGCAGTAAATAATTAAGGAATGAATGAATGATCTCAAGAATTAATCACTCTTTTAGCTTACATCTGAAAGGCTGGTGTTCCATAGAACTGAACTGTCCTGTACAATAGCCACCAGCCACAGGTGACTTCTGAAATCTTGAAATAGGCTAGTAAAAATTAAGATCACTGTAAGTGTAAAATCCGGCTAGAATTTGAAGACTTACTACAGAAAAGAATGGAAAACATATCAATTATTTTTTATAATGATAAATTGTTGAAGTGAAATTTGGGGTATATTGAGTTAAATAAAATGTATTAATAAAATTAATTTCATTGGTTTCTTTTCACATTTTTTAAATATGCTGCTAGGAAATTTATAATTACATTTGTGAATCATATTATCTTTCTGTTGCACAATGCTGCTATAGAATAATAATCTCTCACTTTAGATTAAACTCCTTGAGGAAAGGGGCAGTCAGTCATTTTTTATTCTCTCCCATCCTCCCGACCTCTAGTACCTGGCACTGTGCCAAGTATTTGGTGGTACTAGTAAAAGTACCTAACACTAGTGGAGAACTCACTGTGTTTGGCACTGTTTTAAGAACTTTTTTTTTTTTTTTAACATATTAACTAACCTGATCTTCACATCAACCATATGAGTTAAGTACTATTAGCCTCATATTGTGGTTGAAGAAACAGATGCAGAAATTTTAAGTGTTTTCCTCAAGGTATATAACTTTGGAACTGGATTCAAATCCAAGTAGTCTGGCTCCACAGCCCACACTTTGATTCACTTGCTATGCTCCTTCGTTTAAACATCAATCACTGTTAAGTGAATGTTTTCTAGGTTTTCTGCAGTTTCCTCAGTGAAGTCTCCCAATCTTCTTAAACTCCCCAACCTGACCTGGGTATGGTGGAGATCTCTGTTGTGGAACCAGGGCCAGTAAATTCATTGCCATAGTTCATTCTTCAGAAAACTAAAGGAGTCTTACTTCCAAAGAACCTCAGGGCAAGATGCTTGGAACCAGTCCTGCTGCCACCACAGCTACCACCACATCCAGCAATGTGAGCATTTTGCAGCAGTTTGCCAGTGGCCTGAAGAGCCAGAATGAGGAGACCAGGGCTAAAGCTGCCAAGGAGCTCCAACCCTCTGTCACCATGGAGCTCTGAGAGGTTGGAGACTTCTGTGATTAGGGGCAAGTGAGCCTGGGGTGTTTGGGCTAAACTGCCATCACTGTTTTAGATTCCTTTTGATAGCTAAGGAGGATTTGGAAAATGCCAAGATTCTGTTTTGGAAAAACTACCAACTTTGAAAGTCCATAGAGTGTGCAGGTTCCTTTGCAGTGGTTGCACATTTCTGTGGCATTTCTTGTCTTTGTGGTAACATTTTTGGAGTCAGAGTAGAGGCTGTTTCTTTTAATTTCTTCTTTTTCCCACCACATAGCAGACCCTCACTTCTTTCCTCCTGATTACAGTGGTTGGGATGGGTTGAGGAAGTTGATAGTCTGGGGCTGTCTAAGTAGAGACTTTACGTGAAGTCAAGGACAATGTCCTTGTACCCCAAGCACTAGGTAAAACCTAGGACAGGATGTTTCCTACCATAAAGTAGATACTTAGTAAAGATTTGTTAAATGATTGGATCAATTATGAGTTCCGTTGTTGCAGTTTAAAGTTGTAGAAATGGGCAGTAGCTTTGTCTTCTTTGCCTTGAACTGTACCTGCCGACAACCTCTCAGGTCCTACTCTTTGGAAGAGCTCACCCCTTACCAGGGAGACATTAGAAATAGTTCTTCTGCAAATGAGTCAGGAGGAGTCTACTCGCTTCTGTGATCAGCTGAACCATCCCATTTTGAATTGGTCTCCAGCTCAGACAACAATGAGAGGAAAGGTGGCATCTTGGCCATAGGTAAGCATGGAGCCTCTGGGAACAGTCACGACCAGGAATAAAGGTCTCCTCGTCTGTGTCTACTGCACCCTGTGCCTGCCACTTAATACATGCTAGTTCCTATTTGTTTAATGAACATTACGGAACCATGTGACTTTCAGTGCTCTTATGGTATATGTGTCTTCATTCTAGCAACAGTCCTGAGACATAGGCAAAGCAGGTATTTTCAGATCTGAAAACTGAGTCTCAGGACTGTTAAGTCGCTTTTCTAGGACAAGACAATTTGCCAGAACTGGGCTTAGTAGCCAGCTTCCTTTCCACTCCTCCATGTTGCTTTTCACGGACTCTCGTTTCTTTGTAGAGCAGGGTTTAGCAGAGTGAGGCTCTCAAATGGAGAGCTATCAGAATGGCTCTCTTTGTGAAGTTAGGGGCATAGTTAATCAAGGTAGGTAATTTTCAACTTCCAAGGACAGCTAGTCCATTCTGTGACCTAGTTTGTATTCCTATTTTATTGGGAAAATAAATTATACTAAAATGAGGCCTCTTTGTTTCATGAAAGTAGTTCTGACACAGACATCAAATCTGTTGGTTAAAATGAAAATTTGCTGCTTCTTTACTATGTGGAAATTGAAGTCTGTACTCAAAGGAAAATGAAAGTATAACTCACCAACTTTCATTTCTAGGCAGTGTGCTTTTCTGGAGATCATGTGCCCCATCCTCACCTTTGCCTTCCTCTCTTTTCTAACCAGCCTCCTAGGAGTGGAAGGAGGGAATGCCACCCGAATCGGCAGGTTCACTAACTACCTTTGGAACTTCTTCCTCTCCAATGACCCTGTTGTCATGGAAATGACATCCAAGGCTATTGGCCACCTCACCATGGCAGGGGACACTTTCACTGCTGAGTAGGTGAAGTGTGAGGTGAAGCAAGCCCTGGAGTGGCTGGGTGCTGACCACAACGAGGGCCGGAGACATGCAGCCGTGAGTGCCTGCAAGGAAGGGGTACAGCTAGGCCTGGGGACCAATGTAGAGATGTTGGGGTCCCTCATGCATGTGCTTAGGTCCCTGAAAGGCAAAGAATGGGAAGGGGCACTTCAGGCAAAGGCACTGTGTTTCTTGGTGGATTTAGGTTCTGTTGTGAATCCAGGTCTCTCTTTTAACCTGAGCTTAGTACCTTAAGAGGAAACTTATAAGTTCTCTTCTTTATTGTCATTTGAGAGGCAGCCTTAAATTCAGTGCTTATTCTGACCTCTAGTTTTCTGAACTCAAAATTGCCTCCGAAGCAGAAGGTACCCTCAGCCGTAGGGGAGAGAAATCACAAACCAAATTGTTTACAAATCCCCAGAACACTGTATCTTTTTTTTTTTAAGTTTTTTACTTGAGATGGTTCACATGCTATACAATTATCCAAAGAACAAAGTGTACAGTTGCCCATGGTACCATCATGCAGTGTGCACACATCACCACAATTATTTTTTTTTAATTCTTAGAACATTTTCATTACTCCAGAAAATAAATAAAGACAATAAAAAAGGAAACTCAAATCCTCCCATACCCCTAACTACCCCCATATCCATTATTGGCTCATAGTATTAGTATAGTACATTTGTTACTGTTGATGAAAGAATGTTAAAGTACTACTAACTATAGTACATAGTTTGCAATAGGTATACTTTTTCCCTATATGCCCTGCTGTTATTACCTTCTAGTTATAGTGTCACACATTTGTTCTAGTTCATGAGAGGGATTTCTAGTATTTGTATAGTTAATCACGGACATTGCCCACCACAGGATTCACCATTTTATACATTCCCATCTTTAACTTCCAACTTTCCTTCTGGTGACATACGTGACTCTGAGCTTCCCCTTTCCACCACATTCACACACCATTCAACACTGTTGGTTATTCTCGCAGCGTGCTACCGTCACCTCTGTCCATTTCTAAACACTTAAGTTCAACTTAGTTGAACATTCTGCTCATAATAACCAACCACTCCCCATTATTTAGCCTTGTTTTGTATCCTGGTAACTGGTATTTCATGTCTATAAGTTTACATTTTATAATTAGTTCATATCAGTGAGACACTGCAATATTTGTCTTATGTGTCTGACTTATTTCACTCAATATAGTGTCCTCAAGTCTTCTTCATCAATCCATTTTTTTTAAGATGGTTCTGCTTACCCACCATACATTCTGTCCTAAGTAAATGATAGATGGTTCCCTGTATAGTCATGTATTTATGTATTCACCACCATCACCACCATAAGGACCTCTCCACTGCTTCCACAAAGAAAGAGGAAGAGTCAAAGAAAGTAGAGAGACAAAAGAAAGAGAAAAAAAATGAAAAAAAAAAAATAAACGACAGCTCGGAAGCACCAAAAGGAAAGATAGCATTAAGCTAAAGTAGAATAAAGAGTCAGACAATATCACCAATGCTAAGAGTCTATACCCCTCCCTTATGTCTCTCTCTTATAGGCATTTAGCTTTGATATATTGCATTTGTTACATTAAAGGAAGCATAATACAATGTTTCTGTTATAGTCTCTAGTTTGCATTCATTATATTTTTCCCCCAATACCACCTTATTTTTTAACACCTTGCAAGGTTGACATTCATTTGTTCTCCCTCATGTAAAAACATATTTGTACATTTTATCACAATTTTTGAGCACTGTAGGTTTCATTGCGTTATACAATCACAGTCTTTATCTTTCCTTGTTCCTTCTGGTGTCTGACATGCTCCAAACCTTCCTCTTTCAACCATACTCACAGTCATCTTTGTTCAGTGTACGTACATTGCTGTACTACCATCACCCAAAATTGTGCTCCAAACCTCTCACTCCTCTCTTTTCCTATCTGTCTGTCGTGCTCCGTGCAGTATTTTCTGTAGGACAGGTATCTTGTTCACAAACTCTCTCACTGTCTGTTTGTCAGAGAATATTTTAAACTCTTCCTCATATTTGAAGGACAGTTTTGCCAGATATAGGATTCTTGATTGGTGGTTTTACTCTTTTAGTGTCTTAAATATATCACACTATTTCTTCTTGCCTCCATGGTTTCTACTGAGAAATCTGCACATAATTTATCAGGCTTCCTTTGAATGTGATGGATTGCTTTTCTCTTGCTGCTTTCAGGATTCTCTCTTTGTCTCTGACGTTTGATAATCTGATTATTAAGTGTCTTGGCATAGGCCTATTCAGACCTATTCTGTTTGGGGTAGGCTGCACTTCTTGGATCTGTAATTTTATGTCTTTCATAAGAGATTGGAAATTTTCATTGATTATTTCCTCTATTATTGCTTCTGCCCCTTTTCCCTGCTCTTTTCCTTCTCAGACACCCATGACACATACATTCATGGGTTTCATGTTGTCATTCAATTCCCTGAGACGTTGCTTGTATTTTTCCATACTTTTCCTTGTTTTTTTCTGTGTGTAGGATTTCAGGTGTCGTGTTCTCCAGTTCCTGAGGTTTTCTTCTGCCTCTTGAGATCTGCTGTTGTATGTCTCCATTGTATCTTTCATCTCTTGTGTTGTGCCTTTCATTTCCATAGATTCTGCCAGTTGTTTTTTTGAACTTTCGATTTCTACCTTATGTACACCAGCATTTTCATTATATGCTTCATCTCTTTTGCCATATCTTCCCTAAGCTTTTTGATTTGATTTAGTGTTAGTTGTTTCAATTCCTGTTTTTCAGTTGAAGTGTTAGTTTGTTCCTTTTACTGGGCCATAACTTCATTTTTCTTAGTGTAGGTTGTAGTTTTCTGTTGTCTAGGCATCTTGGTTTCCTTGGTTACGCCAATCAGGTTTTCTTAGAGGAGAACAGGCTCAGATCTCAGAAGGGGGTAATACTCAGTATCAGGTTTCCCTGAATGTGTGTCTTAGAAGATTGACACACCCTGTGAAGCCTCAATCTACTGTGCTTTTCCTAACCTGCCCAGCAGGTATCATCTGTCAGCCTGTTGCTCCTGACTGGTGTAAGGAGGTGTGTCCCGCAGTTTCTATTTGGCCATTTTCCCTCAGGCTCTGGGGTCTGGTTCTGAATGGGAGGCTGGTAGTAGGGCTGGGCAACATCTCCTTTCTCTTAGGGAAGACACACCCCTTAGGGAGTGATCATCAGCATTTAAATAGGTTCTTTGTCTCTCTGACTCTGCTGTCTCCACCCTTGTCTGGGTCAGAGTGCTATGAACTGAAAATGACTGTGCTTTCTCCACTGAGCCGCCCAGGTTGAGAGAGAGAAAAGAGGACAGAAATCCCCCCTTTAGGGCCAATCCACAGCCTCCCCCCCCCCCAGCTTCACCTGCCAGCCAGAGATAGTACCTGGTCCTCTAGGCTCCCAGTCCCGGTACAGAGAAGTGTTCCAGTTCTTTAAGGTCAGTCATCACTAGAAGCCTCCCTCTACTTGTTGGGGATTTGTAGCGTGTATTGAGCAGTCCACGTTTCTTAATTAAAACCCCAGTTGGAGCTGGACTGAGGTATATTCACTTGTTCAGAGAGTGCTGCTCTCTATCATAGCAAGGTTTTGCAGTTTGAGCTGCCATGGGGGTGGTGGTTCCTGGCTTGGGTCCACAGTTTTTATTTACAGATTTTATACTGCAATCTCAGGCATTCCTCCCAATCCAGGTTGTTGTATGATATCTGGACAGTCACAGTTGTCCCCCAGCAGTTATTCCAGATTATTTACTACTTTTTCCTGGTTGTTTATTAGTTGTTCCAGGGGGACTAACTAACTTCCACTCCTCTCTATGCTACCATCTTCTTCCGTCTCCTAGACAGCTGTATCTTTATCTTTCCCAAGATGTTTATCAGAGTTCCTCACATATACTGTGATGGGAATATGAAAGTACTAGGAGCAGGAGAAGTGGGTACCTTCCCTGTCCCCACTAGCAGACTTGGTGTCCCTTTCTTCCAGCCTTTTCTGTTTATTTTTGATCAGTTCGTACTTGCCAGATCCTCCTCTTTCTCCTTTGGCTGCTCTGCATTTGAGGGAGTGGGGGCTTCTTATCCCCTTCTTTCAGTGGCACATCCTTGCCTCTTTTAGGGGCTCATCCATGCAAAGGGCTGGTTTGTTGGGCTAGGATTCCAGACCAAGACATGGGGTAGAGTTTATCCTTAAGAGAGAGAATCTAGTAGTGAGTGTGGTGGGGTTAGGAACTTTGATCAGATCCTGTCCTCTCAGCTTCCTTTTCAGGGGGTAGAATATGAGGAAGGAGCATGGTTCAGGGGAAGGACACACTTGGACTTGGGTTCAAGTTTTGTTTTGTCACTTACTAACTCTGTACTCAGGGCAACATCTCTGATAGCAGGATTAACATTGAACAGGATTATTCATTCATTCAACAAATATTGATTAAACACTTGCTGTATTCCAGGCAAAGCTCTAGGATGTCATCATAGCAGTATACGAAACTCAAAAGCTGTCTGCATTTCCAGAGTTTATGTTCTAATATTACAAGCATTCGATATTTGTAAATCACCTAGGATAATGAACATGAGACGTTTGATCAATTTTACTTTCCTTTCTCTGTCCCAAGAACTTCCCTCGCAAGAGATTAAGCTCTGACTTTATTAGGTGGGCAAGTCTTCTCTTTTCCTAGTGTATAAAGGCTCTAGGATGAAAAGAGACTGTTCTCCTGAGAGAGCAAAAGTCTCTAATATGGATGACAATCCTTAGTTTGCCTTTCTCTTCCAGGTTCTGGTTCTCTGTGAGCTGGTCATCAGTGTCCCCACCTCCTTCTTCCAGCAAGTGCAGCCCTCCTTTTATAATGTTATCTTGGCTGTGTGGGACCCCAAACAGGCTGTCCATGAGGGAGCTGTAGCTGCCCTTCATGCCTGTCTGATTCTCACCACCCATCGTGAGCCGAAGGAGATGCAGAAGCCTCAGTGGTACAGGGTGAGGAGAGAGTTACCTTCCAACCACCTGGAAAGCACATTTACATAGATTGTCACCTAGTCTATAGAGGCAGAATAGGCCCCTAGCCATGGAGCAAGTATAACATTTGTTTTAGCCTCAACAGTTAATTTTACTGTATTTCATCAAGCCAAAGCCCATTCATAGGTACATCATTATTTTGTGTACACCTAAGAATGAAAATATGATGCCAGTTGAACTGTGACTTAGTGCTTTCTTATCAGCAATTCTTACAATACATCTCTTTCTTCAGAGATGCTAAAATATAGAAACATGGATGTCTTAGAATCAATGAAATACAGTTGCTGCTAGTTTAAGGAAGTGCCAGTTCCCTCTCCCCTAGGATTATGAGTCCTGTGTTGACTGTTGCTGCCAAGGGAACTTACTAATGACCCTTGTGTTGCAAAAGGAGCCCCCACCATGGGAACTGGAGTCCTAGGTTCCATCTTCGCTTGCAGCGTGACCTTGGATAAGTTACCTAATATCTTTGAGCCTCTGTTTTAATATGTCAAATAGGGGATGGTAATGGTATCTGCCTCATGGTGTTGGTTGTTTTGAGAACTGAAGCTAAACTAAATGAGAGAGAAAGCTACAAAAATTAGTTTGATTGATGACACTGATGAAAAGTGCCCATATGATAGGAGAAGGCACAGGCTTGTGGTAACTCCACCACTGAGCAGGCACTGCCCCTTCTCAGCACCCCCAATGGAGGGTCGGGCCTATGCTCTTCCTAACTTTGGACACCGGGTCATTATGGCGTCGTGACATTTCTACACAGCACACATTTGAAGAAGCAGAGAGAGAATTTGATGAGCTCTTGGACGAGGAGAAGGGCATGAATCGGGATGATCGGATCCACAGAGCCTTGCTGATCCTCAGCGAGCTGGTCTGAATCAGCAGCATGGAGGGAGAGGTGAGACGCGACTCCGGAGGGGAGTCCAGAATGCTGCAGCTGGGTCCATCCACACGTCATTCTGTGTGCCAGGCCCTTGTTAGAAGTGAGCAAGACAAAGCAAGGTCCTTGTCCTCATGCAGCTGACATTTTGTAGGAGGAAAAAAACAGTAAACAAGTAAATAAGATAATTTTAGAGAGCAACAATTTCTATGAAAGAGAATAAAACAGTAATGGGATAGAGGGAACCGGGAGCCAGGGGTCTCTGGGTAATTAGGGAAGACCCTCCCTTAGATGGTACCATTGAGCTCAGACCCACATGACATGAAGGAGCCAGCCCTGCAGAGGGTTGGGGCAGTGTTTGGGCTGCAGCTTTGGGATGGGAGAGAATGTGATAAGCTGCAGGAACAGAAAGAAGGGAAGTGCTGCTGGTGCAGAGTGACCAGGGGAGAGGGAGGGAGGTAAAGTCAGAGGGAGGATGGGGCCAAATGAATAGGCCTCTGAGGCCCAGGTAAGCACTGCCATCTATTCCAGTTGCAGAGGAAGCATTGAAATTAGCACACAGGGCAATGCTGTGACACCTTGTGGTTTGAACCGTTTCCTGTGAAATGGAAGTATCTGTATCTGTGCCAGGGGTAGTTTGGAACGCTTTTATTTCCTCAAATGGGACTTTTGGAGGATGAATTGTTAAGGAGCCCTTTGTAAAAGGAATAGATGTGAGTTCTCACTGGTCAGTTTATTCCGTGCCTCCTGTGGAGTTCTAGAGTCTGAGAAAATTCCCTAAGTATTGTTTCTTCCCAGTTTTCTGGGGAGAAGAAAGAGACCAGTATATCCTTAGCAAGATGCCGGCATGTGGCTGCCCATGACCATCACTGCTGTGATCTTAGATGTCCTCTAGTCCCAGCAATTTGCCTGTTAGCTTTCCTGGGCCAAGCAGGGAAAAGGAGCCCTGGGCAGCCAGTCCCTTGCTGTTTCTTGTTTCAGTAAGTGGTGCTCTTCTACCTCAATTAGAACAAAACCAGGCCTCCCCCAACCCCTGCAAGGTCCTAGGAAACCATGATCCTAGAGATGAAGAGTGACCACCCTCCACTTTGAAATTGTTGCATTTCAGGGTTGGACAAATTCATTGCTCTAGAGACTCCACAGAGCCCAGATTGAAGGTGCTCGTAAGTAAAGGTGTTTTCCCCCCATTTATGTAGCGTCTGAGGGAAGAAATGGAAGAAATCAAACAGCAGCAGCTGGTACATGACAAGTACTGCAAGGACTCATGGGCTTCAGGGTGAAACTTCGTCACATTACCCCCTTCACCAGTTTCCAGGCTGTACAGCCCCAGCAGTCAGATGCCTTGGTGGAGCTGCTGGGGTACACCTCCCATCAAGGCATCTGGGGATTTGCAACCTCCCCCAGCCCAGCTAAACCTACCCTGGTGGAGAGCCAGTGTTGCAGAGACTTGATGGTGGAGAAATTTGATCAGGTAAATGGTGAGAGGACCTCCTCCTCTGCTCCCAGGCTCTAAACCTCAGTTTCCTCTGCCAACCCGTTTTCTTTCATCTCAGGTGTGCCAGTGAGTGCTGAGATACAGGAATAGCAAGAATTCGCTGATCCAAATGACAATTCTTAATTTGTTGCCCCACTTGGCTGCATTCCGACCTTCTGCCTTCACAGGTGATGATATCCATGGAAGACACCTTTACCATTTAAGTATACACTTAAATGGAGAAGAGGTGATTTCAGAAAGTTATGTCTGCTGATTTGAAGCAATGTCAACTAAGAGATTATTCTCTAATTTCTTTGCCTCATGCTGAATTGCAGTGGTACCTAGCTCAGGTTTTCTGTTAATGTCTGAGGCAGCTGACACAGGAACGATCTGAATGTGTGGACAGAGTGGCAGTTCTCAGCCGAGCAAGTTCTCATGTATCTAAGCCAACAGGCTCATGTACGGATTTAAAGGAGATGAAAGAGAGGACGGTTAGGAGACTGTGCCGCATCCTCTGTGATAAAGTTCCTCATCTTTCTTTCTCCTAGTTGTTTTAGGGTCCATTCATGACACTTTCCAAGATTCATTATTTCATTAGGGACTATAACATCATGATGTTCTAATTCTCTCATAGCTTCTGGATTTATTAGCTAGAAAGCATGTATAACAACCTTTGTGTCATCAACTAGTTAACTTGAAGTACAGTTCATGCAGGAAAAGCAGAACAAATGCATGGTTCTTTCCCTTTATCAGCTTTTGAAAGTAGGGAGTCATAACTCTAGCAACCTCTCAAAGGTGACGAAGGCACACACACACTCCCCCCCCCTTTTTTTTTATCATTATTAACTCATGGACTTATGTATGTCTGGTATGTTTCACTTTGTTGCAGGTATGTTCACTTTATTCTTTTTCACAGCCTAATGACCACTACCAATCTAACTTATTATGCCCTCTCTAAAGAGCACAGTAATCTTAGTCTTCGATTACTTTCTTTCTTACTGTCAAGAAAAAAGATATTCCAAGCTTATCAAATACATGTCACTTAAACATGGGCACAGCCACTTCTCCAATGAGCTCTGGTTTCTTTTAGTGAGTGATGGTATTTTGAGTTCACAATTTTTGTTGGGGTGTTCATTGCTATTGGGGAATCATTATTTCTAGATCTTTTCAGTGCAGAATGAGAAAGATAAATCACAATAATATTGATATTTCTAATTCAAATTTAAGACTAAAGAATTTTTACTTCTTTGATTTTAACTTGTATCTCTTTTCTGTTACACTAAAAATTTGGTTCCTTGGTTCTGACATTTCAAACTTTCTTATTTGCTTTCACGAAAGTCCCACATTTAACTTGTATCTCTTTTATGTTACACTAAAAATTTGGTTCCTTGGATCGGACATTTCCATAATTTCTTACATAAGCTTCGCCTTATAACCTGTGCTCCCAGATTCAATTCTCAGTGTTTGGACATTACTATTAATCCATATTAGTGTATTTATAATGTTCGTCTTTTCATTTCTGGCTTATTTCACTCAACCTACTCTCCTCAACCTGCGTTCACTTTGTTGCATACCTCACAACTTCATTCCTTCTTGCTGCTCCCTCATGCAAAAACATTCTTATATTTGTACATTTAATCACACTCATTGACCACTTTAGGTTTCCCTAAGTTACACAGTCTCAGTCTTTATTTTCTTTCTTTCTTTCTGGTGTCATACATACCCCTAACCTTCCTTTTACAGTTGTATTCACAGCCATCTTTTTTCAGTGTACTTACAGTATTGTGCTACCATCTCACAATATTGTGTTATCCATTTCTAGATCTACACAATCAGTCCTCTATAACATTCTATACTCCTTCAACATCAAATGACCAATCTCTATCCTCTTTCTATCTCCTGATATCTTCATTTCTACACTCTTCTCCAAACCTCTCTCTCCTGTCTTTTCCTATCTGATTGTAGCATACCCTTTAGTATTTCCTGTAGAGGAGGTCTCCTGTTCACAAACTATGTCTGTTTATCTGTAAATATTTTAAGCTCTCCCTAATTTTTGAAGAACAGTTTTGCTGGATATAGGATTCTTGGTTGGCAGTTTTTCTCTTTCAGTATCTTGAATATATCATACCACTGCCTTCTCACCTGCATGGTTTCTGCTGAGAGATTTGCACTTAGTCTTATCAGAATTCCCTTGTGTTCTAAAGAATTGGGGTGGCTGGTGGTGGATACCTGAAACTATCAAACTACAACCCAGAACCCGTGAATCTCGAAGACAATTGTATAAAAATGTAGCTTATGAGGGGTGACAATGGGATTGGGAAAGCCATAAGGACCACACTCCACTTTGTCTAGTTTATGGATGGATGAGTAGAAAAATAGGGGAAGGAAACAAACAGACAAAGGTACCCAGTGTTCTTTTTTACTTCAATTGCTCTTTTTCACTCTAATTATTATTATTGTTATTTTTGTGTGTGTGCTAATGAAGGTGTCAGGGATTGATTTAGGTGATGAATGTACAACTATGTAATGGTACTGTAAACAATCGAAAGTACGATTTGTTTTGTATGACTGCGTGGTATGTGAATATATCTCAATAAAATGAAGATAAAAAAAAATTCCCTTGTATGTGATGGATTGCTGTTCTCTTGCTGCTTTCTGAATTCTCTCTTTGTCTTTGACATTTGAAAATCTGATTAGTAAGTGTCTTGGAGTAGGTCTATTTGGATCAGTTCTGTTGGGGTATGCTGTGCTTCTTGGACCTGTAATTTTATGCCTTTCATAAGAGTTGGTAAATTTTCATTGATTATTTCCTCTGTTATTCTTTCTGCTGCTTTTCCCTTCTCTTCTCCTTCTGGGACACATATAACACACATATTCATGTGCTTCATGTTGTCATTGAGTTCCCTGAGACCCTGCTCATATTTTTCCATTCTTTTCCCTATCTGTTCTTTTGTGTGCAGGATTTCAGATTTCTTGTCTTCCAGCTCACTGATCCTTTCTTCTGCCTCTCCACGTCTGCTAGTGTATGTCTCCAGTGTGTTTTTTCATCTCTTCTATTGTGCCTTTCATTCTGGTAAGTTCTGCCATTTGTTTTTTCAAGCCTACAAATTCTTCCTTATGATCACCCAGTGTCTTCATTATATCTTTCATCTCTTTTGTCACATTCTCTCTCACTTTGTTTATTTGATTTAAAAGATTTGTTTGAACATCTATAGTTAGTTGTTTCAACTCCTGAAACTCAGTTGAGATATTAGTTTCTTCCTTTGACTGGGCCATATCTTCCCATTTCCTGATGTGGCTCTTGATTTTTTGCTGTCTAGGCATCTTATTTTTTTGACTGGTTTATTCTGGATGTTGTTTTCTCTCTTTTGCCTAAGGTTTACTTGTTGGTTTACTTTGATCTCTGTCTTTTCTTTGTTTCTCTTCCTGGCCAGTAGTCAGATTGGCTCTGCCTCCAGTCTTTCCCCCACAATGAGACTCCCACTGTGGCCTGCCACAGGGGTGGAAGGTAGGCACTGGGCACCCTAGCAAGTTCACTGTGTTTGGTAATACAAATCTGTTGACTTCCGGTGGTGCTCCATTTTCCACTGACTAGCAAGACCTGGGTTTGTTTCAGAGCTCTGCTTTAACAGTTGGGTCTTCCCCATTTCTCAGCCAAAAAACAGGGCTGGGTTTCCTTATAGGGCATGTGCTCCTAAGAAAGGAGCATCTTTTAAAGTCTTTTCTTCCCTTGCACTTTCTGGAATGTCCAGCAGATTGCAGTGTTCGGTAAGTTAATTGTCCTCAGGCTGCTTTTCCTCCAAGCACAGGCTGTGTCTTTCCCAGCCTGGTGAAACTGTGGGATTCCTATGCCCTCACTTTGCCAGCCAAAATCTGGCTTAATGTGGGGCTTCACCTGTGGCAAAGTACTCCTTCAGCTGACCCAGCACTCCAGCTGTCTCCCAGGCAAGGAAACGGCCACCAACTGCTGCTTCACTCAAGGATGGGGGCAGGGCTTTCGGACCCAGGGCTGGAAACAGACTCTGCCCACATTTTTTCTGTCTCTGTGTCCCTCACTGATCTGTGCCTTGAAATGTCCTCCACTGTCTACCGGGTCTTCAAACAGTGGAGGTATTTTTCACTGCTGTGATACCTTAAAATCTTTATCCCTGGTGGGAGGGTTCTGGTCTGCTGATTCTGTGCCTTTCCCAGGTGAGACCAAGTGAGGGGGAGGGGAGGGGACCAACTGGTCTGGGACAGAAGATTCCTACCTGATACTTGTTCGCTTTCTTCAATTCAGTATTTGCAGGGTCTTTCTCCAGTCTATATCCTCCTCCAGAGTTTCAAACAATTCAGAATTGTCCTTTTTTTCATTGAATCTCTGGATAGAAGTTTTCAGTAGCTATTTACATCGCCATGTTGATGACGTCACTCAACATATTGTTCTTTATCCATAGTTTTTATTTCCACTTTTATTTCTTTATGCATTTTAAACAAATTTATATTTATCCATTAATTCCAATATGTGTAAAATCCTTGGTGGGTCTAATTCTGTTGTTTATTGTTTCTGTTGAGTCACACTTGCAGTTGTGTATTTCCTCATGTTTTTTTAATTATAGATTGTGTAAATTATATTCAGTTGGGCTTTACCTCTGACAGTAGTAGAAAATCTGCTATGAAATTGTATCCCTACAGAGACGATTTCCTTTTACTTCTGCTTGGTGATCCAGGGTATTTTTAAAGAAAGCTTTAATTTAATTTCTTGGCCATACAAACAGTTAAAATAAACCCCTAAACCCATAGGAGGGTAGGCCTGAGATGACAAACATTTATGGGAAACTTTTGTTTCTACCTATTACCATCATCAAGGCTGACAGATTTGTCCCCTTTTGCCTGTAAACAGATTTTTCTTTTCTTTTTTTCTTTTTAATCACCGTTTCTCAAGATGTAGCTATGTGAAGGTCTGGCTTTATGTGAGAAGTTCAGTTTGAATAACATTTGTTGCTTTTAGGTTTTTCATAGCAAGAGGGTTTGGTAGGGTATCTGGTCCAACATAGTTACAGAAACAAAACTATGTGTTTTTTTAGTATATTAATGCTAATGGGGAAGAAAAGAGAGAAAAGCTCTAAGGGAGAAGAAGTGCAGTGGATACTTGAACTATTCACATATGAATGAAGCACTGGCCTGTCTGTCCCCACTGTGTTGCCAGGTCTTCTGAAATTAGCCACCACCACCAGAGAGGCCTCCCTGATTGTGTCTGTTGAAATGACAGCGAGGATCAGCTGACTCTTTTCCTCTTTCTGCCTTGTAGTTTTCTCCGACCTCCCTGCTATCCAATGACCTGCTTTTTTATCCAGCCAAAATTTTCTACTTTCTTTCAAATTCATTTTTATTGAGATATATTCACATACCATGCAGTCATACAAAACAAAGCATACATTCAGTTGTTCACAGTACCATAAAATAGTTGTGCATTCATCACCAAAATTGATTTTTGACATTTTCATTACCACACACACAAAAATAATATGATTAACAATTAAAGTGAAAAGGCACAATTAAAGTAAAAAGGAACACTGGGTGCTTTTTTTTTTCTTCCTCCATTTTTCTACTCATCCATCCATAAACTAGACAAAGGGGAGTGTGGTCCATATGGCTTTCCCAACCACATTGTCACCCCTCATAAGCTACATTTTTATACAATCGTCTTCAAGATTCATGGGTTCTGGGTTATATTTGATAGTTTCAGGTATTTACTGCTAGCTATTCCAATTCATCAGAACCTAAAAAGGGTTGTGTATATTGTGCATAAGAGTGCCCAACAGAGTGACCTCTTGGTTCCTTTTGGAATCTCTCTGCCACTGAAGCTTATTTCATTTCCTTTCACATCACCCTTTTGGTCAAGATGTTCTCCATCCCACGATGTCGGGTCTAGATTCCTCCCCAGGGGTCATATTCCATGTTGCCAGGAAGATTCACTCCCCTGGGTGTCAGAACCCACATGAGGGGAGGGCAGTGATTTCACCTGCCAAGTTGGCGTAGCTAGAGAGAGAGGGCGACATCTGAGCAACAAAGAGACATTCAGGAGGAGGCTCTTGGGCACAATTATAGGGAGGCCTACCCTCTCCTTTGCAGCAACAGTCTTCCCAAGGAAAAGTCCTGTGGTAGAGGGCTCAGCCCATCAAATCACGAGTCCCCTGTGTCTGTGAGCACATCAGCGACCATCAAGGTGGGGAAGCCCAACACCCTTGCATTCTCGACCAGCTCCTCAAGGGGGCTCTGCATATTTTTTTCATTGTTTTTTTGTTGTTCTTAATTAACTTTTTTTTTTAATCAACTATATAAAAAATTTTTTTAAATACAATAAAAAAATTTTCAAACAAACCATAACAAGGGAGTAAGAAAAAGACAAATAACCTAAGATAACTACTTTACTTCCAACATGTTCCTAGTCTACCCCAAGAAAATAACCTAGTATAGCAACACTTCTGTGAACTTGTTCCTACTATACCCATCAGAAATTAACAGACCATAGTCATTTCTGGGCATTCCCAGAACGTTAAATTTACCCATGATAGCATATCTGTGACACCCCCCTTTTCTTGGGAAGTTGTGGTGTTTAGTGAATTTTCTCAGCCACTGGATTATTGCCTTTTGTCTCAGAGCTCTCTTAGTTCTGCTCTTGACTTGACCTGCCCAAATTGCAAGTCTTTGAAGCTTTCTGTATTGGGCTTCTTAGAGTAATTGTTTTAGAAAAAGAAAAAAGGATTAAAAAAAAAAAAAAAGGGCCATCCTCAGAGATCTAATGGGTTATTGAAATGCTAAGAGACAAAGCAACCAGGGCCATTAAGGAAAGGTCCACAGGGCAGAGAGATCAGCTTTTCTTCGGGATTTGCATATGCACCTCAGGGCCTGAACTCTGCCCTTCCCCTTTCTATGTTCACCAGAACTCCAAAAATCCTCCGCTTTTATTTTGGAGTTTTTCGTGTTGTTTTTTTTTTCTATGCCTGTCTCCTCTCTGCTGGGCTGGCTGCTCTCAGACTCTCTGGTGTCTGGTCTCAGTCTATCTATGGTTGGAGTTTGGATCAGTAGAATGAGTTTCCGATAAGGGCTGCCACTGCAGTTCTCCCTTCTCCTTCCCGGAGCTGACAGCCCCTCCTCCCACGGGACTGAGCCTGGCAGGGAGGGGCGTGGGTCCCCTGGCCGCAAAAACTTACAGATTTCGCTGATCTCAGCAGTTCCACGTTTTCATGAGTGTTGTATGAAGTATGCCCAAAGTCAGATTGCTCTGTGGTGTCCAGTCCACGCAGTTCCTGGCTTTCTACCTACTTTCCTGGAGGAGTAACTAAAACATACAGCTCACCAGTCCGCCATCTTGCCCCGCCTCTGCTCCTTCAATTTGCTTGCTATTTTGGTTCATAATTTCTTAGAGATGCAGAGTTAATTAAATATTTGTTTTTTTAAATAGCAATCTCAAACCTCTAAAAAGAAATGTTTAATGATATTAAAAAAGAGGAAATTGTACTGTCATTAAAGTTGAAAAGCAATATTATTATAAATGAGCTACAATACCCAGTATAGAGAGTTAGCTATATTTATATTAGAAAGTAAGTGCTAATGAATTAGGGAAGAATAAGCTAAAGAAACATTTACAGTTGGTTAAAAATTTAATGTCCATTTTTAAGTCCAGAAATCCTTTTGAAGTCCTGTGAATAATAGATAGCAGTTGATAACGATAGCACTTAGAGGAGTCGTATCCCTGTTCTAGTGCTTTACATGTATTATCCTATTTAATCCTTACAACCAGTCAATGAGTTAACTAGTATCTCCATTTTCCTGAAGAAGAGGCTAAACACAGAGATGTTAATGAAGGTCACTAAGCTAGTTGGAGGTGACACAGTGGCTCAGAACAGCTCATCTGGCTCCAGAGCCCCTGCTATACTGCTGGTGGCCCACCTGGCAGCTGTTTTTAACCCCCACTGCCATCAACACCACAGGTTTTAAGTCTGATTCTTTGAAACATATTCTCAGTAGTTGGAGTGATGCAGAAACCCAATTCTGTAATTCTCTTTATTCCCATAGACTTAGGATAAGCCTGGGAGTTTCACATCCTTCATGGTGCCAACTTACTGCTCTTTTCTCTGTTTTGGTTCCTGTTCTCAGCAGCTGGGAATGTTGGTGTCCTTTGTGAAGAGCCACATCAGACCTTATATGGATGAAATAGTCACCCTCGTGAGAGTCAGTAGAAGTCAGGGCTTTGGCTTATTCAACAGTATTTGGTTCTAGGAAAGCCAGGAGCAAGTGTGAGCAACATAGACATTTTTTTCACGGATCAATGTCAAGCTGTTAGAATCCAAGTATACAAAATGGAGCAAGTTATCCCACTGGATTACGAAATGGTGGAGTACAATGTGTGAAGTCTGAAGAAGAGTCCTGAAATAATTGTTCTGCCAGAAATAGATTCTTGAGTTATTTGCCTCACACACAGCAAAGCAATTTTACTTTAATATTACAACAGTGCTTTATTATTCCTCCCTAAAGCACACTTCCTTACTGCCCATAAAACCATGGCCTTAAGAGGACTTTCAATATTGGATTTCCCAGGGCTTATATTAAATGCAATGGACTCCTGCAGACACTGAGAAAGAAGGTGATGTTCTATCCTGCTACCTTCAAAAATGTAAATGTCACCTTCTGACTGCAGTGGCATAGGAGAAAAAACTCTCTTCCCAGAATTTGGTAACATGAATTAAGCAGGTGCTGGAGGATTCCCCATTGACGGCAATACTGTTTTTCTGTTTTCGGGGAAGGGCTTACTTCCTACTCTTCTGTATAATTTAAATGTCTCTTAAGAAGGTGCTTTGCAGAGGTGGCTGTGTCCTCAAACCTTTTATCAAAGGTTTGCTAAAGCTTCCAGAATGCAGTATACCAGAAATGGGTTGTATTTTACAATGGGGATTTATTAGCTTATAAATTTACAGTATTAGGCCATGAAAATGTCCAAATTAAGGCATCAACAGGATGATATCTTCTCTGAAGAAAGGCCACCAGCATCTAGGACATCTCTGACACATGGGAAGGCACATGGCAGGCGTCTGCTGGTCCTACTCTCCTGGCTTTCGTTGCTTTCAGCTTCTGGCTTCAGTGGCTCCCTCTCTCAGCAACTCCAGGGGCTTTTTCTCTAAGCTCTTTGGGCTTTTCCTGTCTTTTACCCTCTTATAAGCAAAAGGATAAAGACCCACCTTGAATGGGCTGGATCACATCTCAACTGAAATTACCTAACCAAAAGGCCCCACCCACAATAGGTCTGCACCCACAGGAATGGATTAAAGGAACGTGGCCTTTTCTGGGGTACATAACAGCTCCAAACTACCACAAGGTGGAAGGTGATTTCTGTTCTTCTACGCTAGACCTTTGTGGTTAGCTTGGAGGAGGCAGCAGGACCAAAATCAAAATAGCTGACTTTAGAAATGTAACTTCCCAGCATCTGGGTCTCAGAACTGAAAAACTCATACATATATAAGCAACTGAAAGCTTCTCTATTTCCTGACTCCTCCCACAGAGGCCTCTGTACAAGGAACTTTTAGGCAGAATGTGACAGAGCCCAGAGAATGCTGTTGGAGGGGACGGGCTAGGAAGGAGAACAGTGTCCTTGTGGTCTGAAGCTAAAGTAATCTATGAGTTACTCCCCCAAAAGAGAACACAGAGGGTTTTTTTATTGTAGAAATTGTAGGTTTGCAGAAAAATCATGCAGAAAATTTAGAGTTCCTATACCTCCTCTCATACACATGGTTTTCTCTATCATAGCACTTTGCTTTGATGTGATAGCTTTCCTGTAACAGATGAAACATTATTATAATTATACTGTTAACCATAATCTGTAGTTTACATTAGTGTCCACTGTTTTTATTATACAGTCCTATGGTTACTTTTTAAATTTTATTCTAGTAACATATATATAACCTAAAATTTTCCCTTTTAACCACATTCAAATATATAATTCAGTGGTGTTAATTACACTCACAATAATGTGCTACCATCCCCACCATCTGTTACTAAAACATTTCCATCTCCCCAAACAGAAGCTCTGCACCAATTAAGCATTAATTCCCCATGCCCTCCTGAATTCTAGTTTCTAACTATGGATTTGCTTGTTCTAATTATTTCATATTGGTGAGACCATAAAATATTTGTCCTTTGTGTCTGACTTATTTCACTCAATATGATGCCTTTAAAGTTCATCCATGCTATCCCATGTATCTGAACTTCATTCCTTTTTATGGCTGAACAATATTCTATCACATGTATACATACCATGTTTTGTTTCTCCATTCAGTCTATTGATGGACACTTGGGAAGCTTCCATCTTTTGGCAATTGTGAATAATGCCGCTGTGAGCTTTGGTGTGCAAATATCTGAGCCCTTGCTTTGAGTCCTTGCTTTGAGTTCTTTGGGGTATATACCTAGGAGTGAGATTGCTGGGTCATTTGGTAACTCTTTGTTTAATTTTCTGTGGAACTAACTGTCAAACTGTTTTCCACAGCGGCTGCACCATTTTACATTTCCACCAATAACGTACACGTTTTCCTACTTCTCCACATCCTTTCCAACACTTGTATTCCTTATTATTTTTTTTTCTTTAATAGTAGCCATTCTGGTGGGTGTGAAATGGTATCTCATTGTGGTTGTGATTTGCATTTTCCTAATGGCTAATGATTTGTGCATGTTTTCATGTGTTTATTAGTCCTTTATACATCTTCTTTGGAGAAATGTCTATTCAAGTCTTTTGCTCATTTTTAAATGCAATTTTATTGAGATATATTCACATAACATACAGTCCTTCAAAGTGTACAGTCAGTTGTTCACAGTATCATATAGTTGTGCATTCATCATCACAATCAATCTGAACATTTTCATTACTCCAAAAAATAAAATAAAAAAAGAACATCCAAAACATTCCATTCCCCCCCTCCCCATTGTTGATTTACTTTTTTTTAAATTAAATTCAGTTTTATTGAGATATATTCACATACCATACAATCATCTATGGTGTACAATCAGCTGTTCACAGTGCCATCATATAGTTACGCATTCATCACCCCAATCTATTTTTGACCACTTTCCTTACACCAGAAAGAATCAGAATAAGAATAAGAAATAAAAGTAAAAGAGAACACCCAAATCATCCCCCCCAACCCACCCGATTTTTCATTCAGTCTTTGTCCCCATTCTTCTACTCATCCATCCATACATTGGTTAAAGGGAGTGTGATCAACAAGGTTTTCGTAATCACACTGTCACTCCTTGTAAGCTACCCTGATATACAATCATCTTCGAGAGTCAAGGCTACTGGGTTGGAGTTTGATAATTTTAGGTATTTACTTCTAGCTATTCCAATACATTAAAACCTAAAAAGTGTTACCTATATAGTGCGTAAGAGTGTCCATCAGAGTGACCTCTCAACTCCATCTGAAATCTCTCAGCCACTGAAGTTTTATTTTGTTTCATTTCACATCCCCTTTTTGGTCAAGAAGATGTTCTTAATCCCATGATGCTGGGTCCAGATTCATCCCCGGGAGTCATATCCTGTGTTGCCAGGGAGATTTATGCCCCTGGGAGTCAGGTCCCACGTAGGGGGGAGAGCAAGGAGATCACCCACTGAGTTGGCTTAGCTAGAGAGAGAGGGCCACATCTGTTTTGCTCATTTTTCAATTGGATTGCTTGTCTTTATAGCATTAAGTTGTAGGAGTTTTTTATGTATTCTGATTATTAAACCCTTGTTGGATATGTGGTTTCCAGAGATTTTCTCCCATTCTACAGGTTGTCTTTTTATTTTCATGATGAAGTCCTTTGATGCACAGAAGCTTTTAATTTTGATGAAATCCCATTTATCAGAAGGTCATTACTTGTGCTTTTGGTGTATAGTCTTAAGAAACTATTGCCTAACAGAAGGTATGGAAGTTGCTTCCCTTTGTTTTCTTCTAGAAGTTTTATAGTTCTGGATCTTATATTTAGGCCTTTGATCCATTTTGAGTTAATTTTTGTATATAGTGTGAAGTAGGAGTCCACTTTTGTTCTTTTGCTTATGAATATCCAGTTTTCCCGGCATCATTTGTTGAAGAGGCTGAACCCACGGATTTGAGGCATGGAGCCTCATGGCTTCAAGATACAGTTTTCATTTCATCTAACATAGAGAATGTGCAGTGGGGGGAATCTTTATCTGTTGATCCTGGGCATTTTAATGAGCTCTTGTGAGCCTGGGAAGAGAACAGTCTTTGTGAACAGTGATCTGACTGACATCCCTGGGCAGGCCACCTGGCTTCTTTGAGGTAGAGAAACCCCTGTGAGAGCAAATGGTAACAGAGCTGGGAAGACTAGCCTTTCTCTAAAGAAAGCAGAGTGTGGTCCAAGTGAATGAACATCAGAGAATCTTTGGAGGCCATAAAATCTGTGGTTTTCTTTGGCAAAGCTTTTTTTACTAGAGAAAATAGATTTTTTTGGAGGGAATATTTCCCTCCAAGGAGAGAGAAAGAAGTGTTTACCAGCAGTCCCTAGTATGATTTTTTACTTTCTAAACAATTAGGCTTCTTTAAAAAAAAAAAATAGGAATACCTTATACTTCTGCAAGGCCTTTCATCTGAGAATTTCCTTTTCTCATTGACTTCCACTCAGAATTATTTAGGGGTCTCAAGAGTATGAATGCCCAGTTATTGCCATCCTTATTAGAGTTTCTATTATCATCAAATCTCCTACTTTGGAAATTTTAAAGAACGTGGTAGTGCAATAGTATCAAGGCAGGATCAGTGGCCAGTTGGCCAACTTATTTATTTTAGTAATTTATGTGGCATTTTGTGGCCCTATCCACAGCTGAAAATGGATTTTCAAAAATCATTGACTGATTAAAGACATAGAAGAGGCTCTAGTAGGCTTTCTTTTTTTTTTTTTTTTTAGGTAGCATCATTTAATTAATAATTCCTCTATGTTGAACATTTTGGTTTTTGCTGTGATATATATATATATAGGACTGCAGTAAACATCTTCCTACATTCAATCTTTTCTTTCACTGATTTTTTTAAACTGTGGTAACATATATGCAATACAAATTTTCCCATTTCTACAATTTTCAAGCATAACAATTTAGTTGCATTAATTATATTTACAATGTTATGCTACCATCACTGCCATCCATTACTAAAACTTTTCCATCACCCCAAACAGAAACTCTGCACCCAGTAACCATTGACTTCCCATTTTCCCTACACACACACATACCCGTAACATGTAATCTACTTTTCCAGTAGACTTTTAACATCCTCTCCTGTGTATTATACAGTACATATTTCATTATCTGCATTAACCTAAAGTGTAGTCATTCAGCCACATCTTCCATTATATTAAACAGTATCTTTCTTATAATATTTTTCATTTATAAATTACTTTGTAGTTTTCTAAATTCTTTCCCATTCCATATCTCATTTGTTGCCCACAGCAGTCCTGTGAAATTAGGAAGTCAAATGTCAGCCCTGTTTTGCAGATGAGGAAAGGAGAGCCCAGAATAAAGTCACTTACCCCTGGCTTATTATTCACCTATAGAAAGTAGAGCCAGATCTACAACTCCAGGCATTTGATTCAGTCTGTTGATGTGGTTAAGTACTATGGCATGTCTAGTTTTTCTTCTGGGACTGTACCAGTGAGTGCCTAGCACAGCATCCCCACCCCACCCCAAGATAGACACTTGGTGGATGTTTGTTGATGGAAAGACTATATTCACTTAAAACCCATGTTCCAGTCCTGCTAATATAGTTGAGCAGTGATAGATGATGACCAGGAATGTTACATATTGTGTTCCATTTTTGTAGCTCATTTAGCATGGCTTCGGTCTTCTTAACCAATTGGGACAGATATCAGATGCTATCTAGCAAAGCCTAAATCCAGAAAAGACAAGAAATCTTGATAGCTTTGGAGTTACACTCTAATAGAGGTCAGGTGGCACCCAAAGAGAAGCATCCACTTTGGACAAGTTCAGAACTCTTAGACTGATTAAGTTAGTCATTTTTTTTTCATTCTGTAAACATTTGTTTGGATGGCTAGAGTGTGCCAGGTGCTTTGATAGATTCTGGGGATTCAGAGCTGAGTCAGAGGGGTTTCTTGCCCTTAAATAGCTTACAATCTAGTAGAGGAAGGGTGGCAAAGAAAATTAAGTCTCACCGATGCTAGAAAAGAGGAATGTAAAAGGACCCAAAGTGGGTGATTTATAAGGAGAATATGAAAGTCTTCATAAAAGAAGTGAGGCTTGAACCCGGTCTAGAAAGACAGATAGGGCTTAGCTGAGGGGAAAATGGGATTCCAGGCAAAGGAAGCAAATGGCATGAGCAAAGCTCATGGAAGTGAGGTAACCTGGGATATTTGGGGGAGTGCAGTTTAATTTGTTCAATATGGCTGTTACATAGGATACAAGAAGGGGCACAGTGAGAGATGAGGACAGTGAGAGAAGATGGCTTTTTCCAAGGATGTTCCTCTCTAGGCTGCAGTTCCTCAAAAATGTCACTCTTAGTTGCATTTGGGGTATTTGTCCTCTCTTAGCTTCTCTGGAGCAAGAGTCTGCTTTCAACAGCCGGAGTTCAGCTTGGGGCAATCCACTGCATTTTACTTCTTTTTGGTCCTCCCAGTTCCTTGGTTCATGTTTCAGCAGAAATATGTGCTCCCCTATCTCTACCCTCCTTCTGGGAATTCTGGGTCATGAACACCTCAGTCCAGAGCACAATCATTTTTCTGAGTGAGCAAATTGTGGTGGCTCTTGGGGGTGACTTTAAACTCTACCTGCCCCAGCTGATCCTGCACATGCTGCACATTTTCATGCATGACAACAGCCCAGGCCGCATTGTCTCTATCAAGGTAAGTAGCCTAGGGCATTGTTCTAGTTTGCTAATGCTGCCGGAATGCAAAACACCAGATATGGATTGGCTTTTGTAAAAGGGGGTTATTTGGTTACACAGTTACAGTTTTAAGGCCATAAATGTCCAAGGTAACACATCAGCAATCGAGTAGCTTCACTGGAGGATGGCTAATGGTGTCCAGAAAACCTCTGTTAGCTGGGAAGGCATGTGGCTGGTGTCTGTTCCAAAGTTCTGGTTTCAAAATGGCTTTCTCCCAGGACATTCCTCTCTAGGCTGCAGTTCCTCAAAAATGTCTCTATTATTTGCACTTGGGTATTTGTCCTATCTTAGCTTCTCTGGAGCAAGAGTCTGGTTTCAACAGCCATCTTCAAGCTGTCTCTCATTTGCAGCTCCTGTGCTTTCTTCATAGTGTCCCTCTTGGCTGTTGCAGCTTGCTCCTTCTGTCTGATCTTATATAGTGCTCCAGTAATTTAACTCAGACCCACCCTGAATGGGCAGGCCAACACCTCCTTGGAAATTATCCAATTAGAGTCATCACCCACAGTTGGGTGGGGTGCATTTCCATGCAAACAACCTAATCCAAACGTTCCAACTTAATCCCCACAAATATGTCTGCCCTACAAGATTGCATCAAAGAATACAGCTTTTTCTGGGGGACATAATACATTCAAACCAGCACAGGCATCCTCTAGAGAGGTTTCTGGCTCAAATCAGAGTTCCCGGATGAATAGCTAGAGATGGGACTGTGTTCTGAATCACAGGTTAATGCCCAGTAGCTATGTACTACAGTTAGTAGTATTTTAACATTCTTTCATCAACAGTAACAAATATACTATGAGTCAACAATGGAGGTGGGGTGGTTAGGGATACAGGAAGTGTTCTTTTTTTTTTTTTTTTTGTCTTTATCTCTTTTCTGGAGCAATGAAAGTGTTCTAAAAATTGAAAAAAAATTAGTTGTGGTAATGGATGCACAGCTGTATGATGGTACTGTGGGTAATTGATTGTACACTTTGGATCTTTGGATAATTGTATGGTATGTGAACAATCTCAATAACATTAAATTTATATAAAAAAATGAATTAGCCATAAGTGGGAAATGCTTGAAGCTGTCAAACTGCAACCCAGTGACCTTGATTCTTGAAGACAATTGTAAAGCTATGTAGATTTCATAGTGTGACTGTGTGACTGTGAAAAGCTTTTGGCTCGCACTCCCTTTATCCAGTGAATGGACAGATTAGTGCGAAAATGGAGACAAAAATTAGATGAAGAATAGGGTGGGATGGAGGGGATAGAAAGATTTTGGTGTTCTTTTTTGCTTTTATTTTTATTTTGGAGTAAGGAAAAGGTTCAAAAATTAATTCTGGTGATGAACGTACAACTATATGATGGTGCTGTGAATAATTTACACTGTGGATGACTGTAGGGTGTGTGAATATATCTCAATTAAACTGTATTTTTTAAAAAAGTAAATGAACAATGAGGGAAGGAGGGGAATGGGATGTTTTGGGTGTTCTTTTTATTTTAAATTTATTTTATCTTTTGGAGCAATGAAAATGTTCAAAGTTTGATTGTGGTGATGAAAGCACAGCTATATGATGACATTCTGAACAACTAATTGTACACTTTGAATGATTGTATGTTGTGTGATTATATCTCAGTAAAATTGCATTAAAAAAAGAAATAATTTTGGAACAAAAAAATACATGAATTAGCCATAGATGTGAGGGTTTATTTCTGAACTCTCAATTTGATTCCGTTGGTCTGTATATGTCTTTGTACCAATTCCATGTTGTTTCAATTAATGTAGCTTTGTAATACATTTTAAAACTGGAAATTGTTCTTCTTTGCCAAGTTGGTTTTGGCTATTTGGGGCCACTTACCCTTCCACATAAACTTGATGATTGGCTTTTCCATTTCAGCAAAGAGGGCTATTGGAATTTTGACTTGGATTGTATCACTTTGGGTAGAATTGACATCTTAACAATATTTAGTCTTCCACCCATGAACATGGAGTGTCCTTCCAGTTATTTAGGTCCTCTTTGATTTCTTTCAGCAATATTTTGTAGTTTTTCCATGTACAGTTTCTTTATATACTTGACCAAATTTATTCCTCGATATGTGATTCTTTAGTTGCTGTTGTAAGTGAAATTTTTTTCTTGATTTCATCTTCAGATTGTTCATTACTAGTGCATATAAATACATCTGTTTTCTGCATGTAGATCTTTTACCTGGCCACTTTGCTGAATTTATTAGCTCTGGTGTCTTTCTTATGAATTTTTCAGGATTTTCTATATATAGGATCATGTCATCTGCATATAGGGAAAGCGTCGCTTCTTCTTTTCCAATTTTGAAGCATTTTCTTTCTTTTTCTTGCCTAATTGCTTTGACTAGAACTTCCAGTACAATGTTGAATAACAGGGGTGACAGTGGGCAGCCTTGTCTTGTTCCTAATCTAGAGAAAGCTTTCAGTCTTTCACCATTAAGTACCATGTTAGCCTTGGGTTTTTTATATATGCCGTTTGTCATGTTGAGGAAATTCCCTCTATTCATAGTTTTCTACATGTTTTTATCAAGAAGGGGTGCTGAGTTTTGTCAAATGCCTTTTCTGTGTCAATTGAGATGATCATTTTGTTTCCCTTGTACTACTAATATGGTATATTACATTAATGTTCTTCTCTTGAACCACTCTTGCATTCCTGGGATAAATCTCACTTGATCATGGTGTATAATTCTTTTAATGTGCTGTTGATTCAGTTTGCTGGTATTTTGTTGAGGATTTTTGCCTCTATATTCATAAGAGGTATTAGTCTGTAATTTTTTTTCTCATGATATCTTTATCTGGCTTTGGTTTTTGTGTGGCATTGGCCTCAGAGAGTGTTTTCCTTGACTTCGATTTTTTGGAAGATTTTGAGCAAGATTGGTGTTCTTTCTTCCTAAAATGTTTGGTAAAATTCAACAGTGAAGCCATCTGGTCCTGGGCTTTTCTTTTGGGGAGGTTTTTCATGACTGATTAAATCTCTTTACTTGTTGGTCTGTTTGGATCTTCTATTTCTTCTTGAGTCCGTGTAGATAGTTTTCTTGTTTCTAAGAATTTGTCCATTTCATCTAAGGTATTTAAATTTGTTGGCATACAGTTGTTCTTATAATACTTTTTATTTCTGTGGTATTGGTAGTAATTTTCCCCTCCCCCCTCCAATTGCAAAATTAGTTATTTGCATCCTCTCTTTTTTCTATTTGTCCATCTAGCTAAAGCTTGTTGGTATTTATTGACTTTTTTAAAGCAACAACTTTTGGTTTGGTTGATTCTGTTCATTTTTTATTCTCTATTTCATTTACCTCTGTTCTAATCTTTGTTATTTCCTTCTGCTCACCTTTGGTTTAATTTGCTCTTCTTTTTCTAGTTCTTCCAGTTCTGAGGTTAGGTCTATGATTTGAAATCCTTCTTTTTGAATATAGGAATTTAAAGCTATAAATTTTACTCTCAGCACAGTTTTTGCTGCATCCCACAGATTTTGGTGTTTTCTAATTTTGATATTTCTTAATTTCTGCTTTGGTTTACTCTTTGACCTGCTGGTTGTTTAAGAGTGCATTGTGTTAATTCCACATATTTGTGAGTTTTCCAGTTCTCCCTGTGTTACTGATTTCTAGCTTCATCCAGCTGTGGTCACAGAAGAATCATGGTATGATTTAATATTTTAAAATTTATTGAAACTTTTGTTTTGTGACCTAACACATGGTCTATCCTGGGGGATGATCCCATGTGTACTTGAGAAGAATGTGTATTGTGCTGCTGTTGGGTGAAGTGTTCTATCTATGTATGTTAGATCTAGTTGGTTTATAGTATTGCACAAGTCTTCTAGTCCTTATTGATCTTCTGTCTAGATGTTCTATCTATTGTTGAAAGTAGACATTTTGAAATCTCCTCCTATTCATGTCTATTTCTCCTTTCAATCTGTCGATATTTGCTTCATATTTTCTGGGGCTCTACCATTATGTGCATATATATTTATAATTGTTAAATCTTCTTGTTGAATTGACAACTTATTAGTATATAGTGTCCATCTTTGTCCCTTGTAACAGTTTTTCACTTAAAATCTATTGTATCTGATATTTAGTATAGCTACCACAGCTCACTTTTTGTTACTATTTGCATACATTTTTTCCATCCTTTCACTTTCAACCTACTTACATCGTTGAATCTAATTTGAGTCTCTTGTCAGCAGCATTTAGTTGAGTCATACTTTTTTTTATCAATTCTGCCAATCTCTACTTTTTTATCACATTTTCATTATAAAATATAACATATATACGTAGAAGTGATAACTTTCCAAGTGCAATTTAACAAGTAGTTAGCAAATTTCAAAGAATATTAAAGGTTACAGTTCCATAGTTTCAGTTATTTCCTTATTATGAAATATATATACAAAAAGGTAATATCTTTCAAAGTATCATTGAACAAGTAGATATATAGGAAATTTCCAAAGTTGTTATGAGTTAAAGTACCATAGTTTCAGTTATTTCCTTACTGTGAAATATAACATATATACAAGAAGGTGATAGCTTTCAAGTTACAGTAGCTATAGAACAAATTTCAAAGGATGCTATGTGTTACAGTTTCACCATTTCATTTCTTTCCTTCTAGCCATTCTAATACCCTAGCAACTAAGAAAAAGAAAATTATATAAAGATTCAGTATTCATAATCCTTTGTTAAATTCCATCGTGTCTGTTGCTACCCCTTCCCCTCATTTAATCACTTTCCCGATCTTTGGGGATATCTACACAGTGACCACCCTAACCTGTTCATGTTGAAATGGGGTGTCAGTGTTATGAGCAAAAGGGACACATCTAGTTGATGTTCTTGAAGAGGCTGCTGCCTCTGGGTTTGGAACTTATCTGACATAGGAGCTCTCTGAAGAGTTTAAGTTTCTGAAGAAAAATCTTAGTGAGTGAAACTTTTATAAAGTCTGATAGGGATCTGGATATTCTTTAAGGTTTTCGGGATTACCATTGACTTGGGCTTATCATATTGTGGTCATTTGGCATATCTAAGTGAAGCTTGCATAGGAGTAACCTCCAGGACAGCCTCTTGACTCTATGTGAATTCTCTCCGCTGCTAGAACCTTATTTTGTTGCCTTTCTTTTCCTCCCTTTGGTCAAAAAGGCATTCTCCGTCCTTCAATGCCAAGTCAGGCTTATTCCCAGAATCCATGTCCCATGTCATCAGGAAGGCTCATTCTTCTTGGGGGTCTTGTCCCGTGTTGGGGGCAGGTAGGTAATGAATTTATTTGCAGAGTTATGCTTAGAGAAAGAAAGTCCACATTTGAGCAACAAAAGAGGTTCTCTGGAGGTGACTCCTAGGCATAATTATAGGTGGGCAGCCTCCCCTTTACAACCATAAGTTTCACCCAAGCAAGCCTCAATGTCAAGGGCTTGACTTATAAAGTAGGGGGTTCCTAAGTTTACATAGCCTGTGTTATGCCCGCGATAATCCATCCATATCTCACATTATCATCACTTAGTTATACAATCCTTATCACTCTCCATTTTAAACAATTCTCATGACCCAAAACATGTCATAGCTCTTGTCGGCCCTTAATTATTTGTCCTTAGTATTTGTGTAATACTAGTATGGTATTCCTATTAATTGCAGTCCCTAGTATGCAATATGTGGATTTTTTCCCATATACCCTTCTGTTGTCAACTCTCTGTGCTAGTGTCATACCTTAGAAGTATATCAGGCAAGAACTTGGCTATATTTGTGGTGCTTATCTGTGGGAAACATACCTTTAAACAACCTTTTCAATCCTATTTGCCTTCAGTATAGCTCTGATGCTTATAATTCCATTAACAAACAGTTGTCACCCCTATCCATTACCATACCTTTGAATTCACCGTATCTGAACATATTAGCTTATCATTCCCCATCGCTAGCTGTTATCTATCACTAGGTCCCCAATATTCTTACATTTTCAGACATTGATTTTACATTGTTCAGATAGTTCATAGAAGTGGTAACATACAATATCTCTCCTTTTGTGTCTGAGTTATTTCACTCAGAATTATATCTTCAAGGTTCATCCATGTTGCCTTTAAGTTTCAGGACCTTGTTGCTTTCTACTGCTGTGTTGTATTCCATCATTTGTATATACTACATTTTGTTTATCCGCTCGGTCTGCTGAAGATCACTTGGCAATTGTGAACAATGCTGCTATGAACATTGGTGTACAAATGTCTGTTCGTGTCACTGCTTTCAAATCTTCTGGGTATATACCAAGAAGTGGAATTGCCAGATCATAGGGTAATTCAATATCTAGTTTTCTGAGAAACTGCCCAAGTGTCTTCCAGCTGTAACATTGTACTATCCCACCAGCAATGAATAAGAGTTCCAGTTTCTCCAAATCCTCTCCAGCATTTGTAGTTTCCTATTTGTTTAATGGCAGTGATTCTTATTGGTGTGAGATGATACCTCATTGTGGTCTTGATTTGCATCTCCCTAATAGCTAGTGAAGATGAACATTTTTTCATGTGTTTCTTGGCCATTTGTATTTCCTCTTCAGAGAACTGTCTTTCATATCTTTTGCCCATTTTCTAATTGGGCTGTTTGTACTATGGTCATTGAGTTGTAGGATTTCTTTATATATGCAAGATATCAGTCTCTTATCAGATACATGCTTTCCAAATATTTTCTCCCATTGCATTGGCTGCCTCTTCACCTTTTTGACAAATTCCTTTGAGGTACAGAAGCTTTTTGTTTTGAGGAGTTCCCAGTTATCTGTTTTTTCTTTCATTGCTTGTGCTTTGGGTGTAAGGTCTAAGAAGCAAGCTACTAATACTAGGTCTTGAAGATGTTTCCCTGCACTATCTTATAGGAGTTTATGGTACTGTCTCTTCTATTGCGGACTTTGATCCACTTTGAGTTAATTTTTATATAGGGTGTGAGGTAGGGATCCTCTTTCATTCTTTTTGTTATGGCTATCCAGTTCCCCCAGCCACATTTGTTGAAGAGACTGTTCTTTCCCTGTTCAGTGCATTTGGGGGCCTTATCAAAAATCAGTCAACAGTATATCTAGGGGTCTATTTCCAAACTTTCAATTAGATTCCATTGATCAATATGTCTATCTTTATGCCAATATCATGCTATTTTAACCACTGTAGCTTTATAGTAGGCTTCAGAATCTGGAAGTATAAGTCTTCCCACTTTGTTCTTCTTCTTTAGGATGTTTTTGTCAATTTGAGGCCCCTTACCCTTCCAAATAAATTTGATAACTAGCTTTTCCAAGTATGCAAAGTAGGTTGTTGGAATTCTGATTGAAATTGCATTGAATCTGTAGATTAGTTTCTGTAGAATTGACATCTTAACAATGTTTAGTCTTCCCATCCATGAACATGGAATATTTTTCCACCTCTTTAGGTCCTTTTTTATTTCTTTTAGTAAAACTTTGTAATTTTCTGTGTAGAGATCTTTTACATCCTTGGTTATGTTTATTCTTCAGCAGTTGATTTTTTTAGTTGCGATCATGAATGGAATTTTTTTTGATTCCTCTTCAGTTAGGTCATTATTAGTATATAGGAATATTAGTGACTTATGTTCCTTAATTTTATATCCCACCACTCTGCTGAATTTGTTAACTCAAATAGTTTTGTGGTCGAATTCTCAGGATTTTTCAAATATAAGATCATTTCTTCTGCAAATAATGACAGTTTTACTTTTTCCTTTCCAATTTGGCTACACTTTATATCTTTGTCTTGGCGAATTGCTCTGGCTAGAACTTCTAGTACCATGTTGAACAATAGAGGTGACAGTGGGCATCCTTATCCTGTTCCTGGTCTTAGGGGGAAGGCTTTTAGCCTCTCTCTGTTGAGTACTATGCTGGCTGTGGGTTTTTCGTATATGCCCTTTTATCATATTGAGGAAGTTTCCTTCAATTCCTACCTTTGAAGTGTTTTTATCAAAAAGGGATGTCGAATTTTGTCAAATGCTTTTTCAGCATCTATCAAGATGATCGTTTGATTTTTCCCTTTTGATTTGTTAATGTGTTGAATTACATTAATTGATTTTCTTGTGTTGAACCACTCTTGCATGCCATGAATGAACCTCATTTGGTCGTGGTGTATAATTCTTCTAATGTGCATTTGCATTCGATTTGCAAGTGTTTTGTTTAGGATTTTTGCATCTCTGTTCATTAAGGAGATTGGCCAATAGTTTGCCTTTTTTGTAGTGTGCTTATTCTTTTGAAGATCTTCAAGTTCCAATTTTTAAGACTTAAATAGGTCCCCAACAATCAAAAGACTATAGCTATAGTAGAAAACATTGAGGAAGAATAATGATTTATCATACACTGACTGGCTCAAGGGGATGCTACTTTTATGCGGGGAAAATTGATTTCTTAACACTCAAAAGTTTGATACCAGTTATGATTAAAGATATTTTTGTTCTCCATATGTTATAGTTTGTTCAAGCAGGAAGTAGGAGCGTTTGTTTGCAAAGTACTTTGAAACCCCTGATTAACATGTGACAGTGGCCTTGCGGGGTTAGGTAGGTGGGCCAGGATCTGATCTCTTATCAGAGTCTGCTGCCCTTTTTGTCCCTCACCTTTTCTTTTTTGGATTCTTGTTCCTCCTTTGGTTTCCCTGAACACTGAAGTAAACTCATGAGTCTCTTTCTTACTGCTCATTCTGATTTTTTTACTTAAAACTTTGCCATGCTCTAAGTGGTAATGGTAAGAATTAAAGAAGAAACCAACAAATTCAATAAGAGTTTATTGCAAAAGGAAAAGAAAATTTAATTGTTCAAAACACAAACTACAACATTTTATTTTTATAAAGCAAGGTGCTTTCATACAGCATGAATTAATAACTATAGCACTATCTACCTTCATTTTTCAGACATTTTTAATAGACAAGGTATAAAATGAAGCTCTTTGAGACCCTTTCTTACAACTAGTAATTAAAAGTAGATTGGTCTCTACTGATGGTGAATCTTTTCAGGTGGTTTTGTGCACGCTTCATGGGGGCTTCCCCTCCCCTGCCCCCCGTGGGTACTCCTCTGACACTGCTGGGCCCCGTCATTCCCGGGAGGGCTCTGCCCTGAGGGAGGCCAAGCACAGGGCCTGGGTCCCTGGAGCCTCCTCCAAGCAGCGCCAACCTGGGCCAGCTCAGCTCCAGCAGAAGTTTTTGCGTTTTAAAAACAAAGTGTATAGATGGAAGAACATTTCATTAGACTTAAAAATGGAAATTCCTTCCTCCTCCTCTTTTATACCTTTTCCTAACACCCAAGGCCTCTCCCTTGAGAATCAAAGTAATGTAGTTCTTTTAAGCAAAATGATTGGTTTTCTGCCCTCACATAATCTAGGCCTTAGTGGAAATGGATTAAGTGACCTCACAATTTTTTTTTTTTCCACAGAAGAATCATGTGGAAAAGACAGGCTGCTGCTATGTCAGGGATCACAGGCAGAGCCCACCCAGTGCAGCCCCTGAGAAGTGTCTCTCAGGACCCATTATGATTAAATACCTCAACCCATTAGCTTCAACGTCTTTTGTTGTCCTCCGCAGAGATGCATTCTCTCATTGGTGATTATAGGCCATTTTCCATCCCTATCATTTCTATCCTCTCTTCCTCCCCTTCTCTGCCCTTGCCCAACCTCCGTTTCTCTCTATTTCTGCATCCCTGTTCCACAGCAGCTCTCTTTTTAGGGCCTGAAGTCTTCTGGGCGGATTTTCATCTCCACCCGTTTTAGGGAGTAGGTAGTCCCATGCCAGCCGATCCAGGTGAGGCCATTCAGGTGCTTGTATTGCTCTTCAGGGTTGTAGTACACCCCGTTGAGGTTTGAGGTTGCGCAGCATTTGTACCAGTATCCACCTGACACGAGAAACAGAACAGTGGCAGTAAGCTGAGTATGCCCCTCCTTGGAAAATAGACGGTAGTCCAAGATGTCAGGAATTTGAAAATAAATCATCAGAGCCCATTTCAAAAAAAATAACAGAAATAATGTAGATATTTTAGGTTATTTCTTTCTTCTTATTCCTTTGTTTTGGTTTTGTTTGAAATGTTGTTGTTTTGTTTATTTTTTAATTTCTTGATAAAGTTAAAAAAAAAGATACCAAAACCAGAACACCAGTAGTACAGTGATAAATTTACTCTCTCTTCTTAAGTGGGATTACAGGCTTATACCCAATCCCCACTCCCCACTGTCACCCCAACACGCACCCATCTTACCTTTAAGTAACTTGGCACAATTTTCCAAACAGCTGTCGTTGTCCTTGTCCTTGGTGGTGAAGGCTGTGTCATTATGATGGAAGAGGGCGTCATCCTCCACATTGCCACTGTAGTTCCCCAGGAAGAGGCGGTAGCTGCTCACTTCATTGCCCAGAGCAAAGTGACTGTACTCAGCATAGCGCACGTTGCCCTCCCAGTCCTGTCAGGAAGAGTCAGAGCCTTAGAGAAACCGCCCAGGGCTTCATTTCATCTCACAGAGAAGACCCAGCCCTGTATCTCTTCTCCCTCTGCAGGCCCATAGCCAGGCATCTTTTATCATAGCTCTGGGTCTAGTTTACTCCCGTTCCATAGCAACCTGGAAATCAGAAAGCATGAGTCCTAGGCCAAACCTCTCTCTTGATTCATCATATGACCTTGATTATTGTCTCTTTCTGTACTTCCTCACTTCCCTGGTGTGAGTTGTAAATTTGCAATTTCACTCTATCTCACTCAGATATGTTAAGAAAAAAAAAAAAGTAGTGTGGAATATAAAGCGCTTTGAGGCCTTTGTGAAGGGGCACTCACAAGTATTGGTAAGCCTTGCACATAAAGAACCTCATTCCCAGGCCAGGTCGGAGTTAGCCTGTTGGACTTGCTCTGCTCTGGCCTGGGCTGGCCACCTCCTCATGCCACTGTAGCCCTCCTTTTGAGCAAAATAGGGAAAAAACTATTCTTCCTCAGCTGTCCTGCCACCTGAAGGAAAACCATCATAGTAAATATTCACATCTTAGTGACTAAGCCTAGGAACCGTGCCCCAGAGTGATGCACAGACATGTGTGGTGGCCCTGGAACAGTCCCAGGGACCCAGGCCCAGCGGTCACCTCCATTTCCACACGTAGCTGAGTTGGCCGTCTGGTGAGCCTGTGGATGTGTTCATTCCCCAGCCAGAAGTCCCCATGGATGTTGCCAAAACCTTTCTTGTACTGCTTCCAGTCCTGGTAGAAGGAGACAAGGCCATTCTTTCGTCTCTGAATGACGGTCCAGCCACCGCCTGAAGTCTCCATGTCACAGAACACCTAGCAGAGAGAATTGCTCTGGTCAGGGCCTAGCAGAAGCAGGTGGCAGGAGTGTGTGGGCAGGAGTCACAATCTTTTCCCAGCCTCACAGCCAGTGGGTGCATGCACTTCCATAGTCATGCTGGCTCACTGGTAGTAATGGTTCTACCCCAGCGTTGGTGAGTTGGAGCAGGGTAGTGGTTTACTGGGGAAGCTTTATCAGAACTGGGGCTGTGGGGAGTGCATATACTTCAAAGAGAGAAACTCAGGAGCTTCTGATATGCCCCCTTCATGTTCTGTCTTTTCTTCTCCCCACGAAAATAACTACTCTGGGACATGGAAGAGATCTAAACTAGCTAGGTGTTCGTAATCAGAACAATCTAATGTATGTTAGAGGGTCTGGTTTTAGTCGATACTGATCTAAAGGGGAAAAATAGATGCCTGTGTTTTTTTGGGGGTTCTTTTGGCCCATAAATTGAGTGTTTAGTATCTCTGGTATTTGGCATGTTTGCATCTCTGTTTTGTGTTTCCCTTTCATTAGACTAGAAATAATCCCTTTTGTCTCCATCCCTTTGCATGGGGTGGAGGACAAGAGGTAGAACATCAACCGTGGACTTATTGGACCTCACCTCTGCCTTAGGGCGGCCCAGGAAGTCGTTGGGAGGAAGCTTATACAGTCCAGAGATGCGGTAGTTCTTCTGATAGAGGGAAGAGCAGTCATAGATGGCATCTAGGAAAGGAGCAAACCACAGGGTGAGCATCCAGATTCAGGGCTCCAGGGCAGGCGGGACATTCCTGCTGCATCTAAACTGGATGTGTCGAAACCGAGACTTCATTTCAACCATGGAATTGACATTGCTCATAACTGCTGGGCAGTGTCTAGATTCAGAAGAGGTGTGGATAGAGAGAGCAAAAAAGGTGTTTTTTGCCCTCACTACTGGTAGGGCAGGAGGGTGGGGAAGCCCTTCACCTGGATGGCAGCAACAGAGCACTCAAACAGGCATTTGCAGGATAACTATGAAATGGATTATCGTGCTATCATCCTGGCCATGAATTCTAGAAATGTTACATTGTGTGAAGACCATGGATTCTGAAATTTATTGTAACTGATGCTCCTATTTGATAGATTCAGACTTGTCAGACAGCTCGCTTGTTCCCAGACAAGTCATGAGGATCTCACAGAGTCTGGTTTTGGTGTTGGTTGGTTGGTTGTTGGTTTGTTGGTTGGTTGGTTGGTTTTTGTTGTAATTGTTGTTTACAGGGTAATGGTTACTGCCAACCAGGACCCTAATTAAGGGGGATAGATTTTGCAATCTTATCTTTCCCTCCTTAATCTAAGAATGCCAGAATGACATGAAAACACCCTGAAGAACCCTTTGAAGTCTTTCCCTGACAGTGTTATTAAAACAAGAAAATGAGCACATTGGACAGACTGATTTTCACTCTGGGGTTGATGTAAATGCTTTCTTGGATGCCCGTTGGCCATCTGCTTTCTGATGGATTTTGTATCCCTATTCTGAATGTCAAAGAGCTCTGTGAGAGAGCCAGCCTTCCCTGATAGGATCCGGAGCATGGGAAATCATACTCTCCAGGGGACGCTTCCTGCTTCTGTGTCTTGGGATCTTTGTCTTGGTGGCCACTCCTGTGGGCTCTGGGAGAAGAACACAACAATGGCAACTGGATCCCTCCTGCCCCAGGAGTTGTCAGAGGCTGCCTGGCTCCCTTGCAGAGCACGCTGGGGCAGGGGAATTGGGGTGCATGTGTCTTTTTCCTCAGAGTTCTACATTTCCTGTTACTGATGAAAGCATCTCAACTTACTGCTTTTCCAAGGGCACCTCCTTACAGAGTATAAAGGCGGCCAGCAGCTGGTAATGCAGAAGAATAAGGAATGACCCCCAGAGCAAAAGAGGAAGAGGCAGGCTGGGGAGTTGCCTTTGGTCCCCCAAGAAATTCCCCCTGGGTGGTGAGAAAATCACCTGTTGGGAGGAGCAGGAAGTGGCCTGGCAGATTCCTCTCTCTGACCTGATCTGCTGCATATCTAGTTTCATCTCCCAGGCCCAATCAGGACTCATTTCTCTGGAAAATTGCCCAAGAATAACTTTCTACCCTAAACCGAGAGTCTGGAAGTAAATGCTTAGTAAATGGTTTATACACTTTAGTTTATATAACAGAATTTTCAAGCTTATTTCATGTTAAAACTGTGTCTTTGTCTGAACTGAGGATAAACAGAACCTACTAGTTACAGCCATTGCCTTTTCCAAGAAGCTAAGGCTTTCTTTGTTCGCGATTTGGTTTATAATGTGACTAATGATTTTTGTGTCAGCAAGAAATGATCTATCTACAGAATATGTTTCTGACACCTAATCTTTTCCTGATAGTTTTGAAAGCCTAAATTAATCTCTAAACAATAAATTTACCCCTGAACATTTCTAAGCCAAGTGAACCAGAAACTGAAAGTTACTTTTCAACAGAAAATATTTTAAAATGTATCTTGTTTTTGACCTTTGAAAATCCAAATTTCAGCATAGCGTTTTTGTATTTCCTGTATTATCTGCGAATTTTATCTGAGACCCTGGGGGAAAACCCTAAAATTGAGGAGCCTTGAAGAGCCCATCATGTCCTGAACACAAAGGGGTTCTTCAGATGGCTATGGGCAGCATCTAACACTTAATTTTGCGAGAGTAAGGAAAAACAGAGTTTCAGATTCGACACAAAACTTCAGTAATGCCCATCTGCACTAAATCATAGGGGCACCAGGGAAGCATTTGGCAAAACTTTGCTCCCAGAGCAACAGATGTTGACATTTGGGTGTTTGTTTCTGCTTCCTCATGATTGAAGGTTCAGCCTGACAGCTCTTGGTCTGGATGTGGCAAGGCTAGACCAACCCGGGAAAACTTGAACTCTGTTCTGAGACTTGCTCTGTGACATGGAGCAAACCATGTAATCTCCCTATGCTCCAAGACAGGAATTCACACCTTTCTTATTTTGAAGCATTTTATGAATAAAAGAGACCTAGGCAGGTACAGGGTAAGCTTACAGAACTTTAGAAATCAAAGCAAGTTTTCCTGAAGCCCCTACCAAATGGAAAATAGAGCCAGTGGAACATCCCCAAGAAATTAGACCCTAGAAGGAACCCCCTCCCCCCATAGTTGTTTAGAAGCAACGCTATAGATGGAGGAAACACTTGGCTTTTTTTGGGGTGGGGAGGGGAGGTGGACACGTTCTCCTTACCTGCCGAAGTCTGTGCTGCCTGTGTAATGTCGATCTCATTGTTCATTTCAGGGAACTTGGTGTCCTCGTTTGTGAGCCACAATGATATGTGCCTGTTACTGCCCTCTGGTCCTGTCACCTGCATGGTAAAGCTGGGCCAGTCTCTGTCCTTCATCAGTTCACTCAGTAGATCGCTTTGGTTGGCAATTTGGGCCTCAAGTTCCTTCACCTCCTCACAGCAGGAAGCCGGTTGGAGTGGTATGGGCATCCTGTGACTAGGGGGCTTCTGTGGCCACACTGGGCAGCTGGCAAAGGCCACAATGAGAATGCAGAGCCAGGTCATGGGTGAGAGAGTCTTTTCCAGCATCTTCCTTGGGCTTGCTGAGGAAGGATCTTCCTTTAAGGGAATCTGGATGTACCAGTTGACGTTTGAGAAGCGGCAGCAAATTATCACCTTTTACCTTTGCTCCTGATGGTCTCACCACTTCCTTGTTTTCTTCCTTTCCCTGCTCTTTCTTAGTCCTCCTCAGAGCATTCAGAGTTTCTGAAAGTGGAGCTTAATTGGGTATCTCAGAGCCCTCCTTCCCAAGCCTGAATGCTCTGCAAACTGAGCATCTTAAATATTGTTTGCTTCCTTAACCTCCATCCCCACCAGGGCCATGCACTGTGCTTCAGGCCCTCCCAGCTCCTCGGGGAGGGTCAGGTGCCTGCTGGGTGAAGTCAGCGTCATCTTAGGCCAGAACAGGGGAGGCGGGGAGGGATACAGGGGCGAGTCTCTCTTTTCTTGCCTGCACAGTGTCTGGGCTGAGACAGGAGGACTGTGACTTTGTATATTTCCACTACGTTTTGTCTGTTAGATTATGACTCTGCCAGCCACAGGCTTCATTCTGTCAGCAAGCAGGGCAGCATCAGAAGAATTTCCAAATCCCATTCTAAAGGTTATATGACCATCAGGTGAGGGGTAGGATAGGGAAAGAGAGTTGGGAATAGGAGTTTCTACTCACCCAGGGAGACCTATCGATAGAATCCCTGCTGTTTATGCAAGGATATTTAGGCATCCTCTGTGGGTACTTTAACTATGCTGGTTATTCCTTTCTCTAATTATCATTCAGTATTTTACAAAATATTCATTCTACCTGGATCTATTGTTAGCTCATGTTTGAAATTTCCAGCTTAGAAAATTCCTCAAAAGAGAAGGATAGGGTAAATCTCACAGGAAGGAAAAAAATAATTTGTAGATGTAAACAAATCTTAGAACATCCATTAAGATTTGTTATGCTGTCCTTTTTTCCTTTTACATACTTTCTCCTTCAACAAAACATTGGCCAGTGTGAACTTCGGACACCTGGTATGTTCCAAGGGGTTGTCAGAAGATTTTGGCAGAGATGAAAACTCGGAAGTGCCAGGTGTGGTCTTGGGATGGATCCCCACACTTCCCTCAGTCTGTAGGCAGAACAGAGAACAGTCTCTTCTTTCAGACAAGGGAGCATATTAGCTTTTTTTTTTCTGTTTATATAAATAATATATGCCCATGGTTCAAAACTTGAAAATATATTAAACTATAGAGAAAAGAATCCCCATTAACTAATAAATACATGTCCAGAATCTAATTTCCCTCCCCCCATGCAATATGATTTGCAATTTGAAATTGTATTTCCTCCCTCTCTGCCTCTGTCTCTCTCTGACTTTCTGTCTCTCCCTCTCCCTCTCTCTCTATATTTATGATTTTGTTTCAAAATAGGGATATTTTAATTTTTCACATACAATATATGAAGAATACTCTTGCTCTAAAAACAAATGTAAAAACCTGAAATTTTAGCAAATACCTTTGGAATAAGCTTTTCACTAAGAATATACACTTTTTGTTCTTAAAACAGTACTTTTTCCTTGGAACATACTATTGCTGTATCCCATGTTATGGAGCCAGTGAAGCAGCGTTTACTTATAATGTGGAATTTCAGTGTGGGTTTTTCACACACGAGCCTGATGCTTGACAACTATCCTCCATGCCATAATCCACCCCAGAGCCCTTTTCCAGTCAGGGCTTCTAGCTTCTCAGAAAGTAATTTCTGTTTAGGCAGCTAGAGTCACTAAACAGTTTTTTTCCCTCTGAATCAAAGCGCATCCCTAGTCACATCCCTAATCTCCTTTACCTACTGAGGAGTGAGGGATTTGCAGACTCTGTACAGCAACTTGTCATTCCGCTCAAAAGATTCCATTTAGAGTTGGCACTGTCTGCCAGTCCCTGCTCTTTTTTGCAAATATCTCACCCATCTGGGCACTCCAGTTTTAGCTCCATTTCATTATTGAGAACCTTGCCCCAAGTTGTCAGCATCTGACAGGATCTGCTATACTCCATGAGGATCTCCAAAGTTATCTGGCCATCAGTAAGACTGAGCCTAAACCATGACCACTGTACATCTAGAGAAGCCTAGAGGTGGTTTCTCCCTTTCAACCCAAGTAGAAGTGGTGTCTCATTTTCTTTAAAAGTCCCCAATTGAGAGACTTCTCCTCTGTTGCTAGTGTCTTCCTGCTCTGGTCTCCCCTTAAACCATCATTTTCAGAATTGGTGAGAAGGAGAAGCAGCTCCCTTAGCACCAGACTCACAGAGTTTTTGAATGAATAAATCTCAGAAAAACCTGCTTTGTTGTTTGTTTTATTGTGTACTTCATATGAATGTTTTACTTCTTCTCAAGTCTTTTAATGAGTCACAGCTTGCCTTAGTATATAGCCTTTCAGTAGCTGACCCTTGTTTCACTTGATCTCATTTCCATCTCATCTGAAAGCCCAAGTCTGTCACAGAAGTTTCCCCTCTCTTCCCTAAGCCTTCTGATTTGCTGCTTCTACCAAAGTGTGTGCCCTGGACCTCTCAGAAATCATTTCTCTTAGACTTCCTCTCAGAGACTCTGAATTAATTATAGCACATGGCTAAGTAAGTCTCTCTGATTTCCCCAGGACTTCGTAGCAAACGTGTTCTGTTAGCCACCAGGCCAGGTGCAAAACACGGCGACAATGCCAGCCCAGCCTGAAGTGCCTCGTGGTCCAGTAGGAGCGCCCGATGCCCAGAACAGACGGGGGCTGAGAGCAGGAGGAGTGCCCACCCCAGATGAGGTCCTCAAAGGCCTCCTGAAGCTTTAAAGGCAAAGGAGAAGCCAGAGTGGGACAGGGCACTCAGAGCAGAGGTGCAGATACGTGAAAGGTCTTGGCTTGTAGAAGAACGTGAGCAGTTGAGAATGGCTCCCAAGGAAAGAAGGGAGAGGTGTGGCCGCGGGCATTGGAGCTGGGGAGGTGAGGAGGGGCCTTGTCATTCTGCTGACGGAGGGGCTGTGGAAGGAACACAGAGACGCTTTTATCTCTTGGTGGCTTTGTTTTCCTGCATCTTACCAGGAAAGTGAATTTTTGCAGCTGCCAAACAAGATCTTAACTGCAAAAAGGGTGAGTTAGAACGTTTGAATTTCTTAATACATTTGTATGAAATTCCCTGGGGACAGCTGGCTTTAGGATTAAGGAGGCAGTATAGGGCTAGAATCAGACAAATCTGGATTATAATCCCTCCTCACTACCTGCTAGCTGTATAACTGTGGGCAAATTACTTAACTTCTCTGAGTTTCTGTTTATCTGGAGATAAAATGTGTAACTACCTCATATCACTGGATTGTTGTGAGGAGTAAGTTAAATAAAGCAAAGGCATTTTTTAATAAAAACAAATTTAGAGGAAGTACACTAATAGATATCAAGATTTATCATAAAGTACAGTAATTAATTAAGGCAGTGTAGCATTCACACAAGGATAAACAAATAGAATAGAATAGACTATCCAGAAATAGACCCACACATATACGCACACTTGATTTACGACAGAGTAACACTGCAGGACAGTGAGGAAAGGACAGTCTTTTCAGTAAGTGCTGCTGGGTCAACTTGATACCCATAAAGGAAAACAAGATCCTTGACCCATTTCTCACACCACACTCAAAAATAAAATCCAGGAAAATTTAACTTCTAAATGTGAAAATAAAACAATACAGCTTCTAGAAGATAGCAGAGGAGATTATCTTCAGTATTTTGGGATAAGCAAAGATTTCTTAAACAAGATATTAAAAACACCAACCCTAGCATCATTAAATGAAGTAAAAATAGTCATTTCTGTTCATCAGAAAATACCATTAAGAGAGTAAAGAGGCAAGAAGATATTTCCTATACATACTCTTATATGTATTATATCCAGGGTAAAGAACTTTTGTCTAACAATAAGATAAAGAAAGGTAGCTGAATTAAAAATTGACAAAAGATCTGAACAGGCACTTATTTCTCAAAAGCGGATATCCCAAAGGCCAAGAAACATGAGAGTCTGCTCAGTGTCGTAGAGAAATTCAAATTAAAAACAAAAGATACCACTACACACCAACCAGAATGACTGAAATTTTAAACACTGAAAATACCAGTGTTGACAAAGATGTTGACCAATCAGGACTTTTATATGCTGCTGGTGGAAAACCACTTTGGAAAACAATTTGGCTGTATCCTCTAAAGCTAAACATACCCCATAATCCAGCAATTCCACTTCTAGGTGTATTCCCAACAAAAATGCGAGTACATGTGCACCAAAGGTATGTACAAGAATATTCACAGCACCATTCACAATAGCCAAAAACCAACATTAACCCAAATGTCCATCGAGTGTGAAATAGATAAACAGTGGAATATTCACACAGAAAGACACTATTCAGCAATAGAAAGAAAAAAACTGCTGTGACTTGCAGCAACATTGATGCATCTCCCAAGCCTAATGTTGGGGTTTAAAACTGGGAAACTAACCAGTTGTGTTAGAACTCAGAACAACGGTCACCTCTGGGGGTGAGGAAGGGAGCAGGGATTGGGAAGAGGCTCAGGTACTTCTGGGGTGTTGGTGTCTGTGTTGTATTATGGTTCTTGGTCTGGGGGGTAGTTACACGACTGTTTTCATTTTTTGATAATTCATCAAGCTGTACACATAGTTGTATATTTGGCTCTATGTGTTATACTTCAAGTAGGAAGTTCGTTTTAAAAATACATGATGTACATAAAACATATGAAATATTCTGACACATAGTCAATGTCTAGCAAATATTAAAATATTATTTGTTATGGTATGCAATTGCCATGCCATCTCATTGTCACCCTCATCTAAGTCCCTTATGTTATTCTTAGTCCAAGCATTCTCAATAGATATTCATGATATTTACCTCCACAGTACTTATTTAAGTTGTTTGTTTTGTCTATCTACAATTCCTTACATGTAAGCTCTGTGAAAGCAGAGACCTGGTCTGTCTTATTTACCAGATAACTCTAGCATCCAGCACTTAGCACAAGACCCAAGACAAAACAGATACTTAGTTGGAACTTGAATGAATGAATGAATGAATTCCTGCCCACTAAATAAACATCATCTGTTACAGACACCAGCAGTCTCTCTCCATGGTCATTTTCAGTATTTTACCTTGGAAAGTTCTTCATTGCGCATCACATTCTCTTCTGCTTTGATTTAAATCCATTTTTCTTCCTTAGGTCTTAATCATAGAACAAAAGAAAGTGAGGACTCGAAGAGCAGAGATCATTTGATTCAACCCTCTTGTTTTTATCAGTCAACCAAGATAGCATCCTCATTGTATAATCACTTTACTTCATATCCCTGGAAACCACCTGTTTGTGTCTTACCTCTTTCTTCACGAATGATGAAGATCAGCAGGAGGACAATGGAGCATTTGAGGGTGGGGTTTTTTCCACTCCTCTTTACACCCAGGCTTGTAAATGGCCTGTCTGATTACTTCTACCTGCATCAGCCTGTCAGTTAACCTTTATCACAGCCTGAGGGGCCACAGGCAGCCACTGTTGCAGACAGAACAAAGAAAAGAACATGTCCCCCTAAAAACAGCCTATCTTTGGGTAGCCATATTCCCCATAGTTTATCCAGGAACCTGAAAAATCTTGTCTGTCCCCAAAGGGAAATCAAATGCCCATTACATTGCATTTTCAGCGTGTCACTCTTAGCCAGAGACAAGACCCTGTTGGGAGTTACAGGACGAGACCACGAGTCCACGCCCCAAGTTGCCTCTTCTCTCTAAGAAATCTCCAAGCAGCAAAATACAGAAGGACAAAGGAAACCCCTTGTGTAGTGCACGCACAGGCACAGAAGTGTGGTTAGAGTTTGTAGTCTCATCTTTCCTTTCATGCCCTTTTGTTTTCAGTCATACCCCAGAAGTCAAGTCTCTCACAGTGATCAGTAAAGTATATATTTACTTCTTCCTGCTCTAAGGATGTCCTGTAGGTTCTTTGTATAGCAGCTTGCCTTTGTAAAGCAGGATACAAGCCCCAAGGAAGGTTGTTTTTCATTGTAGAAAGCTGGCTAACAATGAGGAACTGTACAAAGGGAAGAGTTCCGTGGTTTTTATAAAGCTGGATAAAACTCCAAGGGTCTTTCATTACAGCCCAAGGCCATTCTAGAGGGAGAAGCTTGCTGTGTTTCATTGGTAAACCACACTGTCCCACAGCATTGAGTTCATCCTCAGGAATACCTTGGGACTACCCTTATGGTGAGTTAGAAAAGTTTGTTTTCTGATTATTATATACGACTATGAGGAAAGAAGACCTGCTGGCAAATAAACAGTATCATATTGCTCTGAAACCTTGACTTGCAAACTGTATCCCAATTTCAGAGATGGTAACTTATGAAAAACTGTGTGTTTTAGAGTTGATAAAATACAAAGGTTCTGGACTCTTGCCCTTGGCCACTTCTGACACAGCCTGTCCCAGTAAAGATAGAATATGTCAGGGGTGACACCACTGCCCTCTCCAAACTTATTTTGGACATCTCACTGGCTATGAA